>NC_092858.1:40973125-41126707 GCF_032062135.1 Pyxicephalus adspersus
GCATTTTAGATCTTTGCCCACTATATTATGACCTATTCATCTTAGCTTGGTAAGGGAAGCACATAAAGGTGGATTCCTTCTTTAACCAGAAGCAATATCATCCATGAATGTTGCTTGTAGCCAAGCCCATGACATCAGAAATCATAGGCAGAAAAAACAATCTTTACAAATTGAAGCATTTTAAGCAATATGCCAAAAAATACCATATTTGCCTATTTATATATATATGTATATGTATATGT
Organism: Pyxicephalus adspersus; assembly: GCF_032062135.1. Classification (NCBI taxonomy): domain Eukaryota; kingdom Metazoa; phylum Chordata; class Amphibia; order Anura; family Pyxicephalidae; genus Pyxicephalus; species Pyxicephalus adspersus. The sequence continues at coordinate 40,973,368 of NC_092858.1, forward strand.
ACACACATATAAATGCATATACACCGTATATGGATGTATGTACATACATGACTGCACCTGAAAGCAAACAAACAATATACAATCACAATTGTCTGTTGGATCACCCAAGGTTAAAAGATCCTGGGAGATTGTAAAGGAGATTGCATAAAAACAAAACAAAAACAAAAAATTACAAACAAAAACATTTTTCAAAATTTTCATTCAAAATTTCATTTCAAATTTTATTCAAAAATAAATTATTTTCGAAAATATCACATTAAAATATAGGGAAAACACAGACAACCATTAAACTGACAGGACAAAAGAAAAAAAAACACAAACCCATGTAAACCGTCACTTCCATATAAAGCCAAATTAGTTAAAAAATGGCAAAAGAAATGTGGCCTTCAAAAAATACTTACCAAACCAATATGCAATTTGAACCTATCGAGGGTGGAAAACTGGAAGAGAACTATCTACAAGTGTGCTAATAGATAGGCAAGGTTGGAGTTCAGCTATAAGACAAATGTATGGTCTTAGGGATATTATGTGCTTGCCATAGTCTATTTTTAGATTTTTATTCTCTAACCCTTTGTCTACAAGTAGCGGCAACACCCAGAGTTGGTGTCACCCAGTGTGGTAACTCATGTTGTCATTACCCCCATCCCCCTGACACACACAGACCATCCTCCTATTCTACCTGAGCATACCGAATACTTTATATACAGGTAATCCCTGATTTAGGGACAACTCCTAGATACGAACGGGGCTTCCCTGCTCACTATTGTGCGGGACAGAGGCTTTATAGGGGGACGGGGTCGATTCGTTACTGTAGCGGTTCGGGTCCAATAGACATATACGCTACCGTAATAGGAGGCATAATTAGTTTTACTAAAATAATCGTGCGGTAGAGCTCTATCTAATACATACAAGTGGAGCTTAAACATTCAATTCGATTCATTTGTAATTAACTCACAGTGAGGATTTCATACAGTAACTGACACAACCCTGCCTAATAATATGTGGAGACAAACATCTGTACTAATTGCATTTATTAAAATAATGTACCTGTTCCGACTTACATACAAATTCAACTAAAGCACAAAGCTACAGTCCCTATCTCCTATGTAACCCGAGGACTACCTGTAGTATACTAAATAGTGATGGTATTTTTGTACAAATGTTACTTTGATTTGTTATTACCATATATCAGTGATTGCAATGTACTAGTAATAGTAGTTATATAAACAACTGGCAAAATTCTTCTTTGGAGTAGGAGATTTACTTATGTGGTAGGCAACAGATTGCTTCTTTCCCAAAGCGTCCCGCAGAATTTCCCAAAGCGTCCCGCTGTGCTGGGTAAAGGTGCTGTACAGTGTCTCTCCAAAATATTAACATTGTGGGGCAGCAGCAAGATTGGGCAACAACCCAAAGTAAATAGGACTACAACCTACATTTTGAGAAATACTAAAGTAGACAGTCATTTTATTATCACCTCTGTAGCAGTGCCATCGGTGCAGTCCACACGCCCCTAATGACACTTCTATCTCTTCGGCAAGGAATATATGTTGATTGTCGTTAGGCAAAATCTTTACTTCTGTAGAGTCCCCAATCCATCCATACCGGCCTCAATTTGGTCATGCGCCGACCTGGAATCCTCCTTTGTCCCGGTAGAAAAGTAGTGCTTGGAATCCTTCTTTGTCCCGGTATAAAAGTAATGCCTGGAATCCTCCTTTGTCCCGGTATAAAATTCAGTTGTATTTTTATGTCTTAGTATAGAGATTTATAAATATATGTAGTGTTTAAACACTTCATGTTCCTGGTACAATATACCTTGTTTGAGACTTCACTTCAGCCTCAGCGCCAATCATTCTTTCAGTAAGCTTAGTGAATATGATTGTGAACAATTGTAATACATATTTCTAAAATGGGAAAGGATACCATGGACCTGTATTTGAACTAGGGATGGACGAATCTGCCCAGGTTCCATTTGCCAAAGGCAAACCCTGACCCTGACTGGGGAATCCCAATGAGTCTGTGATTAGTATGTATGGGTATTTCAGGGATAATAATGGGCAAACTAGTGTCAAACAAGGACTTGGGAAACTAGGCACTGCAATATGGATGCACCAAAACATAAAATGCAGCACAATAGAGAGGATCTTTTCATGAGGCTTTGAGGACTAAAATAAAAACATACAATATAAATCTAAATTGTATAATAACCTACCTTGGGAAAGCCTTAAAACTGTATATAATACTGATTCGTTTCTTTTACAATTAGCTTGGCTTATACATACAGCAACGCCCCAATCTGATTCAATTTGTTTAAAATAAAGGTCTTTTTCATGTAGTTTTTTATGCTTTTTTTTATAAACTAAAATATTTTACCAGAACGCAATAAATAAGTGTGTAATGGGTGTTGGAGTTTGTGAGAGTGAATGCGGTTTACAAATGCTGTAAACCTTCTGCTGGAAGTTCAGAAGCTATATAAATATTCTATTCAAGAACACAATATCTGGAATCATGTGGCAAGAGTTAGTAACTTTGGCTTTTGCATTGTTCTGCTCAATTTTTCTCCATTGTAATATTACCTGTCATAAACTTAATATGAAATTCAGCCTAAGCTGAAAATGTTAAAGCCTCCAACATTGCGTAAGCCTCGTTTATGTCTGTTTTGAATTCCTGAGCATTCTTGGCTCCAGGGTACAGAATGTGTTGGAAGCAAATATCTTCTTGGTAAATGTTTGTGATCACATGGCATAGGGAGAGGGGTGTGGATATATGGAGTGGCATGCGGCAGTACATTATTCTAGCAGGGCTAATTTGTGCTATTCGCTAGAATATAATAAAGGTGATCCAGCAATCTCTGAGAAGTGCTGAGAAGACAAAGGTCTTGTGTAACAAAGGGTGAGCATAGCTCGGCAGCTGAGATTCCCAGATACTGAAACGTTTAAATCTAGAAACTGCTGGGATGTAAAATAAGCCCATGCAACACAGAACATTTGTCACAGCTGGTGGGCAGAATGTGATGTTGTCTAATGCTAATAAGTGCTATTATCATTACATCTTATGTTCAAACTCACCATATCTCTCTCTCCCTCTTCTCTTTCTTCCGAACATAAAAAAATAGAACTACTCCATTTAGTGCACAAAACACAAGTGTAATCTTTACAACAATAAGGCATAAAGAGCTTTGCCAGTCACTTGAACGGTGTCTGCTTTCTGCAATCAAAGAGAATTGTACAAATTGTAATTTGCTCTTCAAGTAATGGGCAGACATTTATTTCCCCATTAATACAATTTCTTCACGCACAGCAATAAAAAATAATTTCACTTTTTCAATTTCTGTTCGATTATGGAATCCAGGACAAATTATTATTACTTTTATATGTAATTTCTAATTTTTTTTTTTAATTTTTTTTTTTTAGAGAAAAATGGTCACATTTTAAGGCCTCCATTCACAGATCTGAATGACCTGAGCAGCATGGTCTCTACATCAGAGACACTCATATAGATACTTTGGCGTCACATTCTTCTGTGTAACAGGAAGGAAGGGACATATTGCTTTCAGTCAATGTTGATAGGAAGGCTGAAGGCTGCAAGCAACCGGCTTGATTGTGCAGTTACTGTTATCTTATTATGAATTATCCAAGACTCAAGACTGTTATCCCCAAAAAACACTAATAACTACTTATCAAGTACACATGTACAAGTCTCCGTAACCATTGGAGAGTCAAGCTTTTATGTCTGCTACCTTCTAATGACGGTCTCTATTTTTTAATCTATACCAATGATAAAGACTATTTCTTCTTTAGAGAAGATGTTGCATTTTGTGACTTGGTAACCAAAACGTGACATTCAAAATGACATTTCTATTGTAACATATTTCTAGGTTGTGCATATTATTGTTTAGTTCAATTCTTCTTACTGTACTCTGCTAAATTTCTGTTGCTGTAATAGTCATAAAAAAATGTCTAGTTCTTGGGTATTGTGGTATTATGTATATTATTTTGAGTATAAAGCCTTTGTACCATTTTACCAGCTCCAAAATATTGTTGTTTGCTATGGAGTAGGAAAGGTTCTTATAATGCTGTCTGTATCTCCATTCCCACTGTGGTGATCACCCACATAAGCAAGAAGGAGAAATCTTTCCAAATGGCAAATGTACAGCAATATACATAATCTTTCTATATGATAAGAGTCTATGTATTCATTTGATCTTTATTTTGGTAATAATTACTTCCTTACTTCCCCCAAAAAAGTTGTCCAAGAACTAGGAATTGGGAAAGATGGGGATGGGCACACAGGTACCCAGAAAGGAATAAAAACTTTTCAGATCACTCTTCTCTTATTGAGCCTAATTTATTAGAGTTCTCCAAGACTGGAGAGGAAACAAACACTTTCATCAGTGAACCTGTGTGATCCAGCAAACCTACAATAGATGTGGTCCAGGATTGAAAACACTTATTAACAAATAGCAAATTACTTTTAGGAAGTCAATTCCAGGTTTGCTGGATTCACTGATGAAAGCATATCCTCTCCAGCGTTGGAAAGCTTTAATAAATCAGACTCATTGTATCAAAAGCAAATAAAATCCAGTTCCTTGAATAGAAATGTTTACCGTTTTTTGAGATTTTACCACTCTCTTGAGTGCAGAAAATCAAAAACATGGTTGTGTGGCACCCATCCTCCCTGCCTTACACTGAAGATATTTCAAAATCATACCAAAGAACATGAAACCAGGGGATGTGCATAAAGTAAGTATATAAAGTAAAAATATCATATAGTAAGTATATACATATACATGTACATATAGTAAGTAGTGATCTATACACTAATAAATTAAAAGCTGGTCCTAGAAATGGTGGGATGTTGTGCTGGACTTCACACCTTCTTTTATTTCCCAGAGGAAAGCTTTGATTCATATGCTGACAACTAAATACTCTAATTGTTGGGAGGAGGGGATCTAATCTGCATATTGAGACAAATCTGAGGATGAATAAACATTTTTCACTACAGTGTATATGAACATATTTGCAGAATTGTCTCACAGAAATGCATTGATTTAGAGAAGTGAATGGTAGGGAAAGACAAGGAAAGATAATATAATTGTGTTAATGAAAGCTGAAGAAATACAAAAACTGCTGTGTTAATACCAGTGACCATCTATATAATTGCTCACTTTGCCTACAGTTCCACGTTAAGCAATCCATGGCAACCAATCAGATTTGTGGATTAGTGTAGATAGATCAGTGAAAGACTAATTACTTTGGATTACAGCACACTATACATCATTGCTCTTTGTACTGCCTACATGATCATTTTTCTAAGCACTTGTGTCAGCCTCCAGCTTCCAAGGCTTCTGTGCCTTCTTTCCTTATTGCAATCTTCTCAACATTAGAACAGAGATAAATATTACATTAACAAATTTGTTCATATAGCTCCACTCATGTTAACAGCATTTACTGAAGTTCTACTTTTAAGGGTTCGGTATTTTTATCTCTTTCTTCAAGTCCCTAAAGCAGAAATTTTCAGAACTAAGTTCTTAGACATCGCTGGCTCTTTTGACTTGTTAAAAGTCAGATTTATTAGTATTCTATGGCTGCTCAATATACAATAACACAATATTTTTACAATTTTCTGAAAACAAATAATACTGGGCACTAATCACGTCACAAATGTTCAATTCCTGTAGCATTGCTCCACGGTGTCTGCAGCTACACTGTGTCTGCTTGAATATAAAGTGGATTAAGAATTTTTACATAATTAATGGCCACAGGATTCCTTTAAATAATGCTGTAAATTAAAAAAAGTACATTTTATATGATAATTTAGTGATTGGGTATACAAATACTTCAAATGTTCATATAGACATATAATAATTTCAGAACAAGACAATATTTATTCCTTTGAACTAAACCTCTGTAGTGTATGTGGGATAGGAAGTAAAGAGAGGTAAAGTGAAATCTTCATAGTTCACAGAAAGCAAAATTATTATTATTATTAATAATAATAATAATAATAATAAACAGTATTTATATAGTGCCAACATATTACGCAGTGCTGTACATTAAATAGAGGTTGCAAATAAAAGACAGATTCACACAGTGACACAGGAGGAGTAGAGGACCCTGCCCTTACCATCTAAGAAGTGGGGTAAACTCAAACAGATAATGATATTCGCTTGTCCTGTCTCTACCCGAACCTAAAATGGCTGTATATACACATTTAAAATCAATATTCATTCTCTTTTATGGCTTTTAAATGGCAGTGGTTCTTGGAATATAATAGAATGATGATATAATTATGTTGGGAAATTTAAGAAGATATACAAAGCCAGCATCTGACTCAACTTGCTAGCAACTCCAAAACTCTAAAATACTCACAATGGGTACAGGTTTCAAGACAGGATGCAACCTATGCTATAGCATACAAGCTATGGGATGCTTATGTATAGTAAGTTTGGTGAATTTAAGTTACTGAGTGAATGAGTGAATTTTACACTACTTTTGCATGCACTTTATAGATTGCTGTTCAGATGACCCAAATACCAGCCCAGCTCCTTTCCTCTGGACATCTCACAAATGCAAAGCAAAAGGCTGTAATAAGAAAACAGCTTGTACTCTTCTCTCCTGCAGCAGTGTGGTTAATCCACCCTTACTGCTCTCCCCGAAATATTGCCATATGGAAATTGAGCATGCCGCTCACCCTTGAAGCTCTGCAGGGGTTAAGGCAGATATTTAGGTCATTTCATGCAGATTAGAACGCCATACAGGGAGCGGTGAGGCCTCATCTATCAGATTTTACTTAGGAACACAGGATAATTTGAGGTTTGTTTGTATGTCTTTTTTTTCTTCCATAAACCAATTTCCCTTCGAGATGTTTAGATGTAATTTGATTTGAGTTTTATTGTCAAGAGTTAAGTGGTTTATTCTCACTGCGGCTGTCAGGAAAGGAAGGTTGCCTTCACACTTAGTTTTTATTTCTTGTGGTTCGTTATATTGTTAGTGAACTCCACCAGTGGGTGAGATGAAACTTGATAGTCATTTAAGGCACTGTACTTCTTTCAAGTGAACGCTAAATGTTTTTAGTCACAAACCATAGAAATGCATGGTGGCTCAGTGGTTAGCATCCTGGCCTTTGCAGCGCTGGGTCCCAGGTTTTATTCCTGGCCTTGACACTATCTGCATGGAGTTTACAGGTTCTCCCCCTGTGCAATTCCTTGGGGTACTCTGATTTCCTCCCACATTCCAAAAACATGCAATTACGTGAATTGGCTATCCCTTAAAATTGACCTTAGACTGTGTTAATGACCTATGACTATGGTACGGACATTAGATTGTGAACCCCTTTGAGGTACAGTTAGTGGCATGACAATGGACTTTGTGAAGAGCTGGGTAATATGACAGCACTATTCAAATACTGGATAATAACATTGCAGCAAACGCTCAGCATGGAAATAGAATCATCATACCATCAATGAATGGGAAGCTTAGTTATTACTAGTGTCTCAGATTATAGCCTTTCTCAACCTTATATACTCCAGTGGAACCCTTTAAATTATTTCCAGGTCTCTGTCCAGATCCAAATATCCCCATACTACTACATACTACTTGCTCAGCCACATGAAGGCTACATAGCACCAAGTCCTGTTGCTTCTGATTGATTCTTTAGCTGTACCGTGGAGCAATGAATTAGGTCTGTATGTGTCTGTGGTATCCACGATTGCTGTACATTGGGTTCACTGGTTCTGGCAAAAATATACAAACTAAAGCTCATCATTCAACTGTGGTATTGGACACTGATGGTGCTATGTTAAATGGCTGAACATAGATTTGGAGGTGTTTAGGTTTGGAAGATTACTTACAAAATATGTAATGGTATGCTTACAATCAGACTTTAAAAAGGGAAAGCTCCACCACATTTGTGGGTATACTTAGAAATTTTGAAATAAAGAATCCTGTTTTCAATAATAAAAAGGACACTGGGGAATGCAGTTAGATCTTACACTCATTTTTTACTAAGTTATGGGTGGAGAATTCAGAAATGACACAAAATGAAGTTTTTTGCTATCACATCCAGTTTTTACTATACAGGGTACCCTCCATTTTTGTCAAAAAACATACAAATTTTACATACAAATGAAAAATAATAAAATAATAATAAAAGATGCTCATCTTTGATGAGCTGCCGAATCTGTGGACCATCAAACACATCAGCCTTTATTTTTTCAAATGACAGGCTAGGAAATGCCAAACTGAGGTAATTGAAACTCCTTCAGTTGACAAAGTTTAACTAACTGCTTCCTCAGACCCAGTTTATGTGCAGAGGTGGGAATATAATATTCTTTCTATCAACTTAAGTGGATCATGTAGAATGTTTGGATCACCTGGTTTTAGGGCAGATCTTGGAGGCCAATTCCTTTCCACCCAATGCCTCTCACGAGCTCTGCTATCCCACATGCATAGATAACAGGGATACTTGGTGTATTCGCGTTGCTGATCAAGAAAGAAGCATACCATTTTAAGGTCAACACAGATGACCCAATTGTGTTGGTGATATTGCAACACCTCAATGACTCTGTTTATGACTGCATATTCTTCACAAAGAGAAACTGAATGCCCAAACGGGACTGACCCAAATAATTTGCCATTGTAAAAGAAAGACATACTTTAAGGTCCACTTTGAGCTCTCGATGAATAGTCGCCATTCAGTTAAGTTATAGATTGGAATTCCCAATTCCTCCATTAAACCAGGTATGTTATGCCAATACACAAAGCCACCGTCAGTTCTAAAGTACTGCGGAAATGTAATTTCTCTGGTTCGAAAGTATGATACCTTTGTTCCTTTTTCAAGTAATTTTTTCTCATGCCATCTTGATGCTAGGAGTTCTGAAGCCTTCTTCGATAGTCCCAAATCACATTCCAAATCACTCAACTCATGCTGATCAAATCCCTTACAAACAGAGTTCTCTTCAATTTCAAACTCCTCATCATTGTTGTCACCTAGTTCATCACCATAATCATGTTCTTCAAGAGAGGGTAGTGTAATGAAAACCGGCACTGGGATTTCATCTGAATGAGCCACTGGGTGTATAGCCGATGATAGACTAGGATACTCTATGTTACATTTATTTTTCTTATTATATCCTGAAGTTTTCTCTATACAAAAGTAACAGTCACTGAAAAGATCTCCTGGCTCTCTCCAAACCATAGGTATACCAAATCGCATCTTATCACGTGTTCCCTTTGTCCACATCCGTAAACCCTCGACACACTGCTTGCACACCTTATGAAGGGGTTGTTTAGGCACTTACGATGAGAATCAGCAGAGTCAGACATGATCTGAAAGAAAGAAAAAATGTGTGTAAGTAGAAAAAAAAATTTGACTTATTCACTACTTAGAGCAGCACACAACCTCTGACCACACTGTCTTGTGTGTAAATGAATCGCCTATACGAATCCATGCTACAGTAAATGCATTAATAAAAGGAATAGAGAAAAAACCTGACGTGATAGAAGAAAACTAACTGCACTTTCAGAATCAGCATACCTATTTTAGTATAAATAAGCTTAAAAATTGAAGTCAACAAAAAATGTGTTCAAAATTGTTCCCCAGTGTAATCCAATATCTTACTAAGGTGTGCTCAAATAAGGTCCATTCATTTTTGTTTTTAATGTAGAACACACAATGCACAAGTCACTATTTTATTAGGGTTTTTCAGGTGCATTAAAATGGAATATTTTTCAGTATTGCATTTCAACAGTTTAAACAGGACCTAAATGTCCATATCCTGGCTATGGATGCAAAATGCCTAATTTTACTTCTTGAGGTTCTTTTGGAGTCACACTGTTAAGCTCCCTGCTTCTGTTGAAATGGGAGATGCAAAATAAATGAATGGCTCATGGACTATGTCACTCAATATTTATCATCATCATCATCAATATTGAAGAATCATTTTTCAATATTTTCTGGCAATGGAGTCCAAAGCCTCCCATGAGAGGCTTAACAATTCTAACTATCATCATATAGTAAAGGCATAAAAATCAATCTTCAAAAATCTGTAATAGTTTATGAATTGATTGTATAACCATCTGGGAGATAAAGCTTACTAAAGAGTTATTATTGCATTAAATATTCTGAATGATTTTAATATTAAAGTGGACAGTTTTTGTTGTACAATATGCAGGGCTCTACAGAGTCTAATCAGATTTCTGTCCACTATAGATAATATTAAAGGTAAAATTTAAAGTCAAAGCTGACATGAGTGGATATACATTGCTCTTTACATTATTGGACACATAATCTGATGACTTGAGAAATGGCCATGGGAACAGGGACTCGGGGACAAACAATGAAGGTCAAATATTCAAAATATTCAGGGTTTTTGTAGATGGTAACATCTTCTTTCTTTGCTTCATTAAGTTCGTTTTGAATTCAATTTTTTTTATGTTTTTTGGATAGATTCAGGAAGGATTAAAACTATCAGTTTAAAATGTATCAATGTTACAGGAAGTCAGAGAAAATCTCTCTATTTGAGCTCCAGATAGCCATAAAAATGTGTGTTAACCCTACCCACTCTTCTGAATACTAGAAAAAAATTCATGAACCATAGGACCATAGTTAAAAAAAAAATGTAAAACTGGTGTTTGTTCACTTTAATTTACATTTGATTTACTTTATCATCAAGTAAGCATATCAGCACACTAAATGACAACAAGTTCATTTTCATATGTCAGATAAATGAATTAACCCCTAGGTCTCCACCTTATTCTCATTTGATGCACAGTATGAGCTTCATAATTCTCCACTTTCTATTACACCTTCCAAAGGTGTGGAGGTTCTGAATGATCACAAATACAAAATATGACTCTTCCTTTATAGATGTTATATTCAGGCTTCTAATTAGTTTAGAGCTTCTTCATATTTAGCCTCCTCTGTAACGCTATACACATGACATTTTTTTAATTTGTTTGGGAAGTGTCCTCATTATTAAGCCTTATTGTGAAAACTATATTTATGAAGCACAAAGGGCCACAGCCATATCAGTGTCTGAATGATGACATGTTTTGCCCATAATTGCCAGATTTTATTTTTTTCCTTTCTGTACTGAAACAAAAATATGATGTGTTGCTTTTAGCACCAAAAAGAGCTTTTGCAATAAAGAATGATCTAACAGAGTTCCTCTACAGTCCACAGGAGACACTTAGAATGTAACTTTAAAAACTTGAATTTGATTGGTGGTATAAATGATTCATAATATATATATTCAGAAATTATATAATAAATATATCCCTGACGTCATAATATACAGCAACAGATTAAAAAAAAAAAAACTCCATTATTTACTAATATAACCTACTTTTGACTTGAAGAAAAGAAGGGAACAGTTCATCAGTCTTCTCTTCCCTTGAATACAAACCACAATTTGTAATTTTGTAACAAGCCACAAAATGTAAGACTGCAGCAGAGATGATCTGTGTCCTAAATTTGTAGGCACTGCATGGGACCCAAGATTTACATCATTGTGTCATCAAGCAGATGAAGGCATTGTCAGGGGGTGCAACATGAATTTTGAGAAGTAAGGAATATTTAGAAGTGTTACACTGACACATCACTGAGCATACTGTGCTTATCATGAAGAATATATCTAAAGACAGGTTCACAGGTCCTCCCCTTCTCTATAATAAAAATGTCCCAACCCTTTGAGATTTAATTGATTTTAATATCTCTGTATTGTGTCTTCCTCTGAATCTACAAACAAGTGATTCTTTATAATGATTTGGAGGAGCCTCAGATAATAGTTATAACACGCATCCCTTCTTTCACAATCTTTTCCAATAACAAACGACTGAAAGATGCATGAACAAGAGATGTACAGCGCCATACTGCTCTATGGGGAGGGGGGGAGAACGACGACCCACTGTACTTTCTCCCAACTTGTATTACGATCGTCCATTGCCCGTGGATCCAGGTTCTCATCCAATACTAGTCCTGAAGCGATTATCAGACGAGAATCATCTGACGTGTATACGTAGCCTTAGTGACTGTTATGCAGTTTGGCCACATAGACGTTTGTAGAGCTGATAGACGGAGAAGAGTTGATCTGATAAAAACATGTCCTATTAAAAAGCCACAACAGAAAATGAGAAAAAATCTTACTAACATCAGGGGTATTACCCTCCTAGACCGCTGCCATTGGAACTGATTTACTGTTATCGTGTGTTCTAGTAACTGGTTCCAGTACGGCTAAAATAAAGGGTTTCCCCTTATTTTGTCCTAATGACAATGATCAAATGGTTAAACAGGGTTTAAATATAAACATTTCCCTGCCCTATCTAAGACTAAAATGCACTTTTTATTGAAGTGTAACAGCCAGCATTTTCAGAAGAAGGCAGCGTTTTTCTCTGATATTCATCATCTAACAGGTTTACTCCAAACAAATGTAAACATATCTAGACTTGTCTTCTGCACCCGGGGCCCTATAGATCGCCATATAAATATGTAGACATCAGGGAACCTTCTTGCACATATTTATGATTTTTTTTTTCTTGCAAGCAGTTACTTTGGCCTTTCCACTGACATAAGTTTGTGTACTTTAATTTCTTGTAAACAAGAACCCGCACTGAGTCTCTTGATAGAAAATGGCATCCTCATGACATATCACCTGCGCTGGATCAGTCTTAACCGTTCTCCTTACATTCCACCTATAAATCTTCCATGTGTGATAGAAAACATTTGTCATTGGACATTAGTGTTGTACACTTACCAGCGCTTACTTCTGATATTCACTGGCTTTGCGGAGATAAAAACTTGAGCCTTGTCTGTCACAGCCTCCCTGTAACCAGGCCTGGGAAGCAATGTATTGATTAAAAACTGATCTTTCTGACTTTACAGCAAGAGAGGCAATTTGCACTTGCCAGGGCAGAAAATATATAGGTTTTATGCAAAGGGTAAATCTGCGGATCAGACACCTGCGGACTCAGTCCTCTTCAAACCTCCAGACTCATTTTCCAGGAGCTTTGGTAGCAGTCACTAAATTACAGATCAGCACTCCAGCTTAATCCTCTCACTTCACTCCGCTGGTCTCCAGCTCAGACTGTACCTGCAGCAAGCTAACTCCATCGCTGCTGGGAAGCCGCCATCAACACAGCAGGATTTCTAAGCTGCTTTTGTGTTTTCCATTGATGAAAGCTTTACACTTTATTCCACTAATAGAGAAACAAGTGCAGCTTATAATATAACAATACAGCAAGGCTCTTACTTTGTGTTTTCATAAGGCTTAGAGTGAAAATTCTTCCTGATATTTGTGTTTTCCTCCCAGTGAATGCGAGAGTGCTCAGTAAGTTACTGAATTCTATGGGGAATGTTTGCTGAATTAGTACAAGGGCATCAATGATATACAGCAGAATAATAGGGGCACACAAAATGTATCTGGAACACATTGACTCTTTATAAGTTGTCTCATGCTCAATCATTCAGACAGAAAAGGAGAGCAGTAAAGAACAACGTACAGAAGTACAGGAGTGTTTGCTGTCCCCAGTAAGCCTGCCATAAATAGACATCAGAGGAACACAAGGGAAAAGCACAGCTTAATGTCTGTTTATGGCAGGCTCGGTGGGAACACAAAATACCAGGCTGCATTGAGAACAACATTTTGCTATGTTGTCCTGCTCTGCCCTTTGTGTCTCCCATTTTACCTGTATTTAAAAAAAATGCAAAGAGTTGTATATGGCTAAGGAACAAGTTGTAACAGGACTATTTTTTATTGACATCTGCTTTATAAAGCTTAGGTGCTGGCAGGTTTAAGAGCATTCTGGTCCAAAGGGTTATTCTGCAACTTCCGGGCCTACAAAATGACTGGCAATGCTGCCAGTAGATCATTACAGAGTTTTTAATAGTGAATTAGCTTGCCCTTTAGCTGTCATTCAGAGAGATACAATATTTGTTCTGAGGGCAGGCCAACAGGCTGGAGACTATTTATTGCGGCCCATTTCATGGAAAATATCCCCCCCCCCCCCTTTCCTGCACTGTTTATTTCTTACTGTGATCAGGATATACTTACCTTAATCTGCCAGGTGCACCATTTCAGGTTTCTTACTTTGATCAAGATATACTTACCTAAATCTGCCAGGTGCACCATTTCAGGTTTCTTACTTTGATCAAGATATACTTACCTAAATCTGCCAGGTGCACCATTTCAGGTTTATTTCTTACTGTGATCAGATATACTTACCTAAATCTGCCAGGTGCACCATTTCAGGTTTATTTCTTACTGTGATCAGATATACTTACCTAAATCTGCCAGGTGCACCATTTCAGGTTTATTTCTTACTGTGATCAGATATACTTACCATAATGTGCCAGGTGCACCATTTCAGGTGCACGGTCAGTGGTCCAACAATCCATGCTGCAGATGTGCTGGACCAGTCCTCAACATGAGTCCTAAACAGTCACTTCTGCTGCATTCTCTTCTGGACCAGTAAAGGATCCAGCCACTGGAATAAATATACCATAGAAAGACCTCACCTGTTGAGAGAAATCCCAGGACTGCAGGTTCACATGATAGAAACTTAGGGTATAAAGAGATTTACTTTTTTAATGACAACAGTAAGTTAGTTAACATTTGCCTGGAAACTGGTTTTGCAGAGGAATCTCTAGTGAAAGCAAAACTCTTAAATCAGACAACCTATGTTTCACATTCCGCGTATCATTGTCCAGTGCTCCTCATGCTCATACTTTGGCCTTGTATAAGCTCATATTTTCTAGTTTGGAGACCAATTTAAGAAAACTTAAAACTCAAGATATGACATTATTATGGAAATCCTAGAAAATTGTATAAATCTAAATGAAAAAAGATTTATAAATAAAGATTTATGCCAATGACAGAAAAGTGGACATTAGATTTAGGGCTAACCTAAGGTTTACAGTGAAAAATCAGACAGATGGCCATACAAGCATGGATTTATTGCCTTACTGTAAAAGTGGCTTACATGTCAACCAGAGGAATTTCCATATTAAATATTCTTCTCCTTCTTACAGGTCAAGGTTGCATTTATTGAGAGGTTATATAGACACGAGGTCAATATGTAGAATACAAGATTGCAATCATTTTGGTATTTTCTCACCCGAGATGCCTTATTAAAATAACGTCTATTCTTGGCCACATGTAAGGAAACTAGTTATCTGGACTCTTTAGGTAACATTTATTCATGACAGCAGATGTTTGTCAAAATGTAATTTGGGAAGAAGTCTTGGTTAGAGGTCACTGGATTGGTTAGAGGGTTAAGTATGGTTTAGATGTGTGTGTATGTTTCTATCTGGAATATGCAGGATTTCTAGTTTGTGTAAACAGTGGACTTTTTCAACTTCAATCCCTTCAGTAGGGATTTTTGGGCAGTGCCTTGTGCTGAAGGCATTAGCATGGACATGAGGAAACAAGACGTTTTCAGGTAGAAAGGAAAACCATCTGGGAGCAGCAGGAGGACAGTGTGATGCAACAAAAAAGTGGAAGTGGTTCCTGTTTGGATTGATCCCTTTTTTGCTATTTTTGTACTATTGGGAAATATTTGTCTTCACTTTCTGTCTTGTCAAAACTTCAGAAAATCATAAAAAATTCATTTTGCTCGTCTTTCAGTTACAATAGTCACCAACTAGAAAGTGTGAATTTCCTTAGTGAGGACTCGGAAAGCAATTAAAATGTCTAAGGCTACGTACGCACATGCAATGGTTCTCGTCCGACAATTGGCTCAGGTCTGATATCAGACGAGAATCTTGCGTGTGTACAGTGCTCGTTGTCCAATGTCCGAACAACTGTCCTGGCAGATCCACAGATGATGGACGAACGAACGTAATGCAAGTGACGGGGAGAGAGCACAGCGGGGTGCTGCTCTGTCGTTCTCTCCCTCCCCTCTCCATAGAGCAGAATGGCACTTGTTTATGCATTGTGCAGTCTTTTGTCGTTGGAAAGGATCATGAAAGATCCTTTTCAAAACCAATTTTTGCACGTGTGTACTTAGCCTAAGCCAGAAACTAATTCTAACTAACTAACTAACTAACTATTCTGATAAAAGGGCAGACAGAGACATTATAAAATGTCATTGATTTTTGGGGGCTACAACTGGACCCCTTTATCAGGGCTTGGAGGTGGACAAAATATGTATTATGGACCCACTAAAGCAGACAATTAGTACCAAGCCATTTGGTTTTCTTTGTGGTTGACACAGAATTTAACCATTATTCCCTCCATTAATGTGAATACAAAAAGCCTTTAGAAATCACACCTCCAGCACCATTTTATCACCTCCTAATGCAAAAAATGACAGGGTTGATAACCTTTTACTACTTTTGCCAAAACTGAAAAAAGTTTTTTTTACCTTTAAATACAATTAGAGAGTACATAGAACTAACATCATCATAGTATTTATAGGGAGAGTATTTAGATATAAAGCCAGGGTGTGGGCAGGACAATCTACTGTCCCAGCTTGTTTCCTCAAACTACTTTGTTCTTATCCGTGAAACGTCAGTAACATGCAGTATATATTCTCCTTACTGTGATATACAAACATATCAGAGATTTTAGACTTGCGTGAATGCTGTATAGTATACACAAATATTATTTCTGTCAAAATAAAGATAAGCTCCCAGCAAAACAGCTGTTTGTGAGAAAATCTCCAGTCTGTGTGTTCCATATATGTGTCTGGGACAAAAATTATACCATGTGCCCATCAGTAACATTATAAGGCTTCGTACAATTATATAGCCATTAGTCCAGATTTAGCCACCCCTGACCATATCTAGTTCTGATCCTCCACGTTAAAGCTGAAGAGGTCACTTTTTAAAAAGCTTCCATAAGTCTCCGGCCAGATGTCTCCCTGACTAATTGGCTCTCCCTTTTTGATTTCTCTGCCAAAGTCTATCCAAGATTACATCAAAGGTGCCATTATAAACAATATACACCAAAAATGTGAACAGCAAAACTCCCCAACAATGTAAAATCATTACGTCACTGACTTCATGGTAGAGTTTGGTTGCCAGCAACTTGGAATTATTGTTGAAAGTGTTGTTTTATATGGGCAGATATGGAATCGTGATTGTCACTTATCTGCCTAGCTATTAATTTTCTTAAATCTGAACAAACAAATGTATGTGAATTATATAGTGTGTCATAGTGGTCAGTATTGGTGGGCATGGTGAAACGTGAATATTGCTGGCGGCCATGGTTGATTGTGACAGATATTTTCAAATTTCCCAACATGAGCTTACCTCACAATTCCGAGATGTCACGTGACTGAAGGCAGAGAAATACAAGGAAGGCCAGTGTTGGAAGGCTCAGCTTCCAGCCGCTGTGACCACAAGTCTAAATACGGAATATAAAGCTATGTAATGCGCAGGACCCTGATTTATGTCTGAATTGTGAAATAACTCCTCTTAGGCACACAAGACCATCATATCTTACTACTACAGAACAGGTCCAGGAGGCCATCAACCCCTGGCCCCCAAGCCAGTTTTGCATTATTGAAATCTAATTCACCTGCCATAAATGTTGGTAGCAAGTCCTGAGATTCAGCCACCCCCAGCAGACTGTTTAGCCAATTCTAAACCTTCTTGTAGACAATCCTGTTTTAAGCTATTATTTTTCCCTTTACTGATTTATCATTCCACGTTCCACACTGTATGTTTTGTGGGGTCAGATATCTTGCAGACACAAGGCTTTGCTTTATGGTGGGTCAAAAATCAGCATGATAGGTGTACGCAACACCAATCCAGAACAAATAAAAGAGGAGCAGAGAGTTTCTTGCACTTTAGTTCTTTAGGTACAACTTTCTATTCAGCAGGGAGAACATTAATCCTTACATCAAATCTCCTGCGACTAACAGTTAGGGCCGGCAGTGCCTGAGATAATCTCACACTGAGATTCTTTTTTTTTTAGGTGGAATACATGACAAATGGGAAATCTATCAGGGTACTATCTAAACACAGTCTAAATGTTCCCTATCAAAAAGAAAATTTTACCTTTTCAGCTCAGATCCATTTTGAAGACTTTACCTGAACAATGAAACTAGAATTATGATGCTTGTGTGTACCTGTGGCTTTAAAAATAAATTCAAACTGACCATAAAACATAATTTGCATTAGATTAAGGCAAGCAAAACCTTCAGTATATAAATATTTAGCATGAATGTTCATAGTTGAACTCTAATCAAACAATCCTCTATTTGCCCTGTGTAGTGCTTTTTATAATTACCTTATACCCTATACTTGTTACTCCCTCTTCTTAGCCCCTATCATGTATTTACAGGGGCTGAAATCAGTGACAATCAGATCCAGTGGTTATGTTTATGTATATCCTCTTGGTGCAAACTGAACAGCTGGGGTTATAGCAATAGCCAGAAAACAACCATGTCAATCACTCCAAGACCAGTTGGCATAAGGTGCTTATGTTAGAAGGTCCTAATAGATGTTATAACAACCTGTTCTAGCTTTATTCAGCCCAAACCAGTGATGATTTTGTACCTTCAAGAAAAGCCCTTCTCACTTGGGACAATTATAAAGTCAGTCCATCCCATACTGATATTTCTGTATAGGTGATCACTGATAAGCCAAGTCACCTATATTCTTCTTGGCTACCAGTGGGAAGAAGGCCATAGTTCCCATACCTAGAATATTCATTCTTATATTGAAATTTTTGTAATGTAAAATTACTAAACAATAGTGCAGGTAGAATAAACCCCCATTAATCAGGCTAGACATGGGAACTCATAGCTGGACCCCAGCACATAAAATAAACCCAGTAAGTGCTTTACCCTCTAAAACCTGAATTTATAATGTATATTACAACTTAATTGATATCAGCTTTAGGTTGAGTAAAAGTCAGTGCCTAACTTTCTGCCAAGTACATGTCAATGGTCACCCCTGGTAGGTAAGTCACAGCAGACTTTATGTACCTTTCTGTAGGGCACTCCACAAGGTTAGTTCAGACCTTTGAGAGCTGACGGTCAATATAAGAGGTACGTGTTCCATTTCACTAATAGCAATTGCCATTCTATGATGCTGCAAGAATTAACAGGCTTGTAGCACAGACCGGCGCCGGTTCCTCGTAGATCCCTGGAAGAATAAAACACCAGAAATTCTGTTAAGTTCTGGCCCCACCTACTGGTCAAAAACTTCCAACTAAAACTTCAAATTCCACACATCATGATGGTCACAAAGATCCTTCCTGGGCCAGATGTTTTATATTTATATCATCTTTCTAGTAACGGGATGAAGTGAGGAGAGACGTCCCAAAAGTTTGTCTTCTGAGTAAATATCTTTATTAGAATAATACCCTTCTATTACTGTGCTGGGAACAACTCAAAGAATAAATCCCCAATGGTCATCAATAAAACAGTAGCGGATGCAAATGTGGCTGCTGTATACCATAGCAATGGGACTACAAACCATTCCATACAATCACACAAATGGCTAAGATGTTAGCTTGAGCAAGTAGTTTGTTCAGTTCCACACAATAAAATCAAATGTCAGATTTTCAGAGAGATTATTTGGTATCAATATTTATTTGATAACATCTCTCAATGGCCAGCTTACTGCTTGCATCAGGAATGTAGATTTTTGGGAGAAGGACACAGGTAGGGTGCTGTGTTTCAGAAAGCTATGTACAACACTCTGCTGGCACCACCCATCAGCCATGACCTGTCTGCATTCCAAGGGGAAGCACAGAGACCCAGTGATGGTGTCAAGGCATCTAACAAAAAGGTGATGAAAACAAGAACACCATTATCAAGAATACTATTCTAGGTGACTCTACAGATAACACTGAACTGTAATTCAATGCATTTCTTATTTGCCCAGCCATTTAACCACCCCCACCTTCTTCCAAAGATTAGGACTCACCTTGTATTCTTTTTATTAAAAGCCCCTATGTCCTGTGCGGGTAGATGGCCATAGGACCTTAAAGAGAACCGGTAGTGCAAGGAACATGAGGGCTGATGACCTCTTGCTGCCGATGCTTATTGTCTGGATCGCATGATGATCTGCTGTCCTTGGTTCTTATTTCTGACTTCATGAAGGCAGCAGCTGTAATGCAAGAAACTTCAACTGTCTTTACTTTTTTACACTGAACTGCCAGCTTTGTAAAACTGATTTGGACAGCTTCATCTGCTGCAAAAGGTGATACTCCTGACTCCAGATTGGTTTGCCTACCTGGATGTCTTGGACCACGTAGGCAGATGTCTCCTTTAAACCTGTCACCTGCACTATTGTTTTTAATGCACACAATAGCAATTAGGTTTTTTTAAGGCCTCCTCCTACACACAAATGAAGTGGCAACACATATGAAAAAAATTCGCCCATTATCCATGGATCCACCAGGACGGTTGTGACGGTTGTCTACAGTGCTCGTCGTCCATCGTACAAACACCAGATTCTTATCAGATATCAGCCCCGAGCCGATTATCGAACGAGAACCATTGCACATGTGTATGTATCTTTACTTGGTACAACCACTTTGTATCATTATAAAAAAATTAAAAAAAATTACAATTTGTACATTTCTTATGCTGTCCCCCCCATATACATAAAATGGTCTTGCTCCATTGCTGTACACATTCCACCCCTCCCCACTTTTTGTTTATATAGCATCATCTTTCCCAGAATCTGGTGGTCTTCCCATGCCNTTTTGGTGCATTTCGCTGCCGTGCTCTCCACAGACTACAATAAACCACCAACATTTGTCCTCCATTGATATGAGTCTTTCAGAATCCATATTTTTTTTGGCTTACAGCCCTAAAGCTGATTTTTACCAACTATGAAAATGGATGGCAGTAAACCCTATAAGTTGCCGTTTGACATGACATTTTTCTACACAATTCAGAAGCTGTATACTATTTTTTCAGCATGCTGGTCTATTAATTATACTATATATAGATCTGTAAACCAGTACATCGAAAACATCCAAGTCTGATCCAGTTTAAAGCCTTCTGAAGTATTTTAGCATTAGGAAGAATATAAGCTGTACTATTATTCATATACTCCAATGAAACAAACAAAAAATGCTCCCAGATAAGGTCACATGACAAAATGCATTTGGAGGGGGGCTAGGAAATTTAGGCTTTAAACAAAAAAAAGAAAAAAAAAAGAATTTCAATGTAGAATGAACATTGCCAGCACTTTTACTAGGAAGTGATACATGAAAAGGGATCAGATCTTGTAGAGGAAACGTGATTACCTTTATTACCATTATACCAATTACCAGAATAGAACAGTAAACAAAAGCGGTGAAGGGTGGATGGTGAAGGGAGATCAGTCCACATAATTTGGAAGAGCGCTGGAACACTATTTGCATATTAAACATAGAAGAAGCTGCAGGAAGGAGATATTTATTGTTGAATGGACATGTATATTATTGCTTGAAACATAAAACTAAATATTGTGAGAGGGATGTTTGCTGCACACTAGGTTTATTGTTTTTTTTCGTTACAATTAAATAAAAGGGGTTATATATGTTTTCTGATATTAATTAGAGCATATGAATAATGGCGCAGCTTGTGCTTATTGCATTTATAGGAAGGTTTAATTTTGATATTATTGGAGAGCTGCAGCTGGTTGGGAATATTACAGTTGGAGAGAATTAAAATCATTATTTATTATTTCAGTGGTATCCTTGTCCTTTCAATCAAAATCATTATTTATTATTTCAGTGGTATCCTTGTCCTTTCAATCAACAGAGGGAACATCTGGGTGTTCTGGGTAAACAAACATTTCTTCCCCAGACATTTTCATAAATGGAACCTATGGTATATGTATCCTGGATTTAACATGACCATATATCCACCATATATATAGCATACCATACCATATATATTTGAAATGTTTTGCTATACACATTTGTTGCAGAACATCTATGTTCACTTGTCACTCTGAACGTGATTACTAATGAACCGGGGCCCCATGAGTCCCATTTCCATTAAGCCTCAAGTCTCCAATTTCTTTACAATCAATCAGGAAGGAGACAATGATTAAAATCTGAATCAGGTATTGTATAAAGAAGGCCACTAATCAGTAGGGAAGATGATAATTGGTGTACAAACTGCTAGAAATAAAGATTAAACACACATTAAGTTTACCTACTGTAACCCAGTAGTTAAGGATATCTAAAGAACACAAAATGTAATATATTGCAGCTTACCAGTCCTTAGATGTGATGACTACATTAGCCTTATTTTTTTCAGTCTGTTTTCCCCTTTATTTTCACTTGGTAACATTAATTCTCAACCTTATCCAAAAACTGTCCTGAACTGACCTGCCCATTTTCAAAGTGTTTAAAGCTATTTACAAGACTTTGTTAAATAGGTTTAAAAAAACAGTCCAATTCTGAACCAGTTTATTATGCATTACATTTATCCATTGTTTTATTTGGGGAACAAACTAGGCTTTGTTTTGTGAAAACAAATTTAGTTTGAGTAACAATATGGCCAGAGATTAAAAAAGTAACAAAAGATGTCTTATTAAAATATAATTTCTGGTATAGTAAAGTTATTTGCAAATGGCTTTTCTGTTCAGTTTTTATATTTTAGTGCTATGCACTGAAAAAGTATCAAGCAAAATGAACAAAAAAAGTAGATAACTGTATTAGGATCCTGTGGGAGAAACTCTGTAAATATTAGCATTTTGAATAAATAATTACTGCAATTGGGAGTAGTAATCATTCAAGTGACTGACAATAACCGTGCAGGCCCATGCAAAAGGACACCCATGATCCTACAGTATGGTACATGTTGGATTAAGCATTGTGTTAGGTGTTCAGGTCTACATAAGGGCCAGGGATATTTTTGTTCTGCCTAATTACTGTGATGAACTTCTGGTCCTTCTTTTGTTGCCTTATGTTTTCTGTGAACGTCTCTGCTCATGTGAGGTACAACTTTTATTCATGTTTTAATTTGGAATAAAACGTGTAGTGTTCCCAATGCATTTGTATGTATAGAAATAAAACCTAATATAAGGATTTTGAGCTGTATTCACTTTTTAAATAAAATGCTGGAGCATTGAACTGTGCTTAGGGATTTACACAATGACACTGGCATTAATGAAGGGTTACACGGGACTCCAACCACATCTCTGTATTTGGAAAAGCCTAAATCTAAATGCCAATTGGTTCTTAATACATATAGTCATCATTGGTTTCCCATATGAAAAGCTAAGAACTATAATACTAGAACAAGTGAAGCTCAGTGAAACACGTCTGCTATAGGAGGAAGCAGCTTCCCCTTTTGCTCCCGAGTTTTTAAATCATCCAAATTTCCTAAAACTGCCAGGAGGTCATTTTCACCAGAATACTAGTTCACATGCCTGCTCCTAAGAGCACTTTATCCAATGTCTCAGGACCTTTAATCCTTTTTTTAATTGTTTTGACAATGTCTTTGTTCTGCACCTTTTGGAGTTTGTAGTGTGCTCTGAAGTTTTTACCATGTTTTATTTTTACACTGCGGCACAAAGTGGTAATGCAGGTTTTCGACTCGGCTGAAGTCTGTTTACTAGATAGTACATGTTAAAAAAATGTAAATGATTGTGGTAAAATATCATTATTGCATACATCACTGAATTCTTTGTTTTTTTTGTATAGCTTTAGCAGAAGGAAAAAGAAGGTTTTATCTTGGCACATTTGCATAACATTTATATTCGGAGTGGGAGGCAACCACACAGCCTGGATTTCCCAGTGCCTGCAATGGGTGAATGGGAGTAAATGTTGGCAGAAATGATAGATTATTAAAGCCTGACCTCCGACAGACATCTGCTAATGATTAGGAAGTAAATGGCCAATCAATGTAGTTTTTAAATGCCCCTTGGTTTTGCAAACAATTCTAACCCAGGTCACACAAACTCATGTTATTATAAGAAAGTAAAACAAACTTCAGTATAATTTTTAATTTTATTTATAACAATATTCTGTGTTATTTAAGTTGTAAAGTAATCCAGCAAAAATTATTAAAACTCTTTTTTTTTGTAACCCTGCCTCCCTCAATTCAGCCCAATAAAACATTTTGAAATGAGTGCTTTCCAGATTCAACAAATAAAAAAATACTGTATGTGAACATTACATATTCTTTAGCAGACATCTGAGAAATAAAATGAGAGAGAAAATAGATTTTATTGTTGTGATTGGAAAAAAAGCAGTTCTTAAGTTCTTACAAAGGCCATTGGCTGAGTTGGATTTGGAGGGGCATGCTGGTGTACCAAGTGGAATGTGTTCCCATCTTAAAAACCAAAAGAAAAAAAAAAAAAGTTTTGTTATAAAAATTAATCTTGAACATCTCCATTCCATATAATGTGATGAATGGCAATGGTGGATTATTATTTAACATTGTAAGGCTTATAGTGCAACATTGGTTTAAACAAAGAGAAATGTGTTCTATGCTGTCCATGATCTAATATGGCTGGGTTACTCATGGTATAGATTTAGATGGACAAGAGGTACCTAATATTACCTTTTTTTTTATTTAATAATAAATTCTGCTGAAGCACGCACTTGACCTTATGATGTGTGTGTGCATCTCTCTCTTCCAATATTACATTTAGTATTTTTTTGAAAACAGCTTATACTACAGTAGTTTCAGGTAAGTAAAAAGATTCTTGTTGTAATTGAATTTGCCCCCAAATAACTGTCCTGTCATCTTTCTGGCAGAATAGGTGGAGAGCAACTACAGCACACTAACAATACACTAAACTATGTGTTCACAATGCCAAAGTGCTTACGTATGAAGGGTTTATACACTTCATATACATAAATATCCATAGCACAATTCCTCCCTGTAATACTGTGCTGCTCTATGTGCAAAATCAACTTGTAGTGAAGAAATAATTAAAACATTGTGCTAAAGCAGAATCACTTGATGAATCACGTCAGTATTAATGTGACTCTATGTTCTCACACAGCCACCCAAACCCAAACAGGTTTTCTGTCTAACCCCGGATAACTTGCAGCAAGGCCAAGGTTTTAGAAAGTAATATTCTGCTATAACGATAAAGGATAATTCATGTGAGGGAAGGCTAAACAGAAAAAGAAAAGAAAAAAAGAGAAAGTGATGTAAACTCATGACACAACAAGGCAGCTGAAGGCAGGTAAACCCCCTACACTGTCAGTACAACTTTGTGCTGCAAGGCCACCAGGCAGAAAAAAAAAAAAAAAATAGTGATCACACAAATGACTAGTAGACATTTACTTCTATCGTACCTGCCACTAACACAGGCAAAGCAGCCATTTTCTCAGCTGAAGGCAGCTGTTTAAAGAAGATCAACAGTAAGACGAGACGCAACGTACCTCAGTGAAAAAAACATATCAAACCCCACAGTGCTTCGGATTCGTATACACATAGCATATAGTAATTGAAAAAGTGCTGTGGTTTTCTGAATAATGTTTTTGTTTCTGTGTTACTGTGCAAATTTGGGGGGGGGTTAAAACTTCCCATTAGCCATTTGTTTTCTTGTACCTTGTAAGTTAACCTGTTAAGGTGCACCTATTTTGCTCCTGTGAGATCTCCATAACCAAATGCTCTACGTAAAGGATTGTGGGCTTAAAAAAATTTTTTTAAATCTTAGTCAAGACATTATTAGTGAAATAGAAAATGAAGGGGGTTTTAGTAAGAAGAGTGATACAAAGATTATTCCATCATCAAAGGTTGAAAAAACAATAAAAAGTCAGATTTTTCTTTCAATTTTGGTTTGGGAAACATATGTAAATGAGAATAACACATGGGCACATTCATTTTTTTGGGAATACATATTACTGGTTTTAAAATACACAATCATTTCAATCTCCCCATCATACAATCCCTCTTCTTTTCTGGATTCTGAGGGAAAAAGAACAAATAAACATTTTCTTCTAGGCTTGTAAAGAACTGAAGATGGCTGCAGCAGAATCAAAGTAACAGAATACAAAAGCCCTTAAACGCTATAAACTTGAAGCTACTGGAAGCAAAATACAGTTTTGTTTTGTTTCTTAGCTAAAACACATTCAATGGATGGGAAAGTCCTTTCTCTAGCTAGAAAAAGGGATTGTTCCTCTGGTTTTCCAGTAAGCAGGCACAGTAAGATTTGTAAAAGAAGAAGCTCCTCAGGTGTTTGGGAAGATGCATGGACCCTGTCGCCCATGTTGGGAGTATTTTATCTGGTCATGACTTCAGACGTGAGGCTTTCCAATTTCCAGCATGGTGCATGTGCAGTTGGTTGCTTCTGGTTCACTTGCAGCAGTAAAGGTGTTCAGAGTATCGCTCAGAAATAATACCTCTCCCCAAACCTTCCAGAAAGGCTCAGCCTGAAAAATGGCATCACTCTCATTTCTTCACATCATTAAAACAGAAAATAAAACAAAAGTTAAAATGATTGTTATTTATGGTATGCTGTAGCTAAAAACATGAAGCAGATAAAGGAAAATAAGATAATGTTAAGAGCTCGCCTGGCGCGTTTTGCTCCGTTTACTCTGTACCATTCTTGAAGTGAATAAAATATCGTAACAGTCTTGTTTAAAAGGCCAGCCCTTGAAATATAAAAGCACCCCCTCTTGTTGATGTATAATTTGTCTTCTTTGCTATACAAGCTGCCTTTCCTTTTCTTATCTTCTGTAGCATCTCTTTCTTCAACTCTCTTGTCTGCAGTGTGCCACTTTATGTTTATTGCAGAGTCCCATTACAGGCAGGTTCCGAGCATGTATGGGCAAGGAGCTGAAGGATTTCAGACAGGTTCCAGAAAATAATGGCAAGGAAAAAAATATATTTATAATACTGAGATCAATATAAAAGTAGTCCTTCATTTATACACTTTATACACCGTTAGGTTGTGTGTGTGTTTTCTCCATAATTTGTAAAAGTTTTTATCTATTTTTTTCTCTTTTTTACTAAAATTTCATCCCTATGCCAGTGGGTCTGAGAAATCATCCTCTCCTCCACGAGACAGCAGCTCTCGCTTCTCGTCCGTGCTTGCTAGAGAATTTCTGCTGTTGTGTGCTCCCATATATAGAGTGGCATAGACTGGGTTAGTGAAATTTGTTGGCTGAAAATAGAAAAAGAGATTCTTAGAAAACATATAATTTATTTCTTGTCTAGACAGTCAGTAAATACTCAGTGCTTTTTGGGTGGTTTCAGCAGTAAATTGATGTAAAAAGATACTGCCACTTTGTTCATTCTGAGCAAAATTCATAATGTCTTCTGATAGCCCACTCAGCAACTAGTACTTATCAATCTAGGTTCTTGTTCACTTTGTTGTAACTCTGATCTATTGCTTTACTGAAGTGTGGTTTTCTGATAAAAGTTTCCTCTTACAAGACAGTGCTTACACCTGGGTGGCCATTCACCAAACTTGAACACATGTAAAGGCAACGTGGTCATTTACCTGGATAAGCTCTGACACTGTCTAAGCATACACATGGCTGGACAAGAGAACATCTGTGGCTTGATAAACCTTGTTTGGGGGAAAGGAACAGGCAATGTCACTTTTAGTGAGCCTGCTAGAGGACAATTGTCTAAGAAGCCTGACCATGTCATATCTATCATACCTAACCAAACCAAAGTATTTAACAATGTAAGAAAACCTAGCCAGCCAATAGAAATTATCTGTCATTTTACCTTATCTGGGTCTAAGGTGAAGTCTGCATCAATTAATTCTCCCACATCATCATCTGGCTCGCCTTCATACATTTTGTAGGTTGGGTTGCCGATTTCCACATTCATTGCTCCATTGGTCATTCGCTGATGCTGGAAACCTTTAGCCCTGTGAAAACAATACATCATCATCATATTTTAAGGGGAAAATCACAGAAAATAAAAGTGACAGAATATAGTTCATAAAATACAGAGGCGACTTATTTCCAGCAGTGCAAATAATCCATATATTACACCACAGGAATAATCACAGTATTATTCTTATAGGCAATAGAAACAACTAATACGTGTGGAAATGTACTTTTTCAGCTTTTCAGCTCTCACACCTGTATATTTTTTACATTTCTGCTATGGGCATGTTTATTTTTTTTTTTTTTGTGACTTAGGCTACGTACACATGTGCAAAAATTCTCTTGGAAACAAACAATTAACGACCAAATTGTTGGATAATCATTAACAAAAAAGTGCACAACGACAGGCCAACGACTCTGATTAACAAGGAATGTCACTGAAAACTAACTACTGTCCTGACGAATCCATTGGATGACGATCGTTTGCTATCTGTTATGTGTACAGTCATGTATTGAACATGGATTGTTCTGTGGTATACTTTCACTATTACGTGTCACTTTTTGCATCATTAAAACGATCATATCTAGTGTGTGCACATTATTGGTGGATTACATTTGAACAATCATATCGTTACAACAGGTTCAAACAACACTTCAAAATAATTGTTGATCTGTGGTTTGTAGTTCGTTTTCTAACTTTAATTGCACGTGTGTACCTAGGCTAGTACCTAGTCTTACTTTTATTTTATATGCAATACAAAAAATAAATAAATAAAATTAGGATATCAAAACATTGCTTTAAATTAAACATGAAAAGGGTATTTTTTTCCAGTTGCACTTTTATTGTGACTTGATTACAAATTCATAAAAAAACTAAAATAATGAATAGAAAAATATTACCAAGACCATTAATAGGTAAAAGGTAAAAGGTAAAATAGAACCAAATTCTATAAAACCTTTTTCCTATTTATATATAGTTTTTTTTTTACTTTGTTGCTTTAACAGACGTCACTGCTGTGTTTCATTTATGATGAAAAAACTACAAAGAAAAAGTAGTAATATCGCTTTGTAACTCTCTATCCTGTATAAACAGCAAGACAAAGCAGAACTCTAGCCATTTTATAAAAATGTCAAGCACCAAAAGTGGACCTGTACCATGACTATGGACATTAAATTATTTACGTATTATCACAATGAGGTGAAAGTGTTATAAACACGCCTTTATAGACTTCAAAAGCTGCAGGCAGGCGGTAATTTTTAGAACCAGGTCAGAAATGGCAGCTTTCATAAATTTCAAAGGATGCTTAAAAATTACAACAAAAACTCTGAGGCCAGGCTTCATTTGCTTTCTAACAGCTTAGAAACATCTGCAGGCTGTTAACATTAGAAGACTGGCAGCCTGACAAAAAGCTGGTGCATCAGAAAGTAACAGGGATAGAGTTTGTAAGTGTAATTTTAAGGAAACCTATAGATACAAAGATGAATGAAAGCTGCTTTTAAAGTGCTTTAATATGCAAATGCTTTAGAGTGCATCAATGGAGCACTGGTTCAGCTAAAGCATAAACTGCAATTGCAGAATATCATTAAAAACATTGATAAAATAGCTGTCCTTACCCGCTCATTCTGTGTCTGTACCAGGCAAACATTCCTATTCCAAGAAGCAGCAGCAACAGTATTACCACAATTGGAATTACAATAGAGGTTGCCTCTGCAGAAAATACATGAAAAGGAGAAAGCATTAGTCCCTGAATAAGGATCAAGTGTTACATGGGAAAAAACATTATTTTGTTTTTGACAGCTTAGTGTAATAAAGTGACCCTGTTACTACTGAGTTAAAAGTAAAATGGTTCAATAACTTAACTAGTAACACAATGCCCCTGATTCATCAAGCAGAATCGGATTATCGGTCGCGCATTCGTATTCGAGTCCGGACCGCGGTAATCCGCGATCGATGGCCGCGCGTACTTTCGCGCTTCCAGCGAGCGCGGATTTTATTGATGAATCAGGGGCAATGTATTAAAACTCCCCCCACCTCTCCCTAGGCACTGCTGGTATTTGAAACCTCCTGTAATTAGTAAATGGTTGGTAAAGGACAAACCAGCAGGCAGGTTGAACCATGGTGTGTGAAAGAAGGAGCAGGCTTTAGACACCTGCAGTAGCCTGGGTATATGGTGGAGTGTTAAAACACATTGGCCACTGGAAAGTTATGCATCTATATCTTTATTTACATGATTAATACCCTATAGTTACATAGTCATTTTAAAGAACACGATTTAGAGGTTTTAGGGCATTAACAATGAAGAAGTCCGTGGTATAAAAGATCATTATTAAGATGACACAACACAGTTTCTGTAGGTCTAATAGTCCCTGCCTAGCTTCCAGTAATTCATAGAAATTCACCAAAGCAAAAAACTATTACAGCAAAATAATTTCACAATTAAACTGCTAGCATGTTATCCTCTTAGTTCCCAAGGTATAATATATGAAATATAAAAAAGTGCCTTGTGCCAGATATAAACTTCAAATTACCTGCAAAAAAATTAGATGATAAATGGGACATGGCATAAAAAAAAGATTAAAAAAGACTTAAAGTTTTAAATGTTATTAGGATCCATGTACTGTAGATGCAAATGTGATTTTTTATTTTATTTTACCCTGCCATGCCTAATTTGGGCACACTTTTCCAATTCCCGCCTGATACTTACTGGCACTCTGGCATCTCTGTGTAACGGTTGATACTGCATATTCCTTCATTCAGACAGTAATTGTCACATGTCAAGCAAGACTTGGCAATGCGTCCATCAGTACACCTTTAAAAAACATACATGGCCATCATCCTTTTGAAATTATAAAGGGCTCTGATCGTATTATAAACAAATCTTTAACAGCCAAGCTATATAACTGACAACTAGGTTTATGTATTAGGTCAATTAAAATGCAACAGTCTGTTGAGCAGAGGTTTAATCCTACAAAGGTTCGGTTAATGCAGCAATCTAGTAAAGCATACTTGGAGTTAGTTCTGGCACGAAATAGCTATAATGTAATGAGTTTTTCTTTAGGTCTAAGCTAGGTTTGAACTATATACACTCTAATGGTGACAATACTTCATATTCTTTAAAACTTACGCGCAGAGAACGTCTCCATTTTTCAAGCTGCATCTTCCATCTTTACAACGGTCACATCTGTTCTTCTCACAGCGACTGCCTTCAAACAGCGGCGTGCAGCGGCACTGCTTGGTTCCATTAGCACTGAGCTGGCAGATTCCCTCATTCTCGCAGTAACCATAACATTTTCCTTTAAGTCACAAGTTTTAAGTTAGATACTAAAGTTTTTACAAAGGAGCACATCAAAGTCAATAATTTAGAACAATAATTTGCAAACCTCTTGCCTATCTATGTCCACACTCAAGTGCAAACATGTAGGAATATTCATGCCCCAAATCCTCAACATTTAGCTGAGATTTAATAAAAAAAAGAATCAGCAAATTGCTGCATAAAGTTCTGACCTTTCTGTACAAAGTGAATGTTAAGTGGCACAACACTACACCAAAAACTAAAATATTTTTAAATGGATCAGCAAAGAAAGGACATCAGACAAATCAAACTTGTTACCAAGACTGAAAGTAAAGGTAAAATACATGATGACATTCTTTTCAGTTAAAAGGATTTTTCAGTTATTCATATGCGACTGTTAATGCTTTCTGGGGAACAACAAGATTAATCATTCTTTAGTCCTGAATCCATTAAAACAGAAAAATGTAGACCTTTTCCACTAGCTAAAGTGAATGCAATAGCCATTTACACAGCAGGAACCCACAGCATGTGCACCACACAGAATGTATGCATTCATCCCATCCCATTTCGCTAAAATACACACGGGTATCAAAAAATAAAGGGACAGATCAATGTTATTGTTTATTTTTAATACAATTTGTGTGTTTAGGGCCAATCATGTACCTGTGGCAAATCGAAAATAAAGGATTCCCCAGATTTGAGGGGAAAGCATATTAGCCTGTTTAATGAGCTTCATGAGGCTACTGAATTAGATTATGGGTGAAAAAAATAACTTATCAAAAGCCAGCAATGGGTATACCTGGTGGCCAACTATGACAGATATGCCTAGGGACAGATTAGCTTCTGTATACAATCTTATCTGGCTTTTGAGTGTCGTACTTTATATCTTCATGGGAATATAAGATCTGAACTGATAGTTGGGTAAGTTATATTCACATTGTGGATTACAAGGCTAGGAGTAGTAACACAGACATAATTTTTGTTTTCAAGGACCATCTAGATGTGGCCAGAAATGTACACTTACGGTATTGACATTTGTCCCCAATGTAGTCAGCGAGGCAGCGACAGTTGGGTTGGTTGCCCAGGTTTACAGAACATGTGGCGTTGTTTTGACAATAGTCCGGTGTGCACACTTGTTGCTCACATGTGGGACCTGTAAACCCAGTTGAGCAGCGGCATGTTGGCAAGCCTAGAAAAAAAAAATGGAAATAAAGTTTTAATACATAGGCTCTGAAAGGGTAACAAAAGCTGCTTTCAAAACTATACAACCCCTGGAGATTAGGTATACAGTATATGACTCATCATATTTACCTATCTACATACACTGTGCTGTGATTGAACTTTTACATTTTTTTGATAATCTAATTGAAAACTAAAAATTATGTTTTAGATGGACTAGAAGGAGATGAAAAAGGCCATGTTGATTAAAAGTATCTGCATTTTGTTATTAAGGTATGCAGAGGTTATAATGAGCTGTACATGCTTGCATGTTTTGTGAACAGGTACATACGTTTGTTTTGATGCAGAACAGACAAAGCTTGTCTTTTCAGCAAAAAAAAGCCTGCCTGCTCACAATTGTTTTGATTTCTAAGCTTACTTCCACTTTAACTAAGATTCACTGAGTAATATAGATTCTGACTGAACAATAACTGCATTGGCTTTGTATTTACGGTTTCTATTTGCCTGGTAAAACTGTTATCTGTGTGATAGGAAATGATGGGAAATCACTCCGAGCCAAAGACAACAGTAACAACCAAACAGGGGTTTAACTCTCACATAATTTCTGCACACATTTTCGGTGGACATATATACATAGTTGATTTGCCTTGCATCAAATGTGTGAAATGTCATGTCTCAAGTATATATTACTTATAAGTCGTAAGCATTTTCATTACCTGTGCGTGATGGTGCACAGTTTCCTCCATTTTTACAGTAATCTTTACACTGATCATTCTCACACCGCTCTCCACTGTAGCTTGGTGAACAGCGGCATTTGGGTTGCTTTCTTGCATTCAAGAAACACTTGCCTCCATTCAGACACTCTAAGTTGCAGGTATCAGGTATGGGTTCTAAAATAAATACATATATAAACAATTATTTTAGAGGATATTAATGCATAAAGGAGAAAAAATACAAAGACTAGAATTTTGTCTTGTGCACCTTACCGTCAGGTGACTGGGTAGGGGATGGAATGAGCATACATGTTCCATTGTCTAGTCTTCTTCCATTGGGACATGTACAGACTGGTCCACTGGGGCTTAGTAAACACAACCACTCACACTTCTTGCGGTCACATGGATTATTCACTGAAGATAAAATAAAAAGAACCCATTATTGAGGTAAAGTTTCTACAAGAAATAAATATTCTTCATGTGATTTAGGCATCTACAGTTTTGGCAGACCTGGTGCTTTTTTAGTATTTGTGATACAAAAGAACAGTTTTTTTTGTTTTCCATGACAACAGTAGGTTTTATTTTGCCATCTATTTGTGTAGTCAAATGTGTTTTTTTTTTTAACTAAAAAAAAAAAAACTTTTTTTTTTTTTGGAAAGTTTGCTGATGGGAGGCTATTATTCTGGCACTGGAAATGCTATGGCCTCATAAATCAATGTGATTACACTATAGGTTATAAAATTGTTTCTGGACTCGTTACAAGTGTTGTTGTACTCATTTTTAGCTTTCTTTGTGATACATTCCTGGAACTTACTTTCAGGTGGCTTTATGCAATTGGTGAGCTGCCTCAATAAACTAATGAATTTATTGAAGTTGATGCCTTCACTTTGTATCTTTGCAATAATATTATGAATTCCCAGCACCTCCTTATGTTTTTCATTTGTGTACCAGGCATCTTGGCTGGGTGCAAGATGAATTTTAGTGGTTAACTTGCCTTTATCCTGGGACAACCCATAGATGTGAGTGCCAGTGATGGAAAGCTTGAACATCTAATTACAGGCAACAGATCTGTAAAGTTGTATGTGATTTGTATGTGTATGTAAAGTTATAGTAGTGTAGTGGATACAGACAGTAATACATTAAATGTCAAGGTGTGCACAAGTCTTGCATTCCTATTTCTATAGTATATGGAGCCCAATTACAGTTTAATTGGAACTGATAAAGCAAAAGGTATAGGTTGACTATCTTGCTAGTGGAATAGTTCTGAATTGACCCCTGTTGCTAGTAGAAATGTCAGTGTCTCAGCACACACTGCAGAGATGGACTGGTGCTGGGTGTGAAAGCAGTTGTCTTTCTACTGAAGTCCAAAATGCACCTTGCTGATTACAAGCTAGAGATGTTCAATTGGCACAGAGTGTGAGTGTTGTGAATTTTAGCAAATGACAAGTAGGCTTTAAGTAATATCAAACACCCAATTGAAACCAATAAGAACCATACTAGATGTTACTTTTTCCTACAAATAGGAACTGGTCTGAAGCCACAATTAGTAACTAGCCTGGGGCTTCAGAGATAAACCAGTTATGATGAAACAATGCAATTATTGTATCTCATGTTTTTTACCTTCGGGCTGCTTGTACTGGTGATGCAGAACAACATCAGTGACATGGTTTATTCCCCAAGTAAGGTTAGTAACAGGACCATGTCCAAACTTGTGCACCTTGAAGATCAAGTTGTTAACATATGTTACTCCATAGATGTAATCTTCAAAGATATCAATGCTGAATGGATGAGTAAGGCCTGGAAGTGTAAGAAAGAACAAAACAAATGAAAATATTGAATTTTTTGAAAAATAAAGTCAAGCATTGTATCTATTTCAACCTTTTCAGCTTTTTATTTTATCCAGCCTCACATTTGAACATGCAAAGTGCAAGTCTCAAACTCCTGTTTGTTTATTATACTTCAATATATATATTCTTTAAAAAAGCAGAGGCTTTTGTGAAGAAAATTAGATTTGTCTTAAATGTCCTCGGACACAAGCTGAATAAAAGCACACTGTCCATATAAACAAGATCTCACAGTCCTGACATATGCAAATCCTGACCAGTTTCAGTATTGGACACATTATTAATACCCATTTTCTTCTAGATGTTTTAAAACATATATATAGCCCTTACTAGAATTATAATTCTTTCTAGAGATGTGCACCTATTATCGTGTAAATCTCAAATATCATGTATATACAGCAAGCAGATATTTATTACCATTCTTGTTACTGATCACCACAACTGGATCTGTCCCATTAAGACGAATGCTGCTGATGATAGATAACTTGGCATCAGCCCAGTAAAGGCGCTCATTATAGTAATCCACGGCTAAACCTGTAAAAGAAGTACAAGTTAATAAATGACCTAATAAATTCAACATTTGGCTTGCTTGCCCCTCTTATTCTACTCCATTCCAGGCAGCTAAAATTAAACATTCACTGCACAGTTAGTTACACTAGTTATTTTCTCCTAATCATTATTGAGGTGTGCCATCCTTTGGAATATTGGGGGAAATGTTTTAGACTGTACACTTTATCCACACCTTTGATAACTAGTATTTTGTAACCAGAAATGATCCTTGAACAAGAGTATTTATTAGAAGACATTTCATTGTTTATTCTGAAAACTGGATCTGTCTGTAATCTGAAGGTACCAATGAGCAGAACACTATTGTATATACCTGTGGGCCACTGGATGTTGTTCTCTACAAAAGTCTCTCTCATGGTTCCATCCATAGCTGCCGTTTCAATTTTTGGGTGGTTACCCCAATCAGACCAATACATAGTCCTGTTTGAGACATAGACAAGATAATATAGCTTTAATGCTGGTTTGTATTAGAGGAAAATGTTAGCTATAGGAATGACTATTTAATATAGAGTAATACATACCCTCTTAAAGGATCCACAACTATGGCATGTGGTTCATCGATCATGCCAGAGATTAAAGTTTTTCTATGTTCTCCCTTCATCTGTGCCACTTCAATGACATCACGACCAGAATCTGTCCAATAAATGTTTCCTGCCACCCAATCAACAGCTATGCCTCTTGGCATCTTCAGGCCAGGTATCTGTACATAAGAAACAGGTTAGACTTATGACCTTATAACTGACATGGTGCAGATAGTTCAGCTACAATTCTAGCATGTTCTAGCTACAATGTTAACATTCACCCCCACTTCAAAAGCACCACCAAGACAGAACAGATCTGCTAATATAAGTCAGGCTATAGAAGTTTATCATATTCAACTGAACATGTTTAGTAACACTGAAAGACTTTCACCATTTATCCAAGTTGCATGGGTTTAAAAAAAACATCAAATATATCTAATAAAAAGCCATACAAGTCTTCAATGTATTCCTTCCTACTTACATCTAAATCTGTTACTCCCTCATCGATCTGTCGCTTGTTACGGTTAGAGGAGGTGGAAGAGGTGGATACAAGCAGCTCTCGATAAGAGATCTTCCCGGTATGCCAGTTACTCCAGTAGATCTTGTTCCCCTTCACAAAGACATCCATGGCATCAATACGCACATTCTCATCACCCCTGAATGCTTGCTCATATGCAGAGTTGGGATTGAATGGATAGAGGCTTCTGATCTCATTATCATCGGCAATATACAAGACTTGGTTAGCCCCTGTAAACAATAAAACGGCAAATACAAACCAACAGTTAATCAAGATTGCCAAAATAAAAAAAAATATTTTATTGTGTGGTAAAAAAAATTAAGGGCTAGATTAGGATTGCTATAAAGATGAAAAGTAATAACTATTGGTGAAATTTAAGAATGTGTGATCATCTGGCTTTTGCCATTTTCTTTTTCTCATAAATCATGAAGTGATCATTTCTCTGGACATATGCCACTTGTTGATAAAGATCCCAACAGGTATTGTCACCTTTTAAAGACTTGGGTTGTAAGATTTCTGTAGTCAATTTACAGGCTTAAATGCCTGCAGCAGCAATTATGGAGAACTGTGCTTTCTTTTTAGTTTTTCATGTCTTTTAAATTTTCATGCAAAAGGTCAACATACAAAGTATAAAGCATGAATCACATTTTTGGCAGATTGTACACTATAAATCAGATCTATTATAAAAAGGTTACACAAATATTGCGCAGACAGTCCTGGTAAAAAGTGCATTTAAAGAATAATTATCCAATATTGTTCAAGGATGCCTGAATGTGAACATGATGAAAGGTATATAGAAGAAATAGATTTTTACTGCACTACATTTATGGAGGAGAATACAACCTTCTCTGCCCCTGGTGAGGGTTAGAAAGATATAAGAAAACATTAGTTTGGGGTAAAATGTAAGACACTTTAACAAATTAGAATTGCAAGTCAAAGGTGATGCTGCCTGTTTTCTGTTAGGGAAGTTCATTTGGTTAGGGAACTTAAACTTAACTTCAGTTTCAGAAATACAAAATAAATCTGTACAAAACAGAGGAACATCCCTCCGACAATTGTCACATTCCCTCATCTCTTTTTATAATGTAACCATTTCATTTTGGTTATACCATCACTTTGTGTGTTATCGTCATTTGAACAAACAGACATAGCAATAAACGGCTGCAAAAGGGGTAACAAACACAACATGTTTGGCAATATGTACACTTTAATAACTGGCACTGAACAAAAGGAAATTCATAACTATTTGTGTGACATGCAGAAAGGTGTATGGAAAAAAATGCCCCTCACACTCTTACCATCTGCCTTGCATGTATGATTATGCTTGAAGAAGTTCTTTGCACAGGTGCAAATATAGGAGCCTTTGGTGTTGTTGCAGATCTGTGAGCATGTTCCAAACGTCAGACACTCATTGACATCTAGAAGGAGGAGAATAATGATATCATCAAACAATTTGAACAGTTGCTCCATGGGTGTAAACCGAAGAAAGAAGTAAAGCTATAAATATTGTCTGCAGGCATCTTTAAAAAACAGCACACACATATCTACAGACGATGATTGTCAAAAACCCATGGGGAGCTCTTTTTAACCTGTTATTGCATTCTGTGCTATTTATCCATTTTTTGTAGGCTATATATCTGCATAATCTACAATAGACATTTGGTACAAATCATGGAACTTTATTAATCCCTGCCAAGGAATTTCTAAAATAATCTCCAGCAGATTTATGTAATTTGTTGAATAAAGATATACTTTGCACCTGAGCTGTGCGCCTTCCTGCTACCTTTTCACACTGAAGTGACTGTGACTGTTGTGGCAAGATAACCAGTTTTTATTTTAAAGAAAGCTGTAGTTTATGCAGACGAACTGACTAGAGATGGGCGTTACCTCTGCAAGCATTCTCTCCTGGAATTTTCTGGAATCCATCTTTACATTTGCAGTACACACTGGTCGGGGTCTGAATACATTTCATCTCTTCTCCACATATAGAGCTGTTGGCATGACAGCCATAACGTTTAGTATCTGGAAGATAAAACACCATAAAGTGAAATTAATCTTTCTTCATCTCATCAAAAAAAGCTTTGCAGCAGAATTAGGTGAAATAGTTAACAAGTAAGCAATATAGTTTTTTCTTCATACAGCAGGAATTTGATTGTCTAGATTTATGTTCATGAGACCATATGAGAATAAGGTAATGGGAAACAGGTTTATGGTGCAAGATAAGACTAACTGTATAGTGTGTATTATTACCTATTCAAATACAGATATTGAATTGTTTGTTATAATGGGATAAAAGTACACAAGCTTGCACCAAATTTAGTTTGCAAAGCTCTGGCAAATGGAGAAGCAGATTCAGGTGGGGCACATGTTGGGGCAGTCTTGACGTGGAATCAGGTCCTGTTGATCAAAGAACTGACTCCATGGACAGACTGAGTGGTTCCCCAACATGGAAAAAATGTTAATGCTTTAAGACACTCCAGGCTCCCAAAAAAAGTATTGGTGGCCCACATCCAAACTAATCCAGATAATCTTGCCAATTCACTGAACACAAATAAGGGTGGGCTCATTCTGTTTTTGACAATGTAGATATGTTGTTAGCTAGTTTAAATATGTCAAAAATAAAGAAAGATATATATGTTATTATTGACATTTTGAAAAAATTGCACTGTGACATAGAAGTTATTCCAGAGATCTATCAGGATCTGTCAATATACTGGCCAATGCAGGTAATGCACTCTTACTGTGAGGACAATTTTCTTCATCCGAGCCGTCTCCACAATCATCAAACAGGTTACACCCAAAGTTGGAGTTGATGCATTTTCCATTTTTACACTGGAACTCCTGTTTGTCCAGGTCACAAGACTTTGGCTTGTGCAAATCTAAATCATAGGAAAGAACACAAGATAAATGGAATACTATGTCTGCAAACCAAAAGATACCATAAAGCAATTAAACACTCTTTACATTATTGAGTGTAAAAAAACATGACTTGCCACTTACCACAGTTCTCTTCATCTGTTCCATCTCCACAGTTATCAATCCCATCACAGACACGCCAGGTGCTCAGACACACCCGATCATTCCTGCAGCGGAACTGTCTATATGGTGGACAGCTAAACTTCACTGGTGCAGAAATCAACAAAAACACAGCAGAATGTCAAGAACAATGCACAAAACTTAAATATATTACTTAATGCTAATTACTAATCAGGCAAAGTCAATTCACGTCTTGTTTTGTCTTTAATCCAGCTCAAAGAGAACATTGTGTGACTGTAATCTGAACATGTAATTGTGCAGCTTAATGTACTGTTTTATTGCATTCAAAATTATTTCTTATCATGCACTAGCAAAAAAAAAAAAACCTTTTTATTTACATTTTCTAGCACCGGATTGGGTAATTTTTGCAAAGTTTGGTTTCACAGCATTTACTAAGCATCCTTGCATAGTAATAATTCACAGTCTAAACCCTTTCAAATCCCAAATAAATCCAATCATTCCCTGTATCTGCCCACCATGTCCTAAAGGAACATGGCAAATGACTGGTAGAACCAATTGTATCATTTAGGTATATTAAATTTGTACTTTCACATTCCTGGGTACAGCAAATTGTCCAACGTTAGTAAATACTTACAACATTCCTCTGGTCTCTCATCTGAATTGTCTCCACAGTCATCTTCTCCATCACATTTCCAAGCCAATGGTTTACACAGTGTATTGTTACACTGGAACTCGTCTAGAGGGCAGGTTCGGACTACTAAAGAGATACACCCATGATAAGTATCAAAACTAGAGATATAAAACATCCTTTCTTTTATCTTGATAACATTTTGGGGATTACTTTATTGAATATGTGAGAGCTTGTCATCATCACATGTATTAAATAAATCTCAATCACAGAGATCTGTATTACCAACACAATATAGAACAGTCAACATACAACTGCACCGTTTTTTAAATTTTAAATTTTTACTTGTTCCAACTAACATTAAAATGCTATTTTACTTTTATTCTTTTACTGGAGAGCTGTTCCCAACAATACTGTAATACCCCCTAGTGGCTCTGAGAACTAGTGAGAGATGCAAGGGACCCGGGAGACCAAAAAACTCCCAGAAGTAAAATTAGTGACATTATCATAAAATTAGTAATATTTTTACAGAGGTCACTGCTCAAATAGTGGCCAGAACAACTGAATTCAAA
This sequence comes from Pyxicephalus adspersus, assembly GCF_032062135.1. Classification (NCBI taxonomy): domain Eukaryota; kingdom Metazoa; phylum Chordata; class Amphibia; order Anura; family Pyxicephalidae; genus Pyxicephalus; species Pyxicephalus adspersus. Next base: position 41,013,902 of record NC_092858.1, read on the forward strand.
TACAGGGCTACATCATCTTACTGGAAACAGGAACCTTAACCTATTATATTACCATATTACCATTTTTTTTACAGAATGTAAGTACAGACACATATTTTATTTTTCTTAAATATATAACACAGAAGTATTTTTACATAACAAGTTAATATGAAGAAAGTAACAGACGGATAGGAAAGGTATCTGAATGCAATGTTAAGCGTGGGTTGGTTCTTGTTGCATTATTTATCATGGAAAACACACTTAAGTCCTAGTTTAAGGCGGTTCACAAAATCATTACTAAATCCAACACTGAAATAAAAATATTACCAGGAGCACACTTACCCCTAGTACTGCAATTCATCTCATCACTTCCATCCATACAGTCAGCATCAGCATCGCAGTGCCAGCGGTGTGGAATACAGTGTCCATTGGAACACTGGAACTGGTCGGGCTCACACCTCAGTACACAATCTTTCTGTATGTAGGGAAAAAAGGGAACATGGTCAATCTGTTAAAACCTTGATATTACAAAATATTAGTAAACATCTGGAAGTATGATGATAATTTGGGGAGGCCTTGTGGTAATACGATCTATTTGCCTCTTTAACATAACCAAAATACTGAGATTTTGGTTATACTGGTCATTATTGTGAACCAAAAAACAGGAGGCCAAACTTTAGCATTAAAACAGTTCTGAGAGAATGCCAGTCACAAAATAATGAAAATATTATTGCACTGATCTTTCCCACCATCATTTTTGTGATAACTGCTCCATCCGCATTTAGCAAATTGTTAAGTTAACCCCCCCTAGCGTTACATTTTTTGCATGGAAATTTATTTTACATTGTAGGCCTATAATTCTTGGGCAAAACTCACCAAAATATGTCCAATATTTAGGATCGAAGAGGGGGGACACTGCCCGAGGACCTGCCGGGATCAGCAGGATGCCGGGGGATGCCAACGGAACAAGGTAAGTGGGTTTTTTTAAGTTTTAAGGGACCTCGAGTGTGACTAGGGACTACTGCTAGGGGGGCTAAAGAACATGTGCTGAGAGAGCTACTTAGCGGTCATTCTGATCCTTCAACTTCAGCACCTTCTTAGGCACTGACCAACACAAAGCATGAACTTTTAAATTGGGAAATCATGATCAGCACAGATCAGTGATTCAAATAACAAATAGCAAATGACTTTAAGAAATCCATTCCAGGTTTGCTGGATCACCCAGCTTTACTGATGAAAGTGTACCTTCTGCAACCTTGGGGAGCTTTAATACATCAGGGCCATAGTATTGAAGCCAATTGCAACCAAATAATAAACATTTTCAGGAGAGGTCATCACTGACAGGCTCAGTATTACTCTTAATACAGCATAGTTGCAAACAGGTGCTTACCTCATCTGAACCATCAATGCAGTCATGATCGCCATCACACTTCCATCTACCAGCAATACAGCGACCATTGGCACATGAAAATTCACTTTCTGAACACGGCCGTGGAGCTAAAAAATAAACAAATAGAAAATAATGTAAGAAGGTCCATTTTAAATTCAGTTAAGACTTTATCTATTAAAAAATGAAATAAAAACAGTATTGGTAACTCCGACTATAAAACGAAGAATAAGTACAAAAATTCAACAGAATTTTCAGGAAAGATTCTCATTCCCAGTTTTTTGATATATAACATTCAGCTTCTAGTTTAACTGCGGGCCAATTCACACCAGGGTGATCTCATTACATTGGCAGTCCATACATCTGATCTAGATACGTACTTGATGTATACACATAGTTAGGTTACCATGTAAATTGAGTAGCACCACATTGCACCAACACACAAACTGCACTCAGCCTGGGAGTTTAGCTCTTCTTAAAGTACAGATCATTCTTTCTGTATACAAATCAGAAATCACATCTGAACAGACGTAATTATGCTATTGTCTGTATATTTATTCTTCCTGTTCTGGGTTTTTCAGTAGACATGCTTGGGACACAATACACCAGGAGTAAATGAGCAAGGCAGGAAGCACACAGCAAAGGGACATAGAGGGAGCAGCATAGTTAGTTATGTGTATACGTAAAGATTGTTCTGCACCTACCTCTGGATGCCCCCAGGGAAGACAGTGTTAAAATGGAGAAAAACATAACATGAGGAGAAATGGAACAAACACAAGTACATATGTGAGAACAAAAGGTGAGATTCTATGCTGAAACAAAAGTTGTACACTCCAGACAGATGTGAATAGAGATGGACAGCTTTGTACAGTACATTTAATGAACAAGGTGTCAACAATGGGTGCATGTGATGCAGTGAGAAAGCAATGGAACCTGAAATACCAGGAGGAAAATGGCAACTTTTTAGAAACCTGATCTCTGGTTTTATATATCATATTGACAGGAAAGAAATTAGAAGCATTAGTCATGCTAGCCACAATCAAATCATTCCTAATATGTGGGAAAAAAAAACCAGAAACAAAAGGCATGGACATGATTGGTTGATACTGCCACACCTCTATATCCACATACAGATTTAACAATCAGGTCATTTACTTAGAAGTGTCTAGTAAGAAGGCTATTGTGTCTGCTTGTAACTGATGTTTATAAATCCCTTCACACAGTGAATGACTGAGCTGGTTTAGCAGTAATTGCCAATTTAATTCTAGTAAGATGCACATACTGCAGGTCTCCTCATCAGAGTTGTCTCCACAATCATTGTCATAGTCACACTGCCAGCGGCCAGGGACGCAGCGGTTGTTCTTGCAGCGGAACTGATAAGGTTCACATGTTCGTTCATCTGAGAAAAAAACAAATAAAGAAAACATCAGCTCTATTTACAGTATTTAACTATTTATAACCAGACAAGAAAAATAATAATTTTAGCAAAGAGATCCAATGAAACTATTGGTGATTCAAAATTATTATACCGCATTCCTCTTTGGGTTCATCTGAGCTATCTCCACAGTCATCTTCACCATCACATTTCCAGCGTGCGGGGATGCACCTTCCAGAGTCTTTACACCGGAATTCATCCACTCCACAGGTCATCTGAGCTGCAAAACAAGGAAAGCACAAAGCTCAACAAAGCCCCCCACAAAAAATGTGACACAGAGATATCCTGTAGGTGTTCTAATATCTGCTGAAAGCTTGATGCCAGGGGCTGAAATCAGAACAATTCAGTATAACAAAAACAACACGCTGCAGCTCCTGCTGTTATGATTGGCTGCGTTGGGACCACCCCCTCCTGATTTAGAAGCACAATGTAATGAAGTACTGGATACATACACTCACTATATGAGTTCTAAAGACTATAAGCATTGAAACTTCATTATCAGACATATTCATGAAAAGTGTATGACAAAGTGGCAATTTCACAAATAGGTTGCAGTTAAAATGGACAGATTACTTACCGAGAACAATAGGCAATGCTCACATAATTGCCTGAACCACTGCAGCTATTCCCCCCATGAGTACATGAATAAGGAAAGATGCATTCTATTTTATATAGGGAGAAGAGCTTTTTCAATACGCCTGTGAGTGATAACTAGCACCTATGATGCTCATTATCGCACAGGAGGTTATTTCACATGCGGACTATTATAAGAGATACTTGAAATATTGCCTGTGTATTGCAGACTATATGCAAATACCTTTTTTTTATGAACTGTTACTCATAGTAACCAGCTTCCTCGTGTTTTTTTTTTTTTCTTAAACCCTAAATGATGGCTTTAGGCAACTGTTTCATTTTTTTCTTTGTATCCCACCCCCTTATTTTCCTTTTCAGTATTGTGTTGCGGTGCTTTCAATTGTGTTTCAATTACTGAAAGTTCCTTACTGCAGTTATCGGGCTCATCAGATGCGTCCACACAGTCGTTGTCCCTGTCACACACCCAGACTCGGGGGATACATCTCTTGTTAATGGCACATTGGAACTGATTTGGAGCGCAGGTGACTTCAGCTGGAAAATTATAAAGAATTAAAATATTTTAGATGATACAGATAATTCATGCAAATGAAGATTATGCTGAGAAAAATAGTATTATCAAGGGTACATTGAATTAGAGGTAAAAATGCAGCACTGGGTATAAATCTCTAAGCGATATGCAGCACAATACTCATTAGACCTACCTAAGAGTTAAAGATATATTTAATATTCTCACACACAATCCAATGCACTCTGCTTAAACACTATGAAAGACAGAAAATACTGCAGGAGAAATTCAATAAAGCTTGAATCAAATCAAATAGAAAATATAGTCAGAACCCACAGGGTTTCTATTCCTATAATTCTTGTAATAAAGGCAAAGAACAGTACAAAGCCATGTCTCTGCTTTGCATACAGTGTTAGAACCAGAATATCCAGAGGCAATTTTTTTAATATTAGCTTAGGAATTATTGCACATGAAGAAACAGTACCAGCCTGGGTATTGTTAGTACTCTATATATTAATAGGTTTTATTCTAGATGTCTTTTGTTAACAGTGAGTGGTAGAGTGTCTATACTAAAAGTTAGCAATCAGTCCCCATCACGTAATGTATGTCTCCTCTATCAGTATACATTGAAGGGATGGGGGAGATAGTAAAGCTACGACTTTCCCCAAAGCCCTATTCCACCTTCATGTGCCTTCACATGCTGGTAAGGGATTTGCCCAAATCTTTACCTATTGACGAACCTAATGATTAGATAGATACCAAGCTAGATAGCTAAACCCCAGTAGATGGCACCATGTCCTCTTGTAAAATGTGTAACAAACAATTGGTAATGAAGAAACAAGAACTAGGTTTGCACTATACATATTGGGTGTAATTTATTATGGATTAACCAATTTACAAACAATTTTCAGCAGTACTGATATTTTTCTTGTAAGTTAAATATCTATTAAGTTATTAAATAAGTTAAAGCTTTATTTGATTCTAAGGCCAGGAAGCAGAGGTGGCACAGTTATTGTGGGGTTTTTTTTAAGAGAACAATTTATTAAACCAGTAAAGCTTTAAAAACCATGGATAGTTAGTAGGAAATTCTAGAAAACACCTTGGCCAGGGGGTATGGCTTTATAATTAAATTCATCGTGACCCTTAAAGTTTGAATCCTAACCCTTAATTTACAGACACAACTGACCAATAGATAGAAGCAAAAGGTCAATAATACTTTGATGCTGAACATGCCTTGCATAAAATTAACCTATGAAGTAATATACCAAAGCATTCGATGATAGGATATCTCAAGCATAAGCACAATTTGGCACCCAGATTTACATAACTAGGTTCCCTTTTAAAACATGGTCAGTCAATATGCTATAGACCAGGACCCTTGCCCTCTATGAGGTAGCAGCGGCCTAACAAATTGTCTACCAAGTCAGACCCAGACAATTAGCATGAAACATTAGCTTTTCCAACTGTGGAGATACAGATCTGACTTAGTATAAGGGCATATAAGGACTGCAGAGAAACCACTGCTTCAACAAAGAAAGTAAAGGGTCTGCTCTGAAGCTGCTGCAAAAACAAGACAAACTATAAAGCCTTAAGAAAAGTTTTTGTTTTCATGCACCAGAAATGTAATTAGAAGTCATAAGTGAAAGTTCAATTGAGGTTTAAGTTGTACAAAAATATTATGTGCATATGTGCACAAGCACAACTGATCTTTCATTGCACAGCCCCACCGTTTTTATATATAAAAAAAAATAAAAGCAGAAAAAATACAGCTCTTTTTATTCATAGTAAATGTCTCTAATGTACTATTATTTATATATGAATACCATGCATAGGGAGGGTGGACAATAATTTACCACTGCATAGACACTAATATCACTTAATTGAACTGCAATGATATTTATGGAATATGTGAGATATCAGCAAGAGACACTTACGACAATCCTTTTCATCATCTCCATCACCGCAGTTATCTTGACCATTGCAGCGGAAGATACCTGGTATGCAGCGATTAGTATTGGTGCACTTAAATTGGCTGGGCAGACACACATGAATATCTACAGGGAACAGAAATGGAAAATAAATAATGATGGAAATGCTTGTATCTAAATGATGTACTCTTGTAATAAAAAGTTTGGTGGTTGTAAGAATCACAGGTGAGGGAAATGTGGAAGTGTACTCCAGAAATCTACCAATTTATCAGCTTTATTATCCAAGCAGCTGATAGGCTATTTATAAAGAATCCCCATATTTCATGAAGTATTACTTTATATTGTGTTAAGTTCAAAAAATGTTAAAAATCTTTACAAATCATGAACAGCTATACAAGCAGGTGCAGGTTATTTTCTATCTGCACACATACTGTGCATAGCATTTCAAGACTTGTGAGCCAGACATTTAAACATAAAAAAACTAATGCACTCACCATATCTATGAACTGGTAAGCTGCAATTTAAAGTGCTTTTGTTCTTTTGTGTGTGTGTGTGTTTACAAATATATATATACACACATACACACACACTAAAACCTTTTTATTAGGACACAGAACATAGAACATTGAGTGTGAGCAGTATGTCTTGTATTTATAGGTAAAAGACATAGAATGCAAACAGTATGTTCTGTATTTATAAGTTAAAGGAAGCAGTGGGGACATAAATGTCCTAAATCCATATAAAAAAGAACTTTGTTTCCAAAATCCTAAAGAAGACAATCATGCAACTGTGCTAACAGTCTCACCGCAGTTGGCTTCATCTGAGTTGTCCTGGCAGTCATTGTCACCATCACAGATGAAGGCAGGATTGGTACAGATTCCAGTGGAGCATTGGAACTGTCCTGGGCGGCATTTGAAATCCGCTAAAGAAGAACAAAAAAAACTTTAACAGAGATATATGTATTTCACTCTGAGCTGAACATGGATAACTGCTTAAGATCCTTCTTTTTTCACAGTTATTTACCTCAATTTTAATTACAACATTATGTTTAGTAATTTAGCACAGCTACTCTTAAGAAACGAATGACTCAAAAGAGTCAGTTATGTGGAGATGTTTACTAGCAGAATTTGAATAAAAGCTTTGTTTCAAAAATGTTTTAGAATTTCAATGGGTCACTTCACAGAAAATGAGCATCTGTGATATAAATTAATGAAGTAAAACTAAATCAAACTACAAGGCAGAAAAAAGAAGTTATACATACGGCAGTCAGCAGGCTCATCTGATCGGTCCCCACAGTCATCCTCAGTGTCACACTTCCACCAGAATGGAATGCATTTGTCATTTTTACACACAAACTGAAAAAGGAAACAACATAATTATTACACGCCTTATGTTATGGAGACGAGTAGAAGAAAGGTATTAGCATAACAGAGGCAGAACTGTTGAGTCTGTAAAGGCAAAAGAAACATGTGGAATTATACATTATTTCAGAGATGTGAAAAAAATATTATTTCTGTAAAGGGATGTTATCAACTGCCACTGGCTGATACTTCATTATTCTGTAATCTGTAATGCCTGCTTTCAGAAAATAACTGAACAGCAATATAAATACAATGCCATCTATCACTATCCCTGTGTAGATATGGTAATGACCATCTGTTAACAGCTTTCTACAATAAAAAACTGATGCACTGCCACTTGTACTTTTGTTAACCAAGTGTATACAGTTAAGAAAAATATATGTATAATGGTAATTTAAATTAACCAAAATATAGTTAAGGTTACATGCAAGGAAAAGCAAAAGGTTCATTTTTTTTTACCCCAGAAGCACATACTTATTTTTCCTTCACTGAGTAAGCTGCTTTGGCTAATTACCAGCTGTCATATGAAGAGCCATAAAACAGAGCTAGGACTTGGTGATTGCTCCAGCACTGCCAGATAAAGGGAGTTGCATTGTCCTCAATACCTGATAGTACCTGGGCATAGCTTCATTCCTAGCAGATAATTGTACAGGTAAGAGGAGTAAAGAAAAGGTGAGTGTGTGTTGATGAGGGGAAGAAGATTAAAGCAAATGTGTTCCTTTTACCTACATCAAAGCACAGGTTTACTATAAATAAAAATGATACAGTGTTCTGCAGATAAAGCTTATCCTAACACTTTATACTAATAATGTTTAACCCAGAGAATGATCAACCCCAAATCTACTTACTTGGCTGGCAGTACAATTTGAGACGCAGGTCTTCCCATCAGCCCCAAGGTAGAAGTTAGTTGGACAAGCACACTTGTAACCTCCTTCAGGTGACAGAAGGCACAGATTACTGCATCCACCATTGTTAGTTTTGCAGGGGTGATTGGGTACTAAACAGGAAGATAGGTTCATTAAAATGAGACATGCTTAATATTGTATACTGTGGCAATATTTACAAACATAACAAAATACGCTGTGCTGCATCACAACACTCATTCGTATTACTCACTAACATGACACCATAAAAACCATTTTCCCCAAGTTAGAAACCTCTGGATAAGTATCAGCTAAAGTTCACAGATTGAATTGTAATCACTGCACTGCAATAAATGGGTTTGTGTTGAGTATATGAAGATTCTTACAATGGTTGCTTAACCTAATAAAAGTACATATTGTGCAGTTTACTATAATTACAGGATTAAACTATGTTGGGATTTTTATAGTCGCTGTGTAAAATATAATGTATTGGTATATATTACTCCAAGAAACACAAACAGCAGACATTTTTCTGCTGTTCACAGAAATTCAAAAAACAGTGCTGTGACCTAGGCTCAAATAAAGCACAAATATGCTGGAAAGCATTACAGTCTCTAAAATATAGAGTGGGAAAAAACACTTGGATCATAATTGAGAATGAAGGCCAGACTTGTTGGCAATCAACAACTGCCCAAATACTTGTTACAACAGTGATGGGGATTATGCAAGAGGATGCATTACAGCAGCAGCACAAAGACAAGCAAAATTTCAAGAAGATGGCAGGTTAAAAATTTGGCATGCCAAGCATGCCTCTACAGACCCACCCACACCTCTTGCCAATGGCTCAGGCTGGTGGCAATGAAGAGGTGTGGTAATAGGTTATTGGTACACATTTGGCTCTATCCAAGTATCATTTAAATGTCCATACCCTTGCTGGCCAGTGAGTATACATACATGTTTACATATGACATGTCAACTCCACATAAATAAAGCAGATGTCTAGTGAAAGGACAGCCCCAGAGTACTTACCATCAGGCTGTCGGTAGAGGTGGTAAATGTGTACGTCCATAGGACGATGTAAAGTGCTGATCAGCATGGTCTTGTTTGCTCCTGTGGTCTTGTGTGCTCGGTTAATTGACTTAGTCTCCCAATCTGTCCAATATATGTAATCTTCAAAGAGTGTCAATGCAAAGATGTGTGGGATATCTTGGCTGAGTACTGCAAGGAAGGGAAAGGTGAACTTTATAAAGACCAAGAACAGGGATAAATAACTGCAGAATCTTACATTTTTTAAAATGTGCAACCAAAGATCATGTTTTTTATGTTTAAAAAAAAAACTTAACTAATACCATATTGTCACCAAAAATAACATAAGAGTAATTCTGCATATATGGTTGCCAACTGGAAACAACTAGCAAATGAGGTTGTGATCGTCAACGATAAAAGTAAATTTTAAGGTGCAGGATAGCTATTCTTATAAATAATGACATTTATTTCCTTCACTGCAAGGAACAGTTGAAAGGTGCTTCACTGAGATTTTTGACAGCTTTGACCTTTTCCTACATGTTTGTTACCAAGATAATAAATATATATCCTTGGAGAGGAATTACAAATTGTATTGCACCACAAGACCTATTTTTTAACAAGTGTCATACTTTAACACAAATCAATTTACCTGTGTGCCGGTTGCTACCATCAAGATTGGCAAACTGAATGTAATCCTCTCTGGCATCAGCCCAGTATATTCTGCTGTTGACATAGTCCAGTGTTAAGCCATTGGGCCATGTTATCTTGCTGTCAACGATGATACTGCGGTTGGTGCCATCCATACCAATCTTGCCAATCAAGGAGTTGTCTCCCCAGTCTGTCCAATATAGATAGCTGGGGAAACAAAGCATGGCAGTCAGTAATGTGTTCGCATGCAAACGGCTGATTCTTTATATATTACAGGAAATAACTTACCCATGTTTTACATCTACCACCAAAGCACGTGGCTCTCTCAGACCAGAGTTCACCAGCACTGTACGATAAGCCCCATTTAGTTTGGAAACCTCAATAGTGTCCCTTCCTTTGTCACACCAGTACAGGTTACCTCCCACCCAGTCCACTGCCAGTCCATCGGGATTGCTGAGTCCAGTACGATGCAGAACCTGTGGTAAAGAAGTAGATCTTAATGGTCTTTCAAACAATAAAGCACAAAAGACAAATTCAAAGGGAAACATTATGCAGTATAACACAAAGCATCAAAATATATTGTTCTGACACTAAAGTTTTAGACACAGATAAGAAACTGATATTTATACTAATTCATATTTTTAATTCAGTTTCATTTATGTTACATTACTGAGATTTTTTAATCTACATTTATTAACATATTTATATACTACGCTATCTTGATCACAACTGACTTGTCCTTCATTGTTTATACCACGCAATAAATACCTGAACATTGCTGCCATTGATATGCATGCGGCGGATCATGCTTCCCTGGGTGGTGACATCAGTCCAGTATATCATCTCCTCTCGGTAATCAAAGTCTAATGCAACAGCATTATTCAAACCCTATAAAAACAGAATAGTTGGTATGATAACTTGGGGGTAGCAATCAGTGTGGCACTTTAATAACACAAATAACAAATCTGCCTGAACTTTTTTAGCAGAAGGAGTGCATTACCATAGGATGAAATATTTTCTACAAAAGTCTAATGGAGGCACCAAACCTAGAAAAGGGTAATGGATATTTTAAATCTGTTGCAAGTGTTTCCAACCTAGCAGAAAAGCACCAGGTAGCTATACAATAAAGCTGTAAAGAATAATAGTGAGTCAAAAATACAGTATCACTGGAGTTACGGGATAACAAAAAATTGGTAAATTGGTAATAGACTTGCTGGATACATAAAGGGAACAGCAGGCACAAGGTCTTTTGTTTATGTGTGGGAAGACCAGTAATCAAGACAATGTGGACTTATGAAATAGAAGTAGTAAAGGGTAATAAGAACACCAGCACCGTAAGTTTATAGTGTAAAAAAAAAAAAAAAAATATATATATATATATATATATATATATATATATATATAATATATATACACATACATTGTATTAGGTCTGCCTTTCACAAAACTGAAGATGGCAAAAGTCATTCGGTTTCATGTAGTGAATCAAGAACACTGGAGAATGTGCTAGACATCTATACTATTACTCACACTAAGGAATATTCACAAAGGCCACTTTCCAACACCCCTCAGCTAGAGCAAAGTTCTCCATCAAAACTGACACTGAAAGCTCCCCAGGGAATCTGTCCTGAATTAATATAGTTAACACTGACTGACTTAGCTTACGTCCAAAAAGTTTAAATCAATAAGGCTTGTCATCCCTAGTTCCTGATCAAATTTCTTTACTGGTAAAAGATCACCGATAATTACCTAGGTATGTACAAATGAAAATATCCAAAAATAATACTGCTTCCTTGCATACAAAAAAGGAAGTCCTCCCCACTGAAACTTTTCACCCGCTGTTAGTGGTTATTTGCAGTTCTCAAGAGTGTATTGCTGGTGTGTCTGCAAGGGATCAGTATTGTGTGGCCTTACTATTTTGATATGTACATTAAGAAAATAGGACAGAAGTTTCTGGCACTGGTGGATTAAGGGAAAGAGGTGCATGACCTCAGAGTGGTTTCAAGGATTTGTGTATGTACAGTCTAAAAATCATTAGTTGGTCTAAAAATGAAATTTTTGCCATTAGGATGACTCCTTTCAGGTCTTACCTGCTTTATTAGTGTGTAATTTGTGCCTCCCAAACTCAGCTTGCGCAGGTAGTACCGGTTAGCAAAAATTAAGAATGGTTCTTCAACTAAGGAAATAAAAATAAAAACCACGTTAAACATAATGTGAATTTTCATAGAAAAAAAATACTCAAACTGCTTAAAAGAACAATTTGTTTTTTTTACATAAGCCGAATCATCCACTCTCAAACTGTAAAGATGTGCTTCTGCTGGTGGAGATCAGCAACAAGAGGCTGAGTCTAACCTGCAGAGTGAAGTTGGTACTGTATTTTGTAAGGCTACAAAGTGGGTAGAAATTTTTGAGATAATAAAGGGCAGTGCGAGATGTGCAATGGCCTCGGAATGTAGCATAGGCCAGCGGTCGCCAACCAGTGTAGTTCACAAGAAAATTTTGGTGGTCCATGGCTCTGGCCAGTGCGACCCCGCCAGCGCAGTCAAGAGAAGGAACCCGCTGGGGGGGGGCACAGCCATGGCCACAAACTACGTCTACCGTACAGATTGTAGGCTCAGGGTGGGTTCTGTCTCTGGTCACAACCCGCCCACTCTTGGGTTCTGGCATTATGACATCACTCTGGGGGAAGTTTCTTCCCCTCTAAGTGACACATGTCTCCCCGCGCATGCGTGGTCCTAAGTCCATGCATTTAGTGGTCCTAGGTCCATGCATTTAGAGGTCTGATAAGATTGGCAACCACTGGCATAGACAAATAGAGAACAGAAAAAAAATGTATAAAAAGTTACAAAATTGGGTCATAAAAGAGAAAAGGACAACGTGGCAAGGCAGCACAGTGGCTTGCAGTGGATATTTAGGTATCATTGTGAGAATAGTATCTGTATCTACAGTGTCCTCTCCATATGAACATGATCAATTATTTTGGGTGGCAATCATCTGAACTGTGCATGTAGTTTAAGACTCCAACTGCCTGACACTATTTATCACCTTCTTGCAGTGCAAAAATGGTTCGATCTCTGGAGTCATTGCTTGAATTTGGGAATATTGCATGCTTTTCAAGGCTTTCTTTTACCATAAAATGAAATTCTAACTTATATTTACCAAACCTGCTCTTCAAAGCAGCCATTGTCGGAATGAGCAATTAAAAACAATCCCCCTCCCCCCCATCTTCACGTACCAATCATTAAATTCAGCTTACAGGCTTACTTTCATAGTGGACTCACCTCCTGCAGAACCAACCACCTTGCAGCTGGTAGGGTCATCAGGTCTCAATTCATAGCCCTCCACACAGAGACAGCGATAGCTACCAATTGTGTTGATGCACTTCTGGCTGCAGGGGTAAGTGGATGTGCATTCATCAATGTCCACACAAGTTTTACCATCATCCTTTAGCCGGAATCCAGGACGGCATCTGCACTGCACGGGTTACAAGAAACATCAATAGCATTAAGAAACTCCCAGCTGGTTAAATAGTAACACAAATATAACATAACAGGATGTGTACCTTGTAACCAATTTTGAGATCTTCGCACTCCTGGCTGCAGCCACTCATCCTCTTATTTAGACACTCATTGACAAAACAGTTCCGTTCATCTGAGCCATCACCACAGTCATTGTTATTGTCACACAGTAGATGCTCTGGGATACACTTGCCATTCTTACACTGGTAAAATGTCTCATTACATTTGCCTTCTGTAATGATAAAACATAACCATTTAGCAGAGAATGTTAAAAAAATGTAACATCTTCCTTTGTGGTGTAAGAATAATATAAATGGATTTATTATAGCACGGCCAGAGGCACTTATTATATCATGTACCATACACACAGAAAGTCCTGCACAGGATATATTAATGAAGCATACAGATGACTGTTTTGCCTTTTAACAGAAAGGTAAAAGCAGACAACTTGTGTTGATGAATTAGGAAAACTGCTTTAAGAAAAGTCCTTCTTTTCTGCCACAAGATGTCCTCAGTCTTCTGAGTCAAATGATGGCCAGCACCATTCAACGCGGTTCACCTGGATCCAGGCTGCTAAAGACCTGTCCCCCATCGGTGGCACAAACTAATGCCGTAAGGGTAACAGATGTATGTATTATACAAAGATTTTGCTCTGATTTGTGAGCGGCCACAAAATTCAAGACAAAATTACAATGGTATTGAACAGATAAAGGTTTGAGAAACACCAAGTTATATATACCCATGTAATATTTCCCTATCACTTCAGTCTAACCTGTGCTTGTACAGCGTGGATTTTTGGGAGCCTCATCTGATTTATCATGGCAATCAAACTCGCCATCACATTCCCATTGCTTGTTACGTAAACAGCGGCCATTGGCACAACGGAATTCATCAGGCCCACATGTGGGATATTCTGTACAGAAAATTAAAAAAAACAAGAAACATAAATAAAGATAAATAAAGATATATAACTTAGATAAAATGAATCTGCAGGTATTGGTAGCAATCTTATATACATGGTACATTCAATGGTCACAAATAACTCACCACACTCTGCAGATTCATCAGAGCCATCACTACAGTCAGCATCATGGTCACACACAAACTGCTTAGGGATACACTGCCGATTCTGACACATGAATTCCTTGGCGTCACAGGTGTTGTTGAAAACTAAAAAAGAGAATTTAACAAAAATCCAAAATATAATGTTATAATTATATTATGTAAGATGATTTAATGTAATACTGAATATAATATATAGTTTTTTTTTTCATAAAGGGAATAATTATAGAACAATGAGATAATTTGCAGGTTAAGACCAATCACAAAAGTAAAAATCCTTGCTCATGTATTTGAATTTAAAGTGAACCTATTTACAAGTTTACATTTAAAAGTAAGAATCCTGATAAATACCTGACATCATGGTGCACCTTCATACTTGCATTATCTAGCAAACCTATTCTACAGACCCTTTAATGTTCATTTTGTTACTTGAGCCTTGACTTCTGGGCTATGAACCACTGCTCCTTGTCTAATAGGAGTGCCTTCAACGCCCCCTAAACATTTTTACTAAAACAGTGGAATTTGGGACAACTGGTCAGAGATCAAAAGTCAACATAATACTAGGCACATTGAAGGAAAATAAAGAGAGAGATTGATTTGCTTTTAGCTCCCGTAATGACAAAACACATACACCAGCTGTCACTACCATTTAGAATAATAAGGTTTTTACTTACTACAACCAGCTTGGACACTCTCATCTGACCCATCACTACAATCTTTATCTCCATCACAGAGCCACCGGCGTGGGACACAGACATTAGTACTGGGACATTGGTAGGATTCAGGGCTACAAGTGGCAGATTCTGGAACAGAAAAAAGTGTTTAGATTTACAGATATTAACTAATGAGTACACTAAAAACAAAATGTGAAGTAGATAACTTACGACAGCGGGCGTCCTCATCGGATTTGTCTCCACAGTCATCGGAGCCATCACACACCCAGTGTTTAGAGATACAACGATGATTGTTGCATTCAAACTGCATGGATGTACAGAACTTGTCTGGGAAAAGAAAGAAATATAATGACAGATCCATAAACTAATAAAGAAGACTTATGTATTTTTTATGAATATACAGTATTATGTTTTCTCTTTTACAGCCTTTTTTAAAGTTTTTCTTTCCATAAGGATGACACAATCTGGGGTCAGCATGAAAGGACAGTCTTACTGTTAGGAGAAGGAATGCTGCAACACAGATCAGAGGCAATATATGGCCAGCGCAAGGGTGGGCTATCTAAAACACTGCACAGGGAACAACAAATCATGAAAACATCTTACAGTATGGCCTTAAAGCATATCTTTATGACCTATGCACAGAACAATTATTCAGATTGGGAAATTAGGCTTCATACTCAGATGAATAAATTATTAAGTTTTTTGAAACTAGAAACAGCAATGCAACTTTTATTACTGAAAGGTCACAATGGTATTCATATTTCCCTCATTATTTGTTTCCTTCAATTACATATTTAAATGCAAAATTTGGCAAAGTTTATCATTGAATGAATTCGATGTGTAATTTAAATCTAAGATTTTCAGACTTATTTATGGTCTTCCTTTATCATGTATTGACAGACTTATCATAAAACAGATACTTACCACAGTGACTCTCGTCTTCACCATCATCACAATCATTCTCTTTATCACAAGTCCAACTCATAGGAATGCAGCGTCCATTTGAACAGGCAAAGTAATTTACTGAGCATTTTGACTTCTGAATACCTGAGTGGTAAAAATGTCATTTGAATCCTTTTTAACTTATTGTAAAACCTCTTTTTTAAATACATAATAGTTATATTATTGGAATGGTGATATTACTGGTTAGACCCTATACCTGTACCCATCTCTCCAGCTCCTTTCACAATACCATACTCTGCGCTCCAGCTTACTGTTCACTCCATCTCTCTATAATACCCCTTCTTCCCAACTTTAACTCCACCCTAATCACATCTTAAGAGCTGCCTCAAACATACTCTAGTAGCATTAAAATGCCAAAAAATAAATTATTGGTGGAGATCACATGTTCCCCCATTGCCCATAAACACTAACACTAGGTTTTTTGAAGTGGCAACCACAGAGCAGTGGGATGCATTGGAGAATATAAAATGCTTGGGAGGAGGGCTTTACACAGATAGGAATACTAATGCAAAGTTAAATTAGGTCTTAGTGGAAAGCCATCTGCGTTAGCAGTTACTGCAATATAGAATGGCTCCACAAAATAAAAGCATTACCTGGGCAGTTCATCTCATCTGTGAAGTCACCACAGTCATTTGAGCCATCGCAGACCCAGCTGGATGCATAGCACAAGGAGGTCTTCTCACATTTCTGAAAAGTTGTTCCTTTCACTCCCAATTTGAAGAAACTGCTGCAGTCAGTGATGTCTGGGGAATTAGGAATAGGAAAAAATTAGAATAGGCTAAGCTCAATGTCACTGTAGACAAACAAAGGAAAGAATTAAATGGATCTAAAATATGAGAATGCTAGAAGTATTTTTTATTTCCCAATAGCTTTATGGTGTGCTACATTATATAACACACCAAATGACAGTGAATCAACTAAATATGTTCAATTATAATAAAGTTTGCTGTTGTCTTTTTGCTAAAATCACATACAAAACAGTTTACTTAGAAAACTCCATTTCACATATTTCCAGTGCGATCAGGCATATACACATGTTATTGTGGAAGGGGCAAACACCTGTACTTTTTGCAATAAGCACTTGCCTGAATTGGTAAAGTTTAAAGTGTGACTTTAGTTCCACTTTAAAAGCAATACATTAAGGCATATGCAATATATTAAAACTGGTAAAGCAGAATTCCAGGCATAAAAAAGGGCACATATGAATTCAGCTTTGTAGTCATTAAAAACAATTTTCATGCAAGCACTTTATGTTCCTGAATCTGACTTGGTATCTGTCTCCTGCAGTTTACTGTATAGTCAGTAAAGCAAAGCTCAGAGAGAAATGAGCAGCCAACCAAGTGTGCAGCAGTACAAGAAGCATACAGATAGGACTAGACAACTAATTAACAGACAAGTTGTGTGCCGCTTCTTTTACTGTCCGGTAACTGGTGATTAGTGGGGCAGAAAGCTGCTGTTGCTATTTTCTGAACATACCTTGACTCTAAGAGATAAGGAGAGGGGAAAGGAAGAGAAGAGGGCTGAAATCTATCAGAAATTAAGCAATCAGTGCTGACACCACATACTTAGAGCTGGGCAGTGTTAACAGACTAAATTATGTTGTTTTACTAAAATTACTACATTTAATCGGGAGCAGACTCCTGCAAGTCTTTTTCTTCTATTTCGAAAGATGACCTGCATCATTCAACCTACAAAATCTTGCTCCAAGATGTGGTGTCAAATGGCACTGGGAGAGTTTAAATATGTGTATTCAACATTTTAATTAATTGTGTGCCTGTAGTTATGCTTTAAAGACACGCAACAATCACATGGTAACAGTGGACTTACTGCAATTCATCTCATCAGAAGCATCGTCACAGTCAATCAGTTGGTTACAGCGGCTTGAGTTTCCAATGCAGGTTCCATCTCGGCAGCGGAACTCTGTAGGGGCACAGCTGGTTTCTGCAAGAGACAGCAGGGTTTAACAGGTCTCATACATAGTACAGTACAATAAAGCAGGCCCCAAGAATCACCAGATGTCTGCAAATCTATTTTTTTTGATATGTATAATGACCAGTATGCTTGACATATGCATTTTCTCTGACCACAAATAATAATTTAATTTTTTACTAATATAGAAAGTGTTTTAAGCATATTGCTTGATCCTATAGATACAAAAAAAAGAAAAAAAAAACAATGTTTAAAACAATACATATGATTCTAAAAATGTTTATTTGTCAAACAAAAGAGTGGAGCTGTAGCTAGATCAGATCAGGGAGCTGGACATACTTACTATTGCAAGATACCTCATCCGAGTTGTCACCGCAATCATCCAGACCATTACACCAGTAAGCAGTGGAGATGCATCGCCCATTTAGACAGTGACGGAAACCTTTCTTACACTGGCGATTAGCTATGTAAACACAAGAAACACTATTAAAAAACATTCCATTAATACTTGCAATACAACAAACAATAAAAAAGACTTTGTGATTTAGTTGCCTTTTTTTATGAAGAGAGGTGAATTTGTTGAATTTACACATACTGTACATTTTAAAAACTCAGCTATCTGCAAGAAACAAGTCAAAATGAAGTCCCCCAATCCTCAAAAGCAAATGGTACCAAGTAGACATAGGGTTCAGATCTCTTGCTGAAAACAGGTATTCCCCTCCATCCCTCCCTTTTCAACAGCTAAAATTGACCGTCTGTTGAAATGTTAGTGGACCACTGTCACCCATTTGACAAACGTGCTGGTACAGGGGTACGGTGGTCTTGCAATAGCCACATCCTTCAATGTGCTTTAGCGTAAGAAGAAAAGCTGTTCAAGTTTGCTTAAATCCAAAAGTCCTAAAGTTCAGTTCCAGCATTATTCCTAACCCAGGACACTGATCCACTGAACTGATGTTGGCTGAATAAATGCCTTAGATTCCTAACTGGCTTCTCAGACTTTGAATACTTTACTGAACACGCTTTGCCCTCCCAATATTGACTTATTGCTGACCACTTCAATGTTCCTCAATCTACTGCTGTCTTCTGCCTAATTTTTCTACTTTTGTCTATCAGTTGTTGAACCTGAACTTGAAAACCTTTCTTTCTTTCATTCATCTTAAACTCTGTGATCCTGCATTGGTAGTTAATAAACTGACTGCATTTATTCTGCTGTCTCTTCAATTTGCACTCTTTGCCTGCTCACACTAATACCGGATGCTATTAGATAATTTGGAAAACATTCCCCCAAATGGCAACAAAAAAACATTGCAATTCCACTCAACACAAAAAAAGGTATTTTTCATAAAAATTAAATTAAATTGAGGTTGCACATGTATAATTCTAAAAATATTAAGCATTTAGGAGCTCTATGTTGGCAAGATACTGATATACTTAAGAGTTGCTTATTATTTCTTTGTTTTTTGGTTAATACAAACAGGTACAAAGAGTGCCAGTGCTTTAGTCCGTTGTTAAGAAGGGGCATATTTCCACTTACAATTAAAGGCTGGAGGAGGCCATGTTTTTTTTTTTTTGACAGAGAAGTTAGGCAATTGTGGCCTGTTGTTGATCACTGTTAGAAGACAGCTAAGAGCTAGTGTGTTCACAAGTCATAGTTCACAATGTAAATTAGTGCTAGCAATATGCTGGGGTTAGAGGACAAAGTCATGGCATGCAATGTACAGTATCAGCCACCTTTTTAAGGTATTGGGTCTAAAGGTTCTTGCCCTGGACCTGCTAAGATTTAGAAAGTTTTTTAACTTACCACAGTAGGAATGTTTCTCATCTGCCTTGTCCTTACAGTGGGCCAATGTATCACATGTCAAGCTATAGTTGATGCAGTCACCATTACCACATTCAAATTCATCATGAGGATTGCAAGTAGTGTTTGGGGCTGATCAACAGAAGATACATAAAAAAACAAAAGAAATGTTATAGAAGAAAAATCAACTTCCAGTATCAGAGAATTTAAAAGTTCTTAAACTCCAGCTGTATTTATTTTATAATTTGCTGACATATGGAAATGTTAAGATATTATCAACAGATGGCCAGTAGGGCCTTGTGGTTTTCATTACCACACACAGACAAGCAGAAAAATGTGCCTTTCATTCAATTTTCCTATTCTCATATTAGCTGCAAGAATTATAATAAAGAACAACACAATGTGTACCACAATACCCAATGTGTACAACAATAAATGCATTGTAACTCAATTTACAATGCTCTTACATTATAACATTTTCTAAATAACCTAAGAAAGAAGAGATAACACAAACAGTGACCAATCTAAATCTAACTGCATAAATCGACAGGGTCTGTCTGTAATCAAAAAATACCTCTGCATGTAAAGTCATCTTGTAGAATCCTATCTCCTCGGCAGGAGCAGTTCACCCTTCCATCAGCAGTGAGAAGACACAGGTCATGACATAAGCTGTTGTTGTTGCATGGTGATAACTCGCCTAATAAAGGGTAACATGTTAGCCTAACAAGTAAACATTTACTAAAATGCATTGATATTATTTATAGAAAAATACTAAAACAATGTAAAAATAAAAGAAAATTAGAAGAATATAATACGGGTACCTGTAGTACTTTTCAGTGTTCTGCTTCTTCCAGATATATTTATTTATTTAGATGCTCATGACACAAATATTGTGTTCTGGTGACTATGGGGGTAACTCTCAATAATTGTACTGAACATGACAAATCCGTCATGACACAAATAATATTAAAAACGTCTTTATTTTCTTGGAGAGGATGGAAAAGGGTGTCCTCACCTCCCATACAGAAAAAAAATCATCATTGTACAGCTTTCATTAGTTCTACTGTCACTGGAAGAAATCACTGTATATATTTCCAGTGACAGTTGCACCTCTGTATGAGACTTTAGACATGATTGTGTTTGACGTTTAGTTACTGATTAATTGGAACAATAACAGGTAATAAGTAGTATGTAATGTCAATGTCAGTGGCAGTGGCAGTGTTGGTAATTATTTGGATAGCTTGACCTTTACACACCTGACATGGATTTGAGAGATCCAAGAATTTTGTTTAACCAGAAAATAGTACCACATGCATAGTAACTACGATATTACAGGGCTAGATATACCACATTATTTGTTTTTGAGACTAACCAGTCTCAAAAGTAACTCCATGTCTGGTTACTATCCAATTTTTTGGATAGTAACCAGACATGGAGTTCATGTGTCACCAAGTCTTTAATATTCCATGATTCCATGATTAAAGACCATGTCTTTAATATTCTCTATTTATAGAAATAGGTTGCAACATCTGGGATGCAATGACAATCTGGAGTGGTACTTACCATTTATCTAAATTTTACAAAACGGTTTATATGTTCTTTGCCTAGGAGTCACGGAAGAGGCCTACATACATTAAATAAACCTTGATTTTTAATGCAAACTCTTCTTTATGTAAATTACCATACAATGAAATTTGTGAGGATTGTGACATAAAATTCTACTTACAGCTGTTTGTATCATTGGCTACAGCAATTATTCCCATTGGTTGCTGAGGAATATCGCCTCTAAGAAGTTTTAGATCTGAGCCGTCATGTTTGTTTGCCCGCTGAACTGCCCGGCGTACCCAGTCTGTCCAAAAGATGTAGTCTCCATATACTGCTAGACCAAAGGGGTGAACTGGGTCGGACTTTAAAATCCACTAAAAACAAAAAAATTAACACATTGTCACATGAGCTTAAACTTATCCCATACACAAATAACTTATCTAAAGAAGAAAAAAAATCATATGGGCTCAGTCTGTATATCTTTTCCTCCTTTTTCAAAGTTAATGTAATTTGAGTTGGTTATAATATGTAATTTGTTCTTAAATTATATTTTGTGCATTATTGTTGGCAATCAGTAAATGATGCTGTATCATCATGTAAAGTTCTGATCTGTTAAAGCAGAGACAAATGCAGTTTCAGGACATGCCACTGGGTGTGACCTGCGTATAAATCAAAATTATTTTTCTAATGGCATTTTGAGGGCAAAAAACAAACAAACAATCTCTTTTTACTTTAGTATACATGGTAAATTTCCCACATGCCCACAAAGCTTTGCAGTGCTATACTATACTATATGACATTTGCATATGCTGTCTATCAAGTGGTAAAAATGTAAAAATGGAAATAAATCATCACAGACTTCCCTATCACTGGTATCTCTAATGTAACAATGCCTTAAGAATATACAAGGGTGTTGACATGTTTGGTAGTATGAGTGAAGGGAAAAAGATATTGGGCATAGGTCTTAAAATCCAGAGGATTATTCAGGGTAAATATACAGATTTAATCATTTATTTACTTAAGAAATCATTTGAATCTGATAGAAAGAGTTCTTTTGAAAGATTATTCACATATTCACAGCTCTTATAATAAATAAATATTTCTGTGCCCGGAGATTAAACAACTTTTCTTTCAGTGACTACCTACATGGCAGTGTTGTGACAAGGACATGTGCTAACACACGTTTCCAATGGATTTCCTATGTGCAACAGTTGCTGAATATATAGCAGTTACCAGGGTATTTGTACAGTATATCTTTTATAACCTTTTCTTTAGTAATCTTTCACTGTAGTTCCACCATCCTTTACAGCCTTGCTGTAAACTGGTGCCCGAAAAACATATTTTGAGCATTCTCACTGGTGTCTACGGTTATGTCAAAGTATTTTACTAACTTTGATATTTTGTTTACAAAACTTTATTTTGGTCACCAAACTTTGCATATTTAAGCTGCCTTATGAGCCCGTGTTCAGGTCAGATTGTAATGTAGAAACACCCTGTGTGAAGGGTAATCCACAATACAGCTTTGTGCCATCAAATTGTATATAATTAAAGAACAAACCAAATGGGTAAACTTCCCAATACTGAACCTTGGGGTACATAACTTAGAGAATATATAATTAACCACAAATGAGGCCAGTGTTTTATCACAAAAATTATGATAGTTAATATAAAAAAATATTTTATACTAACACACTTAAAAATAGTCAGATAAAATCTAAATCACATGAAGGCCCAGTGAAAAAGTGTATTTGACCCTGCTCATAATGAAGGAGGGTAACTGAAATTGTCTGAAGCCAAAACAAAAAAAAAACTCACATGTCTGTTGGTGCCATCATATTCACACCTCTCAATTTTGTCAAGAGTGGCATCAGAGAAGTATAGTTTCTCAGCCCTGTGGTCAATTGCAAGGCCATTGGGTGTGCGGATGTCACGGTCAATTATGATAAGAACATTACCACCAGATAGTGTAGCCCTCATAATGCTAGGATGCTTCTCATTCCAATTGGTCCAGAACATAAAGCTGTAGAAACACAGATACAGAAATATCATGAAGATGTCTGTGTAATATTCAATCAGAGAATAGGCAGTGCATGTTAATAACATGATATTCATACTGAAGTCAGGTAAGGAACAAATAAAAAAAAAACTTATTACAACTTAGGACCATCCATACCTGTGTATCTCATTTAAACCCAATCTATGATAAAGTATGGAAACCTAATCATTCAAAATCTAACGGACAGTTTACCATGTTAATGTGGTTTTAAAAGTTTTTTTCAAACTACTTAGATCTTTCTTTAAAATAATGCCTGACATTAAGGTACTTGTTCAGGCACTTCCTGTTACAGTGTGACAACACTGTTTAATAATTGTGCTTCTGTATGGTCATTCTGCCATCACATAGAGACAGCAATAGAACATACCAATGAACATTGCACAGTCACTGTTGTCACAACCTGAAAATCCTTCCTAAGAAATGTTATGCACCCAACACTGCAGCCACCATGTACAGAATCACCTATGATACACATAGCTTTGGCAAAATAAATGTCATTTAGTTAGGGTTTACATTTACTTCAAGTAATGCATGTACATCCTACCATGTACCACCCACAGTGAAAATATCAGTAACACTGCTTCCCAGCTTTTGAGAGAAGTGACAACATAGATTTTTTTAATAAACACAGCTCTGTCAAAGGTACAAAAACATTTTTTTAAAAGTGGAAAAGCAAAGATGACCCGTTTCCAAAACATAAAACAAAAGGCACAGAGTAACAAACACCTACTTTTGACACTCGTCCAGAGCAAAGGCCCGTGGATGGTCATCTCCTGACATGGTGACTACAGTCTCCCTTTCAAAGGCCCCAAAACGACTTTGGTCAACAGTATGGCGAGTAATTGTTGATGTAGTATAACTGGTCCAATACAGAGTGTCCCATGCACGATGATAGGCCAGGCCCTCCACTGATCCAACATCTGTAGTAATGAAAAGATAAATTCCCAGTATGAAAAGTGTAAAAACCTCAGTATAGACATAAGCATTTCATTTGTTGTGTATAAAATACACTTTTTATTTTAGGAACATTTCTTTTTCTTGGTGAACACTTTTGAATAATCGCAAAAGCACCCACAGTTTTCCTTTTAATCTGCAAGTTAGTCAATCCAATGCAAAATAAAATATTCCTAGTGTGAACTCAGACAAAACTTTGTTTCCTCAGTTTTAGATTACGGAATAAATCCCTGTCAGGTATTTACTGGTATCCAGGGCTCCCAGTAGAGAAACTTCCACCCACTTACCGTCACAGTTTAACCGGACAGAACATAGGGAAAAACTGGCAGAAAGCAATGTACTTTTATATATCTTTTTAATTCTTGCCTGGTAAAACATTGTCAGGAGGACAGGAAGTGATGGATAATCTTTCTACAGGAGGTCCTGTTTACAGTAGAAGTTGATCCTTAAACTAAAAATCTTTCCATCTTTAGAGTTAGTAATACATTTTAATACAAAGGCACTTTAAAAAAAAAAAAAACATTTCCTGCAGGTCCTGGGAAACATTTTTTTGTAATTTAACCTAAAAGTTAATTCTTACTGCTGATTTTTTCTCGTAGCAGAAAGAGCTACCCTCCCACACATGGCACACAAACCTATTACAGTGTAGGTTGCCTTGGTCTGCTAAAGCTGATCATTTAAATTACATATACAAAAATTAAATCTAAACTCATGGTAAAACAAATTAAAGCACCATGCATAGAAGATGTTTTGGCTGCTCTGTAATATTAAGTTTCAAATTGAAAGTGATCCTGTAGCTATGACAAGAAAATTAGATATTTTATCACCAGGAACAGCTTCCCCTAGGTAGTTCCAAGTGATGCCATTTATCACTGCAGCTTGCATATGTCTACAGTGCTCTTGCCAGTCGCTTCAGATTATGTAATACCTGCTGCCTAAAAAAAGACAACTGCAGTTTGCATTGCTACGTGTACTAAACACGTTTTTTTTCGTGGAAAAAATGCATAAATAAACAAATGGTGTCCAAACCCAAAGAAAAGTTAGTAGAACAAAAATCTTACTCTCCACCACTGTTTTGCGACCAGTCCCATCATTGTTGATCTGCTGGATGTTACCAAAATGAATGTCACTATAGAAGATGCGTGTTCCCCCTTTGTCACTTTCTCGATAATCAAATGCCAAAGCTATTACATTCTTCATATGATCATGGTCTTCAAACGGTTTCACTGGTGCATTGAGGCTACTCTCATCCGATAAATGAATACTTTTTAAGATTGTTCGTTCTGAATACAAGAGGTAACCATCGTATTCTCTGCAGCTAAGGCCGTTTTCTGCCAGCATGCCATGGGCACAAGCGCAGGTACGCTGACCTCCACCTCGGTACAGGCACAACTGTTGACAACCGCCATTATTGTCAGCGCAGACATTGGTTCCTGTAAAAAAATAATAAAGCAGGTAGAATCAGTTTGATCCAAACATTTTGTTACCTTTCTCCCAACACACAAAAAATTTCTAATATTTAAATCAGAGGTGGTAACTTTATTGTGCTTCTACACAGTATTAATTTGGGTTATATCATAAAGTATTTCTAGACAGGGGGTTTGCAAAAAGTTAAAACACAAAAGTTTCATTTACAAATAGGGTGCAACTCCAGTAAGGCCCATCCCATGTAAATTATTCTGGTTTCCAGTGCTGGCCAAAAGAGGTACATTCAACATACAAAAGTGTTTCCAAATATTTCAATACACCTACCTTTACAATAAAGGGTAACACATAGTCTTACCCTAATTATGAAAGGTAATCCCTAATCTCAACCTAACTATAATAAATACAAATCTTAATACTTATCATACATATAATTCTTAATATCATATAACCTAAATGTAGCATTTAACACAACCTACAACACTGATTAAGGTACAATACACAGTAAAAAGTAGGCCAAGACACCAAACTTTTAGGCAAAGCTAGTATTAGTATGTCACAGAGCTCCAAGTTAATGGGCTCCACGGACACTTTAGGGAACAGTTGCAACTGCCGAACAAGCCAAATAATCAGCTTTTTTCTAGTTTTGTATCAGCAGTTAATATTTCCCCGTTGTTAGGCAACATGGAATTGTTAACTATTTTACTTATATTTACAAAAGTTATCACAATTAAAACAAAAATCTATTTCCATCAGTCCATACTGCCTAGCCGTACACAAAAATTCTCTTTTACTGCCACTGGTTTTGTGGGAAGCTTTTGGTGAAGATTTCTTGATGCAAGTTTCTAGGATGTGCTTGTTTTCTTGATTTCACAAAATCCCTTGCATTGCAAATGTTTGTTAAACAATTGAAAATCAATGTCTTTATTCTGTTTGTAATAAAAACAATGAAATTTGAATTTGTAACTTTACGTATCTGCTATTTGGAGCAGTTCTCTTGTATTGTCAGTTCCCACATTATGCAAAGTATTTACCCTTTTGTCTGTTTTTGTTGAACACCTTGATGTCTTTGAGTTGAACTCCAATGCCTGTTCTCAGGGAGACCGAATCTGTTGCATTGTCTTTGTGCCCTCGTTTAATGGAGCCGTTAGCGTGAGTCCTGCAAGGTAGCCAGGAAAAAAATGACCATTAAAGAAAAAAAAAAACAGGTCAAAATATACAATATATTTGAAGAAAACTTGGGGGGGGGGGGGGGGTGACTTGTAGATGGGCTATGACTACAAAAGATCTTTTCCATTCATATCCATCCTTCCATCCATTATCCATCATACTAATGTAAAACCTTTGTAGCAGCACATGTGCCTCTTCAGTACGAAAACGTTGGAAAGTATCTAACTAAAATTAAACTTAAAATGGAGGAAACTTGTGTATTTTAAATTTTAATGGCAGTCATACAAGCAGAAAATTCAAGGTCCAAATGTATTCCCATGGCTACAATTAGGTAATACCTGCATCTTAAACACATTTAAGCTAGGCTTAGACTGAAAAAGAAAAGGCATCTCCTAAAATGGCTTGTTTGCCAATTAACATTTCAGATCATTATCCTTTAAAAAGGGTTAATTACCTAAAATTGAATAGATCACCCCAAAATATTTTTGAAGTTTTTATCTAATGCTGAATACTAAACCTACTTGTATTTGCTCTGAAGCTAAAGGAAAACTACTGATCAATGTTATTAGCCATTGCAGGCTTAGCAGAAGCTTATCTGACCCCTGCAGCATTCTTTGAATTACCACTAGCAATCATGAAGATTACGTAAATAAACTGCACACAACATAGGTACAATACTTGACAATGAAAAAGTGCTTCAAGTCCTCACCTGTCACTCCAGTAGATGTAATCTTCAAAGACAGATACTGAGAACATGTCCATGTTGTTGTTAGACAGCACTACTTCTCTGTTCTTCCCTGTCTCCAGGTCAATCCTCTCAATTTTATCAGTGCGGGCATCACACCAGTACAGCTTCCCATCCTATACAAGAATGTAAAAGGGGCCGGCTAAATACAGATATCATAAAATATTTGTGGTGTTAAAAAAAAAAAAAAAAACATCCCATCTAATCCAGAAAAGTTAGAAATATTATAATAATTAGGAGAGAAATTTATTATGAACTTGTCATGGACATTGAAAGATTTTTAACAATGGAAAGGTTTTGAAAAATATTAATATTAAATGTTGCTTTATTTAGAATACCAGCTTATTTAAAAAGTGGAATACAACTTAAAGAACCAGTAATGCCAGATTCCACATATCAAGTGACAATTAGATTGACAGTGACTGTTAAATATGTACCCACAAAAGTACCCAGCATTACCAGCAAAGTCTGCTTCCTATTAAAGTATCCACCGTTATCTCTACATCTGATAAGTTGTGATGGATTTCCTACCTCGTAATCTATGGAGATTCCATTAGGCCAGCTGATGCTGACATCTACCAGGATGAGCCTCCCACTGCCATCGAGATAAGACCTCTCAATTCGAGGGAACTGACCCCATTCTGTCCAGAACAGGTAACTGCAAGCAGAGGACAAAAACATATAAAAGCAGGTATCGAGGTATCCAACAGACTGCCACTGTGGCATTTGTAACATTAAGTTTTTATGCAAACACATAAAGCCAGGATTTCATTTACTCTGTTCAACTGAATCTCTTTTTTTTAGTCAATTAACTCATATTTCCTGCTGGCTTTTTCAAGCTTTCTTTTGTTAAAAAGATACACACTGACATTAGGGCAATCTGAAATACTGAACAAGTCTTCTGTATTCCACCTGCCAAAGACCATTCAAATGAATCAGATTTTCCATGCATGCAGACGGATGTCAAAGCAAGAGGGAGATTAGTCACAGGATTTTTAACCACTATTAACCGCTCTGCCAGCTGTATGTTGAAGGAAAATAATGGTCAGCTAAAATATTAATTGCAAGAAATGCAAATGTAGAGATGGTCACCTGATCTGGATGAAATCATCCTGATTGCGAAAGCATTATCTCATGTCTATGAGTACATTATAAAAACAATACAAATGGCAAGTTACAATTGCACTGAAGCGTTTAATTACCCTTTCTCAGGGTGAACAGTGATAGCTCTTGGCTTGTCCAGTCCTTTAGATATTACAACATAACGGAAGGAACCATTCAGACGAGCTACTTCAATGACATCAAAACCCTGGTCAGTCCAGTAGATATTACCTGTCAAGGAAACAAACAGCAAAAGGTGGATGGAGTGTTATAACATTTTTGAGTATCTACTGTGATCTTAAAATATAAAAAAACAAAGGCCTACATTTTTGTCATTAACAAATATAAATAAATAATAGAAACATTATACTGCAAAATACATATCATTGACATCCATTTTGTCTGCTATTTATAGTGCCAGATAAACGGTCACACTGGAGACACCCATAACAAGTTTATGTATTAACACAGAAAGCATTCTTTATAAATGAATGGTTTCTATTTTTACTAATCCTCCACCACATACTCTTAGTCTACAGTGGTTGACAGGCACTTGAGGAACATAGTCAGTTGTATCTTTTCTCCAAACTTCAGCTGCTAGACTCTACAAGTAGCGTCTCGGAATCGGCAATCTACTATGGCAGCTGCTCTCATTCATTTCAATGATAGTACAAGCCTCGAAACTGCTACCTGCCCTAAGCACAACATTGTAATTAAAAAATGATTGTGTGCCTGTTTTTAAATGAAAAAAGGGCGACATAAAAAAAAAAAAAAACACCACTCAAATTTAACTTAATCAGAGAGCAATCGATTGCACTACAGCTGCAATTTACAGGTCACTTGCTAGACAGGTAGGTTCGCTTACTGAAACCTGCCTAATGTATTACAAATGATAATAAACGATTCAAAGCAGGTGGGCATGGGCATGAGACAGATAGGGTCCAATAATGAACCTGTGGGAAACTTTCTCTTAAATTACAGACAGGTTGGCAAAAGGGGAACTCATCTGATGTATGATTTTATAGCACTGGAGCTTAATTTTACTGCACAACATTCCTATTATTATGCACAACTATGTTCAGTACACAGTTAATGATCCTAAATGTGTCAAGATCTGCTAAAGCCAACCAGAAAAAATGCATAATAATGTCAAATGCAGAATTATGCATAACTATGCCTCAGTGTCAGAAACTGAACAAAATGCAACCATACACTGTTTAAAGGATTTATTCAGTCTTACCAGCTATCCAGTCCACAGCAATGCCTTCAACTCTGCCAATGCCATTAGTAACCACATCTTCCCGCCAGGTCTGGTCACGTTTGGCCCGACTGATAGTGCTGAGACCCATGTCCACCCAGTAAATGGTATCATTGTCTGGACAAATATTACAAATACAAAATTCACATTGACTTGAAATGAGACACAGATTTACTTAAAAAAATAAACAATAACAAATAATTTTTTTGCCAATATGTTTTTATATAGAGGTTTCCTATGCAATTGATTTTTATTTATTTTCCAGGTTGTGGTGTGGAGCCTGTAGTGCTGATATAACTGATGTTCAACTGATGTACAATTTTCTTTTTATTGTTTTGAATGCCACTCTGTTAAGGGATGCTGATATGTTAAATATATGTTCAGTTTTAAATCAATGGGTACTATGTGCCATCTACAGAGACAGCACAGCTGTATTTAGCTAGTTCAGGAACTGTTGCCCATCATGAACAGTTCTGGAACAAGAATGAGGAGGAATCACCCATGGGGGTGGGGGTGTTCCTTATGTCACCAATAGGTGTTGCACTAACAGAAAATAGATAACACTTTTTGCAGGAAATACCTTTTCAATAAGCCCAGTATTTAGCTATAAACACTGTTTAAATGCAGCTATCAAAACGATTTCATTACAAAATGACAAACTGCCAACAATGAGGTTTTTTTTTAATATGACAATTAACCCTATTTTACTGCTGCTGGCATATAGCCCAGCTGGTTGTAGAGAAAGTTTGTAAGAAAATTGTTTTACGGCTTTGGTGAATCAAGTTTAACATTTAAACCATTTAATATGACAGCTAAAGCTGCAGCAATGCCCTAGAAGGGTTTATTGGTGAAGTAGGCCAGGGCAATAACTCACTATCTGTAGATATCCACTTCTCAAACAGAAACTACTTTGTTTTTAAAGATTATTCCTCTTGTGGAAGAAAAAGTAATTGCAAATTATGTGGAAGGATGATAGAGAAGCATGTTAAGAGATATGCATTCAAACTGTGTCAATTGAAATTAAGCTGGGTTTCTTACCAGCATGGAAGTCCATTCCAACTGCCAGGGATGTACCAGAAACAGGAACCAAAGCATCAGATTTATCTTGAGGATCCAATGGAATTCCTCGTATGCCTTCATGGACAGAATACAGCAAGAAGGAACCAACACCTAAATGAGAGAAAAGCATTTTATATTATAAAAGTATTCTGTGATCAGTTTTCCTGTTATCATATTATGAAGTTGCCAACATCTTCTTGATCATATAAACAAATCCAGAAGCACAAAATTAAAGACATGTGACTGGCCTTTCCTCCAATTATGAAGTTCTCCCTGCAGTGTTATTCAGGCTCTTAATTTCTGTGTATGATTTTGTGAATGGGACTTGAAACGTAGGCTGTCCAGAAAAATGTGGTTTATGGTCTGTTATAAAGGCCTATGAGTGTGAGAAAAGGTAGACTCACCCTCGCAGGTCTGTTGTCCACTCCTTAGACTGTATCCTGCAGTGCACATACATGATCTTGTGGTAGCAGAGGTTGGGAGGCACAGCTGAGAACAGTCTCCATTGTTAAATGAACAATTGTTTGTACCTAAAATAAAAAAGGTGTCAATATCTCTGAAACAACCGAATATTTTTATACTTGATACAATATAAAACAAGGCAAAGCTTTTACTCTTCTATGCTACATTGGGTAATGAGTCAATGAATGTGAAAAGGGCAAAAAGAATGGCTTTATTGTGATGCTAAAAAAAGATGTTTGCTCATAAAACTAGACAGAAAATAAAATAAAAATAGGACAGATTCTGATCAAGATAAACAAGAGTTGCCATTAGTTGTTTCTTTCAAGGAGAGCATCAAAAAGGCACTACAGAAACAATGTAATGCAACAATGCTGTGACTTGAACATTGAATATAAGAAAATAATCTTGAGCTAATTAGGAGAGTAATAACTTGGTTGTATAAGCCCTCACTACTGTATGCTAATATCTTGGATTTCTTACCTTTTTGTATCTCTTCATCATAAACCTTCATATGCATGACCTGATTTGTGTTGTACCGTAGAACTTTTGGGTCTGACCCATCCTTTTTATTACACGTCCCCATTTTATCAGATGCATGGTCTGCCCACCACAGTTTGTCACCTAAGTGAAAGAAAAAATACCCCTTCAATATTCCCAATTAACAAAAACCTAAAGCACCTAATAAAATGTTAGCTCCAATTCCACTCAGAAATATAATACTAAATTTGATTTGTAGCTTTGGAGAAAATGTCCACTGGAGCTTGCCGATTTTTTTATAAGCATCTCTGGTAAAAGATAACAGGTTTATTACAAAGAAGAAAAATATGTTTTATTTATTTAACACATGTTCATGACTGCAATAATGATAGCGGGTTTAGTGGCAGTTATATTGGTCTAGACAAATTCGTACAAAAGTCACAAAGGAAACTGGAACTATATATGTGTAACTTTATTCATCGTATATAGTCAATTCTGCAAGAATATTGTTTCTTTATGAATATCCCTATCTTTGCAATTGTGTTTGAATATAAAAAAAATAATATACCCATGATGGCCAGTGCTGTTGCTTTTCCCAAAAAGGATTTCATGGTAAACAGTACTTCCAGTCCTTTACCGTTGAGATTACATCTGCTAATGGAACCTGCTCCAGAATTGATCCAGTACAACTTTTTATCCACATAATCAATGGATAAACCTGCAGAGAAACAAGAGAAGTTACACACAAACATTTAATGTAAAGGTAAAAAAAAAATTAAAATATACAGACAGCTTTTATTTATTTTGGTTACTGCTATATGCATTTTCCTTTTGCATCTATCTGTGCCCTGTGCCAAGCTCCCCATAAAAGTTGTTTTACACATTGTGGTTTGGGCAGACTAAATTTCATTATTAAATTTACCTTAAAAATGTACTGAATTTATACAATACATTACAATGCTGTAAAGGGGTCTTAAATGTGGACAATAAAAAGAAACGGTAAAAAGTAAACATAGTGTCGTGCGATGACCAGCTGTAAAAGCCAAATCCATGGAAAGCACGTAAGTAAAAGCTGCAATAATTCTATACACACGTGAGAACAGAAAGCACAGGAGCATGGATGAAGAAGGTTTTTACTGTATAATTCTCTTACCAACTGGTCCCTTCTGGTTGGTGAACAGGACTTGTCGTTCTGTGCCATCCATATTTGCCATGCTGATGTTGTCACCATCTGTCCAATACATCTTCCTGGAATAAGAATACTGAATATTAAAGTTCTGACTAACTGCAGTGTGTGCCCAGTGCAAGACACGCTCCATCCAGAAGCCATTACCTCAGATGAACCCAACCACAAGTAAATCTACTGCTAAATATTCAAGAATATGGTCATTTTCTTCTGACAGAGATTGTGGTGGTAGTAAAATGATGTCTGCTGAAGCCAGAATAATATGGAGGTTCATTTTGGCTCAACAGACAAATAATTATAGGGGCTTCTGCAATAAAAACATTGTAAACAACAAGATATATTAAATAAACAGATTCTTTTCTGAGTGGTTGATCTATCTTGGCCAGCTTCTACCCTACTGATTTAACCCATAACATATTGCTTAAAGTTGGATAAAAAGTAAACTAATTCAATTTAAAAACACAAATTTCAACAGAAGGACTAGTACCTTCACATGAAAAGGGTTAGAGTGAATATTTGTAGTCAGAAAGATCTTAATTCACGCAACAAGGGTTGAATATACAAATTGTAAATATTACAAAAGAAGCAACCAATGTGGGCAAAGCTTTATTTATCATATAATATTGTGACATTAAGTTGTGATTTTAACATTTGGGAGTGATAAGAGGTTTCACAGAATGCTGCATTGTCTTGCTGTATGTACACCATATGTAAAGTAACACAAACTGGGCATGCCCAGATCACATTATCCTCTACTTAAGATCTTCCTACCTGTCCAGATATGCTTTGGGTCATATAATTCTTTGAGTTGCATTTTCTATTAATGAGAGACAACCTTGCTCTGAGAATTTTTAGTAAAATTATGTGTGCCGACAAAAGGTAATTTTTTTTACATGAGTTGTCAATCAATAAATTTAGTTGTTTCCAATGCAAGACAAGGCAAGAATAATAAAAAAAATGGGTTAGGATTATATTCAGGGTCAGATTAGGGGTTACTTGACAAGTTAAAAGTTTGGAGTTCATTTGAAAATGATGCTCATTTAACCTAGTAAATAATGAGACTGAGAGTGAAGGGATATTCTTGTTTTTTTAACAATTCCAAAATGTAGAGATGAGACGTCATCTTTTCATAGGGTGGGACTTTCTGCTAACTGAAATGGGAACTTCCTAATGCTCTTTTAAAATAGGAAGTATAGGAAAAGTTCCATAACAGGATGCAACAAGCATTTTCCTAACAGAGATTTCTTATTGCAGATATATAGGCTACAGGAATGCCTAGGTACACCAACAAGCAACGAAGTACACTGCTATTTTTCAGGACTTCAAGACAAAAGGCACACCTATCATTTTTAAATTTGCTCTTCAATATAGTAAAGGTTCACTTTTTGAGCTCAGATCAATTTCAAGGATATTTTTAAGTTATATTTTTCAAGTTAAGATACCTAATTCAGGTTCCCAGTATTAAGAACATAAGGCCAAAAAGGGCCAAGTGGTACCTCAGGCAACTGCTTTTCTCCTGCTAACAGGGCAACAGTCTTGCCTAACATTGTGTGTTACAATCTTCACCTCTAATAGATTGTGACACTTTCACTGAGTTCATTATGATTACTCATAACTCTGGAGTGTGTCACTAACAAAAAACTACATGAAATGGTATTACTCACTATCTTTGTTTTTATCATTCTGCCACAATGAATAGCAGCGCCTGATATCAAGAATTCAGATTTTTGTGCCCATTCAAAGAACCCCTTCATTGTTTATTCACACAGAAACCATTCCGTCCTGACATGCCTAGGGTGCACACCTATTTAACCATCTACTAGGCCCAGCAGCTGTTGTACATTTAATATCAAGATTCTCCACATTAGCTGATGGAATACGCACAGTTTGCTGCACGTTTGTTAAACATTTTTCAATGTGCTTTGAATAAAGGATGGTTAAGAAAAATAAAAAGTTTAAACTTTTACACACAAAAAAAAAAAAAAAGCTTCTTAAGGGCAGCCAGAGAATTCTTGGATCTGCCCTGGGGTCTGCGTGACATTATCACCATGTCTGATCCACCATTTCCTCGCATTAAATTCCCGTAATGAACCTAACTCTCCCACACAGATGGCTTTACTTATTTCTATATTACTGGAAAGTGCTGTGGTCCACCCCCACGTGCAGGCCAGCCAGACTGAAAAAAATGTTTGGACAGAAGTTGTCGCGAGTGTGTGCGTGCGTGTGCGAGTGTGTGAGGACTAGCCTCGGTCTTCATTAACGTCATTCGAACAAGTGGAAAACTTACACTCCAGGAGCATCCAAACCACAAAATATGAATCCTGCTCCAGACAGTCTTCTCTGAAGTAAAAACTCTTTTTCTTCTAACTCTTTTAAGGTTTAGTCAACTAGCTAATATCACTTAAAGGTAAGTAAACATTGTTGTCAAAAAATGATCCTAATAATATTAAATTACTATATCCTAAAAATAAATCAGGCTGTGATTTCTGCAAATTAGGCAGTTACCTAACACATAGATTAGGTACAAGTGAATAACGAAAGGGATGCCTTTATTACCCACTTTCTGATGCCGGACAAAGGCACTGCTGCAAAGAAAGTCTATAAATGACTGTTACATTTCTAAAACATAGTGGTATCCTGTAAACTCCATGCTTCACCCACCTAAAAACAAATAAAGCACATTCCTGGAGATGGTACAGGGTAGGAGTATGTCTTAGTATAATAATGTTAATAGTGGTTAAAAATATACTACTTGATGTGCCAGAAATCAAAGCGACATTAAAATGTGGTTTGCTCTGTCTATGTGTGCAATCTACCTGCAGTCCAAGCATCATATAAAGGGAGATGAGGACAACTGACAAAAGCAAAAAGAAGCCTAGACTAAAGTTACATAGACTTCAAATTTTTGAAGATGTAAACTTTCTTTTGTGACGTTTTCGGGGACAATAGAACAAATGAGTACTGTAGATGTACTGGTAGGCATCCTGCTGTCATAAGTAATGACAGAAATTACCCCTGGGTGGCCAACATCAAGAGACCACTGTACACGTTAGATTTTAGGCTATGCACATATTTTGAATGACAATTGTCTAACCTGCATGTGTAGCTATAGACCTTCTGTTCAATCTGGAGGTTACACTGAAGAGGACTACTACCCACTAACTACTAGCCTTGTGGACTGTACTATTCCAGGAATGATGAAATATTTAAAATGTGTTTATTAAGCAACATAAAGCATACCCTTCTAGTGGATTAACCACAAGGCAGTGGGGTTTATCCAAACCCTGAATGACTGCATTCTTGAATGATCCATCCAAACGAGCCACATTGATTTGCTTCTTATTGGCATCATAGCTTGTCCAGTAGAGGTTCCGAGACACCCAGTCAACAGCCAATCCTTGGGCATTGGGTAGATCTGGAAATGTCAGTTAAATAAAAATTGTTGTTGTTCATTTTTGAGCATGTACATAGACACTTAAATATTTACCTTATAGCAATGCACAAGTACTCAGATTCACATTTAAGCAAAGCCTGAAGTCCTTACCAGCGGACACCACAGTCTCCACGCCTGTGCCATTGATAAATGCCCTCTTGATGGTCTGAGTACGGACATCTGACCAGTAAATACGCTGTTCTATAGCATCATAATCCACCACAGTGACATTGTCAATATCCGGGACAGTAAAAGAGATGATGTAGTTGTAATATGGATTGTCAATGTCCACCCCTCGGATTTCCATCTGACGAGCGTACAACAGGAACTTCCTGGACTCTGCAACAGGTTACAAAAATATTGTGAACATGGTCTAGGAAGGACCATTTAGTTTCAGAGCCTAATTCTTCTAAACAAATCAAACAGAAGCTGCATTCCCATGCTGACAATTTGTTGTTTTTAAATACATTATCTAAAACTCTTTAAAAATATACAAAATAATCAAATCTACATGTCTAGAACACCTCTTATGGCCAAAGTAGTTGTGCTTTAGTCAGGTTGCAATCAAATTATTTTAAACTAAATAAACCAACACAATAGTTTGCCTAGTCCTCACTGTTTGTTTCACTAGCACACTAAGAAATAAATTTACCCGTTCCCTGGCATTCAGGTACAGGGAATGCATTTTGCTCTGCAGTGGTCTCTCCTCATTGGTCCAACATCATCAATGATGAGTAAATGCTGGAACATTCTAGCACTCACAGAGGAGTTGAAATGATATACTGCTACAGAAAACCCCTACTTTAAAACAACCCAGTCACTTTCTAGCTGTAAAAAAATAAAACAAAAAAGCAAGTTGCAAGGAAAAGTATATTCACCAAATACTTGCCACTCCAGCAACCTAACTTTATGCTTTGTCTCACAATAAAAGTGAAGGGTCATTACTTTAAATTAAAAAAAAAAACATTAGTGATGGAACCACACATTTTTTTAAAACCCAGGGCTTGCTGATTTATTAAAAGAAAAACTGCAATGAGATTATAGAAACATTTTCCTCTTTCTTTTTTAATAATAGGAATGCTGACAATTTAACTTTTTGTTCTTAAACTACTCATATAGACAAAAAATTCAAAAAATTGATTTAGTTGTGAATAGAAAGAAGTTTTTAAAACCCGTCAGTTTCCTTTTTGCTGTTTGAGTTCATTAGAAAGGCATCCGGAGAAGCAATGGTAAGTCAGAAAAATATATGTCCAAAGTAAGAGAAATATTCTCTAAGACAGCTGTCACCAGAGTAGGTGTCCCTTAATGGAAGCTTCTCTCTTACCTCCTACTCCAATATGAACTGATAAATGTTCTTTTTTTATTCAGTATAATTTTTGCTGGTGGTCACCAGAACAAATAGAGCAAGAGGAAATCTCCAGGATCATAGGCAGCAATAAAAACCCTGCAGGTGATGTAACTCTTCCAAAACTAAAAAAAAACTTCATAAACTTACCAAGGCAAGTCTTTTTGTCTGGAGAGAGTTTCATAAGATGTGGACATGCACAGGCAAATGTTTGATTGTAGTTAATAAGGCACAAATGGGTGCAGGGCCCTCTACCATCATTTTCCGCACATGGATTGGGAGCTTAGAGTAAAACAAGAAAATATCAAATATTCCAAAATAACAAATGCTAAACAGCAAGAAAATAAAATTGGCAAAAAAACATCCATATGATTGTGCCAATACAATATGCTTTATATATTGTTTACCTAGTGGCTGCCGGGATGGATGATAAACCTGGAGATCAAAGGGCTGAGTGTTTGTACGCTGTACAACTGTCACGTTGTGGCCGGTCCACTTGTTTGCCTTTGCCAAGGTGTTGGTCCTCCAGTCTGTCCAGTACACTTCTCCGCCGTACAGAGTGACTGCAAAAGGATGTGACAGATACTCATGGCCTTTCAGTACTTCAATGTGCCCAGTGCCATCATATTTTGCTGAGTAAATTGCATCTGATCTGAGGAGAAAAAAAAGAGCTATAACCATATATCACACACAGAACACAAAAACTGTTCTAAATGAAACATTCATGCTCAGTTCAACATTTCCCTCTATAGAAAAAGTTTTGTAGCACAAATTAAAGAAATTTTAAAATAAATTACAATATTCATCCATCCTTTAAAAGTTGGGGAAAAAATATTTAAATCATTTATAAATAATTTGGCATAACAACATAAATCATTAAATATTATTATAGATTAGGTCACTATTTGAGAGTTGTACATTAATTTCATAATACTATATACAGGTTAAGGCATGATATAAAACATATACTACATGAAAAGAAGTGAACCTGTAACCAGGCAATGGACATACAGGAATAATTTTTTTCTTAAAAAGCAAACATGACTGATGCTGGAATAAATTTATTTATTTTTCATCCCATTATTACCATGTAAAAAGTGTTTGAAGAGAGGTTTCTGCTAATATTGTATACTTGACTTCTTGGTTTACATAAGACAAAATGAGCAAAATACCAGCAAATACTAGTAAAGATGTTGTACCTTGCATCAATCCAAAGAATGCGTTCTTCTAGATAGTCCACAGTGAGGCCATTTGGCCAGCCTCCTGACCCAGTCTCTTTATGTATGGTTCTCCGACCCTCTCCACTCATGGATGCAGCTTCAATGCGTGGCATGCTGGAATCCCAGTCAGTCCAGAAGAGGATTCTGTGAACAGAAAATTACAATTTTGGCACATAGGGAACATAGATGTTTGGATGCACACCTGTTTTAACCAATCACTTGCTTGTTTAAATGACCAACCTAACCATACTAGACAGATCAGCAGGAAATGGTATTTGCAAATTAGCCAATACACCAGAGCAGTTCACTATTTTTCACATTTAAAGAAAAATACATATGTACTTTGCTCCTGCAGGTTGAGCATTAGAACTCCAGTTATTATTTTGCCTGATCAGAATTCTATTAGTTGTTGTTTTAAAAAAAAAATAATTAAACATTTCTTCTAAATTCCTCTGGATTAGTCTTAAATCTGATGAACAGAGGCACACTGATAAAACCATCAATGGGCTACAAAGATGCAGTATGGGGTTTTCAAATCTACATGCAGGTATTCACGGAAGGAAAAAGGTTCACAACTGTAATGCTGCCTTTAAAATGCTACAGTCTCTCTGCAACTGACCCTTCCCTGAACAAGGGTTAACATTCTTCTTGTATGTGAGTGGATAGATGGATCATGCATGATGTTTTGTTTGCATTCATTCCAAAGCTAATTCAGCATACAATATACCTTTTATTAAAACATAAAAAAGGTTTTACACTTAAAAAATTAAAAAATTCAATACATTCAAAAAATTCATATGAATATCTTTCATCACCACAGGGTAACATAAATGGTCCATTACTATTAGTAGTTATACTTTTGTTTTTCCCAATGGTATTTTCTTTACTTCTTGCTGCGGCTAGACAGTACCTGATAATGGTGGCCTGTCAGCCCACCATGCAGCAAGATAATTATCAGTCTTGTAGAGGGTTTAGTGTATTCATTTGAGCTTCAATATTGAAAACATTTTAATAATATGGTAGGAATAACAATGTGAAGCAATTTGTGCCAGCCTTGGGTATAATGCAATAGCTTTTAAGTGTTGTGCACATGATGAATAATAGCAAGAAATTTTCATAGACTCCAACAATGTCAGCTCATTGTGCCAGCACATTACTCATTGTGACTGACAAATCCTTGTATGAGACACCTGTATTCTGCCTACAATATATTGTTGGTTGCAAATGCATTGGCCTTTTCTACCATTCAAGAAGGTACAAATCATCAAGTGTCTTCTAGGGCTAGCATGAGAGGAGACTCAATAAAACATCAAGTAAACTCGTTCAAAGTGACTAAACATGCAAATAAAAGGTAGTCAGCTCCAGACATAATGATTTGGGGGTCCCAAAGAGGCAGAACTAAAATCTCAAAATCAAAAATCTAAAAGTCAAATTTTTTCAGGTTTGTGCAGTGGTCACCAAAAGAACCCATACTTTTGCATCCAGCCTTCTGCGGTTTTAATTCCAATAGGCACAATTAACAAAGATTTTTTAAACAGAAGCAGATCATTATTATAGCAATGTAACCTTTTTCTTAAATCTCATTGGATTTAGCTGAAACTAACAGTATTTTCTTTTTGAAAATAAAGATCCTTATCCTGGTGTGTTAGGTTTGTGAATTGTGCCTATTGTTTGTACTAGGACTTACTAAAACCTTGCAATCCATTCGCATTTGTAAAGGTGCGTACACACTTCCAATTTTTATCGTTCAAAACGAACGACGAACGATCGATTGGGCAAAAAATCGTTCGTAAAAAAGTAACCAACGACGCCGACGAACGAGGAAAGTCGTTGGAAACGAACGACCGGACCGGCGGATCGGATTGGACGACGATCGTTGAACATCGTTCGTGTGTACGGTCGTTCGTTGATCGTCCATGATCTGAGCATGCGTAATGAACGAACGTTCGTTCACTTTCCTATCGTGCACATAGTTCCTCTAACTCAAGTTCCTCGCTCAAACGATCGTATCTATTGTGTGTACAATATCTACGAACGAACGTGTCGTTATCTCTATGTGCAGGATCGGTGCTATACGATCGTTCGTAGATATCGTGCAGGATCGTTCGTCGTTCGTTTTCCAACGATAATAATTGGAAGTGTGTACGTAGCTTAACACTTACAAGAACCTCCCACTGGACTGATCAAACAACAGTATCATTTCCCTTCCTTAAAGCTTATCTTTGGACGGGGTCATTGGTAATATGTTAGATAGGCCAGCATTATGCAGCCTTCTAATGACTAAACCAAAACTGCAAAATGCTGTTTCAATCTCCATGAAGATAGAAGAGAGAAAAAACACTTCATACCCTTCTAAATTTGTTGTGCATTGCAAAGTTAAAACTACATTTTGCCAAGTAAATGTAAAAACAAAATGATAACTTTGGCATTATTTAGTCTTAAAATCTGCATATACATTAAACATACAGATAAGATAGGTTATTAATTTAAAGACAGGGCAAACCTGTTATAGGTTAATTATTATTCAGTTTTTATGTATATTTTATTTCGCTATTGTTCCATGCGATGGTTATCGTTATTACCTCCCTTTCCCTAATATCCTATCACCAAAACTGTAATCTCAGCAGCCTGGTATGATTATAAAAGGAGTATATATCTTGATCCTTTAACCAAGAGATCAAGAGCACACAGTCACACAAAACCTGTAAATCTAAAGTACACTAAAACGTGTTACAACATAGGGTTAGTGTGTAAGGAGTCACTGAATGATGCAATTAAAACCATTTCTTTAGGCATTTTATTTTTCTACCCTCTAAAAATGTTTGTTGGTTTGAGCATGCAAGTGGCTGGTAAAACACGTTTTCTATTACTAGAATTATAAATACCTCCATTAAACACTATTTGCATCATTGTATTGACTAAAGTCTTTCAAACAACAAACGTTATTACATTTATGTTAAAATTAACATGACAACCCAAGTAAATGTGCATGTGTGACAGTAGAAATCCACCTTCTTGTTGTAAAAAGAAAGAAAAAATACAAACCCATTACGGGGATCCAGAGCAATGGCGCGAGGATGTTCAATGTCTCCAGCCAAAAGAGTTGTTCTCATAGTACCGTTTAATTTGGCCACTTCAATCTGGTCTAGATTACTCTCTACCCAGTAAATATTCCCAGCAATCCAATCCACAGCCAGACCCTCAGGAGTTGCAAGGCCATACTGGATAATGACTTCAAAACTGGTAAGCGCTACAAAAGCAAAACATTGGCAGATGGTACATAATGATGCATAGAAAACCACTGTAATACAACATATTAACTGAAAGGTGAATTCCACTAAACAATACATCAATGCAATTTTTTTATTGAATCAGCCTATAGTCCTTCTCAAAGTAATGTAGGGTGTTTCCATACATTTTGTTTACAGGGCTATTAAATATAGGAAGGAACTAATACAAATGTATTTATAATATGTTGTTTAAAGATGGAAATACAAGAAATAATGCACATAAATTAATTAATTAAAATTAAATAATTAATTTTTTTATACTGAATAGTCTGTGGAAACCTCTCACAACCTTTTTATCTACGAAGAACTCTTGAAATAATTTTCAAGTCTCAAGAAACTCCTAATAAAACCAATTTTTTGTATTTGTTTATGGTATGTCTAAATCTTATACTTGATCTTTTTCATGTCTTGCACTTTTTAGCATGGCAAAGCAGTGTGGGCGTGAGCCAAGAATAAAACCTCTGTTCTGTTCAGTTGTGTATGTCCTGCCATCAATCAGAAAGACAGCATGTTGAGGGTCACAGACACAATTTCAGGTGATGGGCACAGGGCTGCACATTATAAGCCGTTTCATTGCATCTTACATTTTACATGAGACCAAAGGAGCGTCATTGAAATCATAAATCTGTTTATTGTTTATTCTATTTATGTGTGAAAATACAGAAGAAAATCTATATGTGGTTAGTAAATATATTTTGTAATGCTACACAAGGGTTGTGCTTTATTGCTCCTTTTCACAATACAACTTTAGCGATCAGTTGACTGTCAATGAAAACAATGCGCTCCTCCTACGGCTGATATTGCAACAGCTTAAGGAGACCCTGTCACCAACTTAAAACATTGCGGTTAAAAGCACAAGTACGTACATTGCATGCTTTCTTGCAGTATCAGTATATTTTTTAGCAATATGTCATTAAACTTCAAATGTTGACTAGTCAGCTCTCTAGCACAACAATTTCATCCTCAAACTTCTTTTCAGGAGTGTCCAATTACTCTCTGCTGGCCAAAGTTTCTTGCCCCTCACTATATATTTTTTATATTTAGAAATATTGTAGAAAATAATATAGAGAGTAACTTGTGTGACACCACTATATCTACAGGGGTTGCTGGTATCCAGGATGGTGGTGCTTAGCAGCAGTCCCAGTGTTTTTGGAGGTCTACACAAGGAAGGCATTTAAAGGTAAAAACATGGAAAACACACACATAATTGTGTGATAATATTGTTATGGTGACAGGCTCTCATTAGGCATTAATGTTGAATAAAGATTAATTAAGTACAGAGGAACAACAAAGAAATGACAGTAGAATAAAGTACTGAAAGCTACGCTATTAATGTTGATTTACACTGGCAGTGAGGTTGCGGTGTGTTTATCACTTCCTCAAGCCGGGAAAGTGCTGCCTCTTGGGGAGACGCTATATGTAGCATCTGCCTGCGGCAGTATCATAGGGAATGTATGGGGACCGTAATAAGTGGTGCAAATACTTCTTACTGCCACCAGCTCTCATGTGCAGATGGTGATTCGACTTGAACCAATGCTGCCGTGCAAGTGCTTGAGCGCCAACACAAGGGAGCCATGAGAAAGCACACAGTGAGGAAGCAGGTGGGAATCTACCGTTGGTTTATATAGTGATAGAAAATAAAAAAAATGCTCAATGAAAATAATTTCTCTGTTTTTATATTTTTTTGCTTTGTTTCATAAATGCACACATGCAGAGAATTACCGGAAAATGGAAGAACGAAAAAAGGTTTATTGCAAGACCTTCCGTTCTCATTGGGATAACACCTCTGGCTACGTTTCTCCAAAGGTGTTTTTTTTTGTAAAATTATTTTATTTTACTATTATTTTACTATTATTTTAAGTTACTATTTTATAGAGGCAGCCTCACAACAAATTTTTGGTGGTTGAAAAGTTAAACTTCTCTCTAAACTCCAATGTTTATCTCAATTTTATGTCACCTTTCCTGCAACCTCATTCTTCAGCCCTCACAAAGCAATAACATGGAGGTCAGCCACGGTCTATCTACCTAGCCACATACCTTTCCAAAGTGCTTTGTAGTATAATAAAACACAACA
The DNA here is from genome assembly GCF_032062135.1 of Pyxicephalus adspersus. Lineage (NCBI taxonomy): Eukaryota > Metazoa > Chordata > Amphibia > Anura > Pyxicephalidae > Pyxicephalus > Pyxicephalus adspersus. Next base: position 41,058,372 of record NC_092858.1, read on the forward strand.
CAAGTGAACACTGCAGTAGACCTACTTGTACAGGGCTAAGGAAGAATTAGCATTTTGTTTTCCCTATACCCTCCTCCTTGTAATTGCCATCAGACTATAATTAGCATTAACAGCAAGCTCTGAATGCTAATTAACTCTGGTATCATGATGAATGTTTTCCGGCTAGGAAGGGTATCATTAAGCAAATCGTGATGTGCAATCCGGACCAGACAACACTCCAGGCAGTGCTGAATTGTGTTAATAGACTCTGATGCTTCATTATTACTGCTAAGTAAGTTTTAAACAGTCCTCCTATGTGTAACCCCCAATTTTACCCAACAGCCTGACTGGTGACTCCCCGCCACTAGAAGACAAGTCTACACAGTGAGAATACACTCCCACTTCACCATTTTCTAGTTGTGTTGATGTAAGGAGACTCATAGTAAAATAGTCTCATTTTTATACTTATATTACATTTTGAAACCATACTGAGCAAACTGTATAAATGTTGAAAATTTTAATCAGCTTATGATTGACAAAAAAAAACGAAAAAAAACCAGTGTTGAACTTTAGCAATCGTTTCAAAGTGACTGAACCACTGAAATTGAGGTGGAAACTAATACGAAACGCCTTTCCACAGGAACCAAATTCATTTGGAAGCAGGGACTTTATTCATTTAAGTATTTTTTTATTCATTAGGTGACTTGAAAGCAGGAAATTATGTATACCACGAGTATTTAAAATGAAACCTGAAGAAATGATTTCAGAGGACATGGCCAGCACTGGGTTTTTAATTTATTTTTAAAAAGTGTATTAGTGTGTTGGAAGGGGCTTTATAAGAATCTTCCTGTAGCTAATGAAAAACATGATTTGCAAAAACCTTTGACAATTGCTCTTTTCTTTAATATTTTGGAGACTTTGTTTTGTGTCATATTTGGGTTGTTTTACTTCTTGCCATTCTGGTGAACCTGGAAAATGCATTCCAGTCACCTAATTGGAAAGTTAGTCTGATAAATTAACTGCACAGTCTCCAACTATAAACCCACTAAAGTGCATGGCGATCAAACATTTCTTAGGGACAACAAAAAGTGTATAACATGTTTCAAGCAGTTTCAAAGAAGAAAAATTGGACTTTTTTTGAATGTAGGCTGAAATAGCACTGAATAACCTAATAGCTTATTCACCAAGCCACAATCTTAGCATAGTGGAGGATAAATTCTGACTGTCGGAAGTTAGTGCTATCCATCACACTTACCTCCAGTTTCAGACAGCTTCCCGCGGTATATCTTGTCCTCAACTACATCTGTCCAGTAGAGGGTGCTCTGGTTCAAGTGGAAATCCAAAGCAATTGTGTTCCTTAGTCCTGGTACCAGAACACTGTAATCACCCTTATTTAAATCTATCCGTCGGATTTCATGGCGGTTTGAAAATATGATGAAAGGTTTAAAGGGATCTAAAATGTAAAGAAGAAAGCATTAAAGAAGGTAAAATTAACATTCCTTTTAACATACATCACTCTACACTAGAAGGCTGCTTTCTCTATAATGACCAGAGTATGGAACAGAAATGTAAGCAGGTAGACCACAGCTGCAATCTTTTTTTTTTCTTTTACCAAACTGATTTCAAGTCTTTTTCAGTGTTTGATTCATTCCAAAACTTGAGCTGAAAATAATGTGCCTGGTATTATAAGGAACTTTGGGAAAAATAATGTAAATACCTGCTTAAAATGTCCGATTCTGCAACCTCTCATCATTTCCCTGCACATGATCAGTACACTGAAAAGCAATATTTCAGCTTTAGGTGGATTCCCATATGTCAAGTACCCCCTGACATCTAACAGGGAATGATCTTTCTATTTTCATTCTTGCATACATATACTGGTCCTGTGCTCTCTGCTTGGTAGATGGTTGGAATTCTTCCCATTGGGAAACTTTCCCTCACTTCCTGTGCCAGTTATACCGGTTAATGTCTGCATACATCATCACCTTCTGTTCTAAAAGATTGGCCACTTTCACAAGAAGGTTAAATATTCCCAGCAGGGGCAGACACAGCAATAAAATAAAAAAGTCTTTGTGAATATCTTTAAATCGTTTTTAATCTTAAAATAAATTTAAGAAAGTGCCACCCCTTGTGTAATCATTCCTAAAATTGTGGGACAATTTAAAATCTTACCTAATTCTAAATTCTGACATCCAAGAGGCATAACTTTATCCCATTTTTAACAGTATAAAACAAATATATAGATAATCATGAAAAAATAGCTGGAACTTAGTAAAAAATCATGTCAGACAATGATGTGCTCACATCCAACAATACTGTGCTGCAACGGTTTGACATAAATGCCCCTGTGTTGAACAAAGTATCAGTACTTCAAGCAAGCGAACGTAAATTAGATTTAATGATTACATATTAAATCCGCACAGCTGAATCAAAACATGATGGGCTCCAGCTGAACTAAGGTAAGGCCAACTGAGGTCTACGAAAAATATTTTGGTTATGTAGAAGTGGAGTAGGGATAAAGTCAAATACACATACACGCATACATTCATGCATCTCTGCAATGCTGTGGAAAAGCAGGAGAGCATTCCAGCAGCTCAATCGTTTCCAAAAGCAATAGTTTCAATACAATGATGGCTCAAGCTAAGCAGATCACATCTTCTCTGGAGTCAAACTCACTTGCAAGGCACATAAATGGGAGGCATGAATAGCAGGTTATTAGGACTGTACCAAATATTTAGATTAAGCAATGGCTTAGAGCTTTAGTAGATAGAAGCCCTGAAGTTATGAAAGGGTTATACAGGCAAGGACTGTGTGAATGCAAAAGGAAAAAAAAAGTGCTATGCATATCTTCTGAAAACCCTGATCTTGGCACCCATTCCCCAGCACAATGGGGCTATTATAAGGGTCTGTTAATATGCTGACTGCGCCTCTCTGAGGACGACAAGAATTGGATGAATGGCTGTGTCACTGTTTCCTTTGGCACACGTCTGGAGCACACTGAACTCATTTGGATAGTACCAGTGCTCCCAGGTCATGGGATAAACAAAGATCCCCCATGTATAGAAACTGTATTAGAGCTTTAAAGTGGGTCATCCTTGTTCTGGAAAATGTAATGGCAAAACATCACTATATCATGATGAGAAATTACAAAAATATGAACTAAAGTTGGGTTTATTTGCCCTCAACTGGTGAAAGTTTCAAAGTAAAACCCACAAAACTGGAATGTTTGGCTGTCTAAAAAGGTCACCGACACATAAAATGAACAGCTGCAGTAGATTGTTTTATACTTTGAGCCAATGTCTATAAAAACAGCTCCTTGGATCTACCATCCTCAGTGTAATAATGTTAAACTTCCCAATCCCATAAATGTGTAAACTGTGCAGATCTAAGCCAAAGAGTTACTTTGCATTTCGAAATGCAAATGAAATACAGAATAAGACCAACAAAATTTTTTTTTTTTTCAGGCAATATTAGATGTTCACCAGAGGTCTGCCCATTATGGCAGAAATAACAAAGATAGAATAAAAAGGCTGATTCCCCTCACAATATATTAATATTGAGACACATGGCTATGGTAGGATCATTAGATTGTGTGATCCTTAAAGACAAAGTTAGTAACCTGACTTCAGACTCTGTAAAGTGCTGCAAAAATGTCAGTGCTATAAAAAGCATAAATAATTAAATCAAAGTACATGTACTCACCCAGACTCTTGCAGGTTTCGTGGTCTGCATCCAGAGCCCAGCCATCATAACAGGAGCACTTCACTATAAACTTTTCCTGTTCACACCTCTGACTGCAACCAAGATGCTTAGGACAATTGTTCTGGATCTGGCACGTCTTGTTGTCAGGACCTGTTTCCATACCAAGTGGACAGGAACATACAATCCCTTCCCCTGGGGCAACTGTGCAGTTATGACTGCATCCACCATTGTTAAGGGAACACTGATCTGTTTAAGAGAATGTCACAGACATTAGACAAAGAAAGTGACACAGAGAAAGCCCAAGTTAGCAGTCAATTCTCAAAAGACAACATCTGCAGAGATGATAGCCAATTTTTTAAACTTTCTTTAAAACATTTCTTAACAAAGAAACCTCAACTAAAAATTACCAAATTTTGCCATACTGAAATAGTCTAAACTAGTAATAAACTAGTAACTTACCACAGTAGTACTACTTAGGTAGTTTGAAAATAAATATTTACCTATCAGACCAAAATGTTTTTCAATTGTGAACCCAGAAGGGCAAGGTAAGTGGACTAACAACTTAAAACCATGCTTCCCCAAGCACTCATTGTCCCGTAAAATACCTCCTCCAAATTTATGGGACATTGATCTCAAGTGGAATAAGATAAACCAAATGAATTGGAACCATCCCTAGAAAGAAGACTCATGTCTTTCTAGAAGGCAATCAACTTCAAAATATAGGTTTAAGAACCCCCTCGATCATTTTCTCCTTTTATATCATTTATGTTTTTTAGGACATTTTGTTAAAAGTAATCTAATTAAAATAAATGTATATTTAGGTATTATAAAGTTGAAATTCTGTGTCCATCCTATATAGAAATTCAAGCATATACACCATTTACCAATCTCAACAGAGACAGGTAGGAATAAGTAACTCTATAAGTAATGTAAGATTATTCTATCATCATATATCAAATCCAAATGCCAGTATTCCTCAATTGAATTTGTGAAGGTCTTTATATCCTACAAAGATCTAAAAAATGCATTTTTCAAAAAATGTGTTATAATCTGACTTTTTATATATTTTATAAGTGAATTTTTATATATTTTATAAGTGAATAGAAACTACAATAGTGAGTATCGGCTTTGACACTGAGCAGAACAAGGCATGGGAAGTCTGTAACGTGGAAAAGATCAGCTGCGGATCACAGACAATACTAGTGATGATGACTTTTGATGCCAAGTGATCCACTTTTATTTAATTGAAGGGTACAGGGTTGAAATTCCACATCCCACTTTGACTACAAAAAACATTAGGAAGAACCATACTTCCATATTGGGACAGAATCATTTACTTATACATTAACCCCCCTAGCGTTCTAATTCTGTCAGTTTTTTGATGCAAAAAGTGATTCTATTTTTTTTGCATAGACATTTTTGTTTATATTGTGGGTATAATCTGCTTTTAAATTTCCCACCCGGCCACGCCCCCCAACAGACCAGTGGCCCGGCTTCACAGCAGGACCATCCGATCGCCGCTGGAGCGTGGGGCAAAGGTAAGGGGGTTCTTAAAACTACCCCGAGTGTGACTCAGAGTTACCGCTTTTTACATGTAAAAGCCACCCCGAGTCACACTCGGGATTACCGCTAGGGGGGTTAAGTTAATAGATCCGCATGTGATTTACTGGCTTATCTAGATATAATAAGGAACAAATAATTTTCAATAAATTCTGCTATTTTAACAACACTCAACACAGTATTGTGTTAGCCAAGTTTGTAACAAACAAAAAATTCATGTGAGAAAAAGTTTTTTTGCCTGAGTCAAATCAATTCTTCACTGGAAAATTGAGATTGAAATTTAGATGCAGACAGAACTTATGAGAGCCTTTTTCTAAAACCAACATTTTATTAGGATTGACATATTTGGGAAAATATCAGATGAATTCCTTACCACACAGTTCTCCTTCATCAGAGTAATCTCCACAGTCGTCATTGCCATCACACAGTTTCTCAGGAGGTAGACATATGGAGGTGTTGTTGGCGCAGGTGTGAGAAGGTGGTTTGCACACTAACATGTCACAATTCTCTTCATCCGAGTTGTCTTCACAGTCATTGTCACCATCGCACACCCAAGCTTTACTAATGCACCTTGCTGCGGAAAAACAAACATATCACTATACATATACAGCAAAATTACAGCCAATGATGTAAATGTTTTTTTTTCTATCAATTAACCTGTCTATTTGGAAAATACAAGTATTAGAAACAGTCTATTCTTGGTCTAGGAACAGACAATGTATGCCAGTGGTTACCAAATTTATCCAGGTAATGGTGAACTTAGTGCTTTGGAAATGGAAAAGTATTTATGCGCAAAAATAAATACCCAACAAATGTTGGGGCCTAACAGCACTGTGCTTTAAAAAACAGAATATGTACAGCATTATGTCAGCCTATAAATTCTGTATAAAGTGCAGACACACTATAATGCAACCAAACTCAAACTTTTTTTTGTGGCCCACCGCACTATAATTCACAGATAGTAACCAGATACTAACTAAAGTTAGAAAACTCCAGAGAATGTTCCCTAAAATGTAGTGGCAAAAGAGGTAGATCCTTTGCCAGAGTGAGCCATATCTAATGTTTCTTAATCTAAGACACATGGCATTAGATATTCCTGTCAATATGCGGCCGATTTAGCCCCCTTCCTGCTGTGATGCACCCCCACTGCTGTCCTTCTGTTAAAAATTGCAGGCTGAAATACTATGATACCACCTCTAAGTTTTATTCAGCTGCTGAAAAACAGTAATAACTTGTCTCTGAGTCCTGTCAATCAGAAGTTACTTCTATTGAGCAGCTGTCAATTTATTATATAATTTTTTTAGCGGGGTTAATAAATTACTAGCCAATTGCTAAATGTAATGTAAATGTAACAAAACTTCCAGATTTACCTATGCAATTCTCCTTACCAGAGTCCTTGCAGCCAAACTTGACATTTGGGTCACAAGCGTGTGTGACACCATCACAATTCTTCTCATCGCTAGTATCCATACAATCTGTGTCACCGTCACAACGCCAGCGGCTAGGAATACACAGTCCATCCAGCCAACATTGGAACTCATCCGTGTGGCAACCACCAGGTGGACGGGTTGCTGTTAATGGTAAAAGAATTAATTAAAAATTACAGAAAATACACAGCTAAAGCAATAAAACTGCAAGTAACAATAAAGTTAAACATATAATAAATTTACATTTGGAGTTCACCAATCTAGAAAATAGAAAACAGAAGAAGGGCAAATTAATTTTTTTCAACTGTTACAAACATTGCCCATTCTTAAAAATCAACTTCTATTGCCTTTGATAGACAGAATGAATTCTAAAAAACATGACCCCCCTCATGGATTGAACATACTCAGCCTGTGACAGAATCTCCTAATATTTACTTATCTCTTCTTTCCCTCTTCATTTGAAGTTATTTTTTTCTAAACAACTCTAATATGAAGGAAAATAGCTTAATCCAATTAGAAAATTTGGAGTTACTAAATCCAGGAGGACTATGAGAATAAACTTTAACTAGTAACTTTAAAAAGTAACAAATATGCCGTTTAGATTTTTACAGCTGCTATCTAGAGATTACTAGGGAGCTGTGATTCAAGAAATAGAGCAATAAAGATACTATAACAACTGGATTGGCATGGCTAACTTTAGACACTACGATATACACAAAAATGCACACAAGGGATTAATTTACAGGCTATACAGACATGCTGCAAGCAGTATTTCTCACCTTGATTGGTGCAGTTGGCATGGGTCTCATCACTGTAGTCTCCACAGTCATTGTCCCCATCACATGTCCAGTGCTCTGGGATGCAGCGGCCACTGTTGCATTTAAACTGGGTGCTAGAACAAGAGTGACTGCAGCCATCCTCATCACTGTTGTCTCCACAGTCATTGTCTGAAGGTGAACATCAATGGTTAGAAAAACTAAGAACATCATGCAATACTAAGGGGAAAAGAATCAAAGCAGGCAAGCTTCTTACAAATGAAAACATTTTGCAAAGCAATAAAAGCACTAATATTTTCAATAGAAAATGCTATCCTATATAATGCTTACAAATAAGCTTGCTGATAAAAAAAAGTATTTAAAATATTTCCAGGGATGATATGAAACTCCTCTTGCTTAACTATTTATATTGTTTTTGGCTACACACGTTAGATGATTCTCGTCAGATTATTGCTTCAGGGCTGGTATGGGGCGAGAATCAGACGTGTGTGCAGCCGTCATTGGTCCTGGATCCATCCTGGCGGATCCACTAATGATGAACGACCACAATCCAAAAGAATGGGAGAGAGCACAGCGGGGTGCCGCACGCTCACACCCCCTTAGAGCAGAACAGTGCTGTACAGCACTCGATAATGGATCTTTCAGTCTTTTTTTGTAGGAAAGGATTGTGAAAGATTCTTTGCAACGACAAACATCTAACGTGTGTACACAGCCTTAAACTGAGAGCGTTGGGGTTCATCGACGAATTCAAAGTTCTTCTGGTACTCTCTACCTCATGATGTCTCCACTATTCACACCTGTTTAGGGCTGGAAAATCCCACTTTGAAATTATTAGGCCAATGCATCATTCTTACTAGTATGAAGCCGTAAATGAGGGACATGGCAAGAGGAGCTCTTTGGCAAACGATAGCAGGGCCTAAAATGGCAGTATGAGATTAACTGCAGTCTGTAAAGTATAGGCAAGCCTTGAAACACCTGAAAATACTAAATACTGTCATTAGTTCACATTTAGGTGGGACTTGAGACATTTTTGCCTACCCTACCTAAATCTAAAATTACTAGCACAAAATAACTGAACAAACAAATTGTTATGGTAGACAAGACAGGACATGCATTAAACATGAAAACTGCAGAGAAATTTAGGGGAAGAAATGAACTTTCTCAAATGTCAAAACACTTTCAAGTAAAAAAACATTAAGATGCTCCATCTACCCTTAAAGGCTGGATTAATAGGAATTTAGTTTTGTAATAAACAGTGGAGAACCCTTCCCACTGCTACTGAATATAATTATGTTCCTTAGCACTGCTTCCTGTAGCGCTATTCACTGGGTACCAATGGCACTGCCAATGTCAGTAGAAAGCAGACACCTGGCTATTCCCAAGCCAAGGACACTCAAAGCTCAAAGTCATTTTGAAATAATTCTTGAAATCCAATCTTTTGATAATATTAGAGATGAGATATTGCCATCTAAGTTTCTGACTTTGCCTAGCTGCCATGGCAATTATAAAGTCTATATGGTGATAAGTCTCAACCTATCCCTGCAATTAATGCAGATTATTGTTTTCAATTTTTTTTTTTCATTTGTCTTACTTTTAAAGCCTTTTAGTCACTAGCATAAAGAAAATGTAAAACCAAAATGCGAATTTTTGCTTTGGTTGAAGATGGCAATTAATAAGATGGGACAAACAACAATTATCATGTGCGATATAGACTTTTGAGCAGGCAGATCAAAAAAGTTTGATATCTGTTAAGTGCATTGCTCTGGGTTCTGCACTTCTTGCTTTATGCCTTAATAAACCTGACCCTAAAGTCACTAGGAAACCTTAGCTGTCTACTAAACAGCCTCAAGGATGAGAGGTACAAGAGGACAGACTTTACAAATAGCATGAGAATGGGTTTCCACTTGATTACTTATCTATGATTAATAGTAAGTTTGTCAAAATGATGATGTGAGTAAAGCTGTTGGTGCATTTAAATGCACAGGGTGATAACAAGAGGCAGAAATTTAGTAACTTCAGCCAGAAGAGTACTCATAGTTCTATTGTGCCAATGTCAGATTTAGGGAAGACTGTTTATAGGGATACACATGTAATTATGTATCCAGAGACCAAATATACACTAATGAGCTTACAAAAAAAACAAGATAAACTGTTGAAAAGCAAAGCAAAAGCCACAAAGATAAAGCAATTTGCAAAATAGGGAGAGTGGCAAGAGAGTGAAAGACAGTTACTATATAGGAGTTATCATAAATAAAAATATATAATATTTAGAGGCAATGCTGACAAGACGAAATCTGTGAACAACTGACAGACTAAGAATTAGGTGTCCGTAAAATCCCGAGCTCCCAATCCCCACCCCACCCCATTTAGAGCAGAAAGAGGCAGATACAGCAAGCTCTACCTTCTACAGAGAAAGTGGACAGAGACTGCATAGATCACTACATGCACCATATCAGATCAGAAAGATATCTTTTTATATCATATTTTGTGAATGAACAAGCCTTATTTACAAGCTATTTATTATCAAGTTACCTTGCCTATTATGTATTAGAAGTCCCATACTACTACCTTATGAATTGAAGTAGTTGTGCCACCCCTTAGATACAGGCAAAATATTAGGTCCAAAAGATAAACAGAGAACAGGGCATTTCAAGAATCAAACAAATATATTATAAGTATAATTATTTGTTTTGATACTTTAAATCCGAAACCCCTGGTTTGGTTGCCAGCAAGCTGAATCACATGCTGGCATATTATGTTTCTCAGAAGTTCCAGTGACAAGAGGTGCCCAGCAGAATTACTTGAGCTATAAATAAAAATTGGGGATGGTTGTATGGATGTGCCATAACTGCCCGGATGATCACTGAAGCAAAGAATAAAATATATAACTGGTAATATAGTCTGGTTGACATACTTGGGACACGTGTAGACCATGTTGCCCAGCATTACAACACACTAAGTGGAAAGGAGTAGCTATTGGGCCTCACAAACAGAAAAGTAAATTAAGGTGAAATAAAAGCCTGTGCACACTTTAAATACCCAATTATGAACAAGGGAATGTTTCATTCACCCCAATTCACATTTTGGCAAATCAAGCATTAGGATGACTTCAGCTCTTTTTTATCCTTAGTAAAATAGGCTCTAAATATAGGCACCTGGAAGCAACATAGATTAGCAGTGTCTGCAGAAGCAATCTTCCACTATTCTAGAGACATTTAGTTGCCTTAAAAAACATTTGTGTGCTGGTAAAGTGCACCATGGAGATATTATTTCCCCCAAATCCTTTAGATTAAAGGCAGACGGCTCATTCGCAAATACAACTGTTTGTGTATGATCAGCACAACACCAGTTTCATTTCTAATGCCATGGCCAAAAAAACAAACAAAAACAAAAATGTAGTTAAGGTAAACACTGCTCAAACAGCTTGGGCTCTAGGTAAATAGAACTAAATTATATATAAGAAATGTTAATATCCATCAGCAGTAAAATGGCATTGAGAATAACTGCAACATTTTTTCCATAAAAGCACAACACAGGGCACAAAAATGGTCCATTTTGGATTTCATGAACCACGGGCCCATCCAGCAATCATGACACAATTAATTTGTCTAAATTACAACTAAAAGCGCACCTCAAAAACCTCTCCATTTGCCTTATCTGAGATCTACACTAGATCTATATCTAAATGGGTGCTGCAGCTGTTTCTATCTCTAGCTGGCTGTATGGTGCATGTTGACCTATGCACTAACCGGCAGACTTTGGACAGTTCATTTCGTCAGAGCCATCCCCACAATCCTTTTCTGCAACAAAGAGAAACCAACCAAAGACAAGACATTCAAGACATTAAAGACACGGAACAGACAAGAACATATATATTTACTAAAACAAAACAAATACACTGTAAAAATCGACACATGGACACAATTCTATTCTATATGAAGGTTATGTAATGACATATATAAAAAAAGGAAGGACAATGAAAATAAAAGGTAACGGTATATGAAAAAAAAAAACAAAAAAACAAATGAAATAAAGTTTACATGTACAAGTTAGATTTTGTCAATTATTTAACACATGAGCACACTTAAGCCATGAACATGGGAACATGTACAGCAAAAAAAAACACTTAGTAGATTAGGTAAATCTGTCCCCAATGCTACCAGCCTCAATTTGCTTTTCTTTAACGATTAGATAATTATCAAATGTATCAAATATCTCTTACAAAAAAAATTGGACAAGAGAATATAGAGTAGGATATTGCCTGTTATCTATGAAAGGTTAAATTTTACAGATAGGTATTGTTAAGCACTGCTTAAGGGTGAAAATATATGGCAAATGTTAAATGTGATTATTTAGAAATTACATTACTCATTGTAAGTTCAAATGCACTGACAGGTCAGTTTGTGGAAAATAATAATTTATGCACCAACAACTTTGGTCTCATAGGAGCCTGGTAATGAGACCTTCCCAGTTTCACTTCTGTGCCCTTGCTGCTCTCTACAGAACATCAAATCAATAAATAGGCCAACAAGAACCTAAAAGTTAAGCCAATAATTGTCATGACAGTTTGGCTGATCTGGAATTGCACAGTAAAAACTTACCATTGAATTGTTTTTTTGGGGGGTTACCCTTTAGGTCCAGTAATCCTCTTGTAAAAAAAATTTCCAGTACAAAAAAAAAAAAAAAAAAAACACTGCCCCTATACACTTCAACGATAAGGGTAATAGTGACAACACTAAACAAGGCAGAGTTAGCAAAGCAGTTGTGTATAGGGTCCCAAAAATTAAAACATCATGACTGATTTCTTACCCATTAACGTCATTTAAAAGTCAACATTTAGCTTTGGGTAGAATTGGCCTGTGCAATAGGCAGTCATGGAAAGTCTGCGTTTATCCTACGTTAGTATATGACATAACAAACTTCACTTTTCATCAATTTTCCTGTAGCAGAACAATAAGTGATTTCTGACTGCCTGCTGTGGGTCATTTTTCACACTGCTTTTGGTCACATTGTATAAAGGCCAAAATAAACAAAATAGATTTAAACATCAGAGTGACATACCAGTCCCAAGCCATTCTAAATGAAGAGAGTCAATGTGAAAAGCTAAAGGACATATAGAACCGCTCCACTTACCATTATCACAGCGCCAGTTTATGTTAATGCACCGGCCACTATTACAGGTGAACTGAGTGAGAGGGAAGCAGGTAGGATAAGCTGTGGAAGGAACAAATACTTCAGTAAACGATATGAAAAAATGAAACAAGCTGAAAACACTGTAGTGAATTCTCCTATCAGAGCTGTTAAAAAAAAAATTAAAACTGGGTACAACTTCATTATGTACCAGATAGTTACTCCACTCAAAACTTCTATTTTTGAAGTTTTAGATAAAGTGGAAAGTTGTGGGATTCTTTTTGTTGTGACCACGTTGCCCTCTGCATCACCATGTAGGTAACTAATTCTCCTGGATAAATAATTAAGTCTAAAGACTACAGACCACATTCCTTATCTTATAAGGAAATGGGTGTTCAGTAGTCCTAACACACTTCTTGTATTAGAGTGAAAATGCTGGTTCTCTATAAAACAGTTCAGCAAGTGAGTGTTGTCACCCTAGGATATAAAGCCTGAAAAATGAAAGACAAAAGTTGTAACATTTTACATTTTTGGCCTGAGTTTAGATGCACTCATAAGTATTAAAACAAGGTTTTGTCCCTGTCTGTGACTGGACAGTGAAAATGCAACGGAGGGCGGGTGAGCACATCATTCTATCACTCTACTTTCTCTTCCTAACATACTTCGCTGGCATATGAGTACTTTAGCACAACTGATAATCTCCTGGTGCTGCTTTCCCTCACAGTTTGAACCCTGCCGTACTGGGACTCCAGAAGAGTAAAGTAAATTTTAGGTTTATACAAAACTTTCTTAAAAATCTACGTTTTTAATGAATTTGTGCTTTTTTTTATTTACCTTGAGTTTAGCTTTTAAATCTCTCTGTGACTTCACCTAAGAGATCTGCACCAGCTTTTGGCACAGCTGGGAGCCTCAATGCAAGAGATGTTTCTATATCTTCATATGAATAAATTACTAAAGGACAGGTGGAGTACCCTCGCATGCAATTTTATTTTCAAGTATGTTTACCAGCCACATTGAATGCATCTTAGTTGCTTGCCATTGCCTGCTCTAGGATATTGCTTTTTATTTTTTTCTTTTATGTGCTGGGCTTAGATAGGATCAATATATATGCTTGAAACATGAAAAAATGAACTGTAACTAATGCAGTATCTATTTTCTATTGTGAATAATGAACTACACTCGCAGGAGATTGCCAGGGTGTCCAACTCGACTGTGAGCCAAACTGATTCTGGTAAGCTTTCAAAGAGGCCCTTTTCAGGGGATACAAAAAAAATACACAAATGTTAAACAAAAAATACATTAGCATTACAAAAGGCTCCCTGGAGCATTTTGTATTTCAAGGAGGCAAGTGAAGCCGCATTCAGCTAGATATAAACCTATCCCAGAAACCAGATCTGCTTACTGTCAAAGAAGTGTGGAGCAAGCAGTCTATTAGGAACTGTGACGTTAATTGTCAACTACGATAGCACCCTTTACCCTGATACATGCAGAGCAGGACTGTAAGTTAAACATTTCATGCACATTGACATCTAATGGGAAAAAAATCTGATTTACATTCTGCCCATCAAGGAAGTCATTTAACTAATTTGTTAGCAATGCGGACATGGCAGAGACTGCCTTAAAGCACATAAAATAATACTACAGTGCTGGTGGCTTACTACAAGTTTCATTGGGATGGGGACAGTGGGAGCAGCCAATCATTACTAAACACCCACCAATAATCAAATATTGTAAACTGTGCATGTGACATGTGTTATAGGTTAGTCCGGGCCTGCATTTGTTAGATTGCAAACAGATATTGATATCTGCTTATCTCAAAATATAATTTAGCATGCTGATGGTTTATTCCTATTGAAAGGGCCCTCCACTTTGATCAGCGGATATATAAGGGTAGACCCTTATATATAAAGAAAAATAGTAATTGATTTATTTATTTATTTTTTGCAAAAAAAGTCTTGATCGACACTGAATAGGAGCTCAGAGCCAGAGAGGGAACACGCTTTAAAATGGATGCCATCATGACTAGGGATGACATACAATCTTATTTGCAGGGCATCAATCATTAGGTAAATTGGGTTGAAATTGTGAATCCACCAAAAGTCTCCAAAAGTCTGCAACATTGAACATGACTAGAGAGAAAGAGAATACCCTACCACATGTTGAGGATTCATCTGAGCGGTCACCACAGTCATCATCCAGGTCACAAGTCCATGAATTAGGAATGCATCGACCACTAGCACAAGAGAACTGATTTGGAGGGCATGTACGGGCTGTGCAAAAAAAAAGAAGAGGTGGTCATTAAAGGGAAAAAGTACATTGCACACAATAGACTATAAGAGCAAATGAAGATGATCCTAAGTAACAAAAGAAGCAAGCACATGGTATTAAAAAGAATAACTTTTCACCTGAGCATGTGGAATTGGACTCATCCTCTCCATTACCGCAGTCATTGTCCCCATCGCAGAGCCACCGGTTAGGGATACATCTGTTGTTTTCACATTTGAATCGATCTGATGGACATGTGTGCTGGTCTACGCAAAAATGAAACACATATCAACTGTGTGTGCACCACTTTCTGTATTACTGCACAAAAGCTGGTACAATCAATGAAAGCCTATGTGTAAACAGTGTCAGTAGGCACAGCTAGAAACCACGTACATCCTGTAATAAACAGAATGTAATGCTTTGATAAACAAAAGCAACTGCATATTAAAACCACAGACATTTATTTTACCAATCTATATAGCTTAAAGTGAGCAAATCTTTGACACCTGCATATATTTTATCTGTCTATAGTGTTAAAAGTGAAAAGGTAGGAAAAAGAAAGGAAAAATCATTTCCTAATTCCCGACACAAGGCGCACACCCCATGCATGTGTGTTCAAATTCCTATACTGAAAATACTGTCATACTTCCAATCGAGACCAACCCCAGCTATCAAAGCAACTCCACAGGGGCCACTGACAGGAATGAGTGCTGCACCAAATTATTCAGTATACCTTTCACAGCTTTGCTAAGAATGACAGAATCCAGCACTTCAGTTGAAAAGTAGGACCATTTTTAAACATTGTGCCATCATAATAAAAACTACAGAAATAATGCATTCTTGGAGGCAGCATGCTATCTTCTGCATTTTCTCAACTACAAGTTAATGTAGTTCTGACTCCTCTGAACTTTTACTACACCTAACGCCCCCTCCCCTCCTCCAGTTCCTTTCCAAAATGTAGGTGTCTTTGGGTAGGCTGAAGAGGTAAGAATTTATAACAATTGTTACTTATTGGAGATTGGTAATGCCCCCACCACCTAAACTAAACCTGCTGCCCCAGGCACTGGCTAAACCAAAGCTATTATAATAACCTAAGCCTCACTGACAAACACATTCACAGAATGTGAGCTAAGAATGAAAGATTCCAGCCCTAAAGCAAGTACCACTAAATCAAGGCAACAATGGAACTGTGATATTCTTCTATAGGAATTCTAATGAAATAAATTGAAATTATTTCACAGTGTGTAAGAAGACAAAAAAAGCATCTTGAGGTAAAAAAGGTTAAAAAAAAGCTGAAAAATCAAATCTACAGAGAGAAAGTTCATATGTTCCCAGACACAGAACTTAAATAACCTATAAACTTCATCAAGCACAGGATTTAATTGCTAAAATGTGTATGAGGTTGACTGCCAGAACTTTGCAGCAACTGCAATAGCAATTAGGCCTTTAAAAATGTCTGCAAACTACCATATAATTATACGCAGGAGTACTAGTGCCCCACAGTAACATACAGATAACTGTTCTTGCAATCAAACTTATATGTTCTAATGCCAATAAGCCAATGCTTTGCAAATTTGCGCAAGTGTCATCAGATTTTACAGTTACCTTTATTTAAGGATGTAGAACATTTACATAGAAGTGAAAAATGCATACACATGTAGGGTCTCTTTTCAAATATGGGAGGGTATAAAGTGAAAACAGTGTCTACTAAGGAGTGCACTCTGCCATGATTCCCTGTAAAAGCTTGCTTTGGTTTTGTTGTGGCACATGTATATTAAATAGATCCTTTTTAATGGGACAAAGCAAATGATTCTTTACTCTACTGGGAAAATCTCACGTGCTATAAATATAATTATTGTGGTTTCATTAAGTATGGATTGCTGGTTCCTACAATTGTTCATTTAAAACAAACCTGTGGCAGAAGTGTCCAAAAAAGTCAGCCAGACCATATTGTGGGAACCTCCCAGTCCCTAAACCAATTGGTAACATCATTTGACAGCTTGTTATGTTTTTGTTCCAAATGTCAAAACCCAAATGATGGAAATTGTGAATTCTACATTATAGAAAATGCATAAAGGAAAGAGCAGCGTCTCTCAACTGGCATTACCAGGGGGATTTAAAAATGCAAGATGTGACCTAACTTGCCAAAAACCACATCAAACTAAAATGTTCTTCCCTGGACAATTAGTCCTAATATATGTAAATAAAATGAATGAAATGTGAATCTATTTTCTGGCAGTGGGCCGAGCATTTATTGTATTGAAAACATATTTTATATGTAACCAATTTTACTGTTGTCTTATTATGCCAGGTCATGTAATTTGATTTGTACATTTCTTACTTTATCTTTAATAAAAACTTTATTTTTCAGAATTCTTTTACAAGGAATAAGACACTTACGACACAGATCTGGAGCTTCATCACTATTATCCAGACAGTCATTGTCTCCATCGCACTTCCAACGTTCCTGGATGCAACGACTATTCTTACAGGCGAACTCCCCTGGCTGGCACTGTGGGGGAGGGATGTATGATGGGTTGGCTGGAAGTAGAACAAAGTACATGAATGTGAAGCCTGCAATGTGATATTCAGAACAGATTCTAATTAAAGTTATCTTTAAAACCTTGGGGAATTTACGTTTATTTTTTCTTTTATAGCAAGTTTCTTGTTTAGAGTATAAATAAACATGCTTAACATACCAGTCAGACCATAAGGCAGTTAATAAACAAAATCATTAACTAAAAAAATGTTACATTCTTTGCTTTAAAAATAGTCTTGTATGTTCTTTTTGATGTTTTCAGACATAGATTTAAAATAAATTAGCTTGATTGAAATATTTTAAAGTTAAAGTTATAAAAACCTTGATTCTGTGTTCAGGTTTATAGGTGTACAGTATAAATGAAATATTTTAAAGTTAATGTTATAAAAACCTTGCTTCTATTTTTAGATTTATAGGTGTACAGTATGAATGTAAAAGAAGGGCAGTTATATTTGCTTACACTCAGATTCCACTATCTTTTTTGCAGTGCTAAAAAACTGATGCACCCTACGGTTGCTTCTTAAATAACAGATCCATTCATCCCTATTTGATGTACAGTGCTATGTAATTTGTTGGCCCCATATAAATCCTTTTTAATAATATTATTATTATTATTATTATTATTAATAATATCAAAATAATAATAAACTAATATATTATTATTATTATTATTATTATTAAAGAGGTTGCAGAGTTTAGAAAATACCAGGTCTAATGTATGTCCGGCTATGTGTGTGGGGCCATTGATGTGCTGTGTGAGTCCAAATGAGTAATGAATATAGTGTAAAGATTTACTACCCTGTTATTTAAAAGTGGCCAAGAGGGTTTTTTTTAAATCTAAAGTGGTGGGACATACTGTTGAGTTTGACATCCTGGACCTAATATCCAAGGGGACTCAAAAGTTGCTTTCAAGATTAAAGCAGACAAATGATAAACTTTTACTCTTCAAAGTAACACTAAGTGCAATAACCCTAGACAATCACTGAAAATTCACTTAGCTTAGGTAAGGACAGAGCAGATGGATTATAACAGGCCTCTAAAATGTGCTTAGAAATTAACATGAAGAGACTGTTATAGTGGGAAGTAGATGAGAAAAAACAATAAAGACCTAAAAAACTAGGAAAATCTGGATTGGCCATTTTTCTCAAATTATAAAATCAATCAGTTTAAATCATATGTTTCAAGCTTTTCTGCAGAACATCTCATCTCATTCTTTTTGTTAGGGTTCATCAGAAGTGGAAATGCACCAGTAAAATTTACAAATAAATTCAGCCAAAATATATTTTTCCTTTCATTAAGTACATTTTGCCAATGATTTGCGCAACGTTAATCCATTTGTAATTTAATAGTTTTTTAATAGAGAAGTTGGAGAAGGCTAAATATTTTACTTATTTTCTAGTTGTTCCCCAGAGCTTTATATTTTCACTTTTATTATTAATTTCAACATCCCAAATTTTCATAGCTGGGGTGACAAAACAGACAAAGCAAAGAACTGTTTTTCTGCTGATATTTCTAAATAGACCAAATATTTACCAGGACTATAAAATTCGAAACTGTAGAAAGCCACAAAGATATCACATATAAAGCAAGTAACATGTATTTACCTTTACATGTGACACCGTCCTCATCAAGAATCTGGTCTTCAGCACATGCACACTGCCTGCCTCCAGGTATGGCCAAGCACAGGCTACTGCAGCCACCATTGTTTACACGGCAAGCATTGGAACCCACTTTAAAAAGAAAATACAGAGACATCAAAACACACCAAACACCAACATTTGACAGTTACTTTTGTCAGCACAAACATTTTCCATTTAATAGTTAGCTGCAGTTGTGAAGAGAAGTATATAGGCAAAATAATAATGTTTTAAAATAATTCCCAAACTAGAAAGAAAGTATCTTTTTTAATTGGTTTACTTTTAAAATATAAAATTGAGAATAATAAAACTCCAGGAAGACAATAATGCTAAAAGAAAACTTTGTTTGCTAAGCACTCACTTTCCCCCACAGAAAAAAAAAATATATATATATATATATATATATATATATATATATTTCAGATAGTCCCTAATCCAAATTACTGCAGGCTAAAAATGTCTACAGCAGCACTGATAATATTTCTATTGCAGGGCACCTTGGAACGAAAGCTTGCAGTTCAGGGGCCTCCAAGAGCAAAGCTGGCTTTAAAGGACAATCTGTAAGCATGATATTCTGTAAAGACCTCTATGGGAGCAAAAGGTGCTGTAGAAAAGTTCTGCCACACTGCATCATTCAATTTGATAAAATAGGCCAAGAGTAATTGATGCTTTATTATTGAGACTTGCCTTGTTGTTGCTGTGCATCATACATTCGGATTTCAAAGATTGGTGGCCTTTCGTTTCTTAGAAGTGTGACTGTTTTAGAGACTTGATCCAGCCTAAAGATGCTGCCACTTCTGTATTCTGTCCAGAATAGAAAGTTACTGTAGTGGCACAGACCGAATGCGTGATTTAACTCCGGACCTTCATACACAGCCTAACAAATTAAAGAGAAAAATAATTTTTAAAAATAAGCTCATCAGTATGCCAAGTGATGTTCCGTCCACTCATTTAAGTTATCTCATGCATTGGTAACAGACCTTTTCAACTCACCTTACCTTGTTAAGTAAATAAAAAGAAGGAAAAGTTGTCTGTAGTCCTAACACACTTCCTGGCTTAAGTTATGTTTCTTAATAGATACAATACAGCCTAATATCATATATAATAAATATATATATATAATAGTCTATTGTATATATAATACTGTCAGCCTAATGTAGAATGTGTAGTACTTGTAGGATCAATAGGTGAAAAGAAAAGTCAACACATCTTAGGTATAGTAAACTGTAATATATAACATTTTTTTTTAAATCTATATAAATTTCAGGTGCACCAAGGATAAATTATTTCAGTTACTGGCTCACAACTGGCTCCTTTTTTTCCAACTTCAGAGTTTGCCTCTAAGAAATATGTTTAACCAAATAGGAAAAGCTCAGGTACCAAAAAAACGTTTGTATAAAAATAATAATAATAATAAAGCAAATTTAAGACTAACATGTGGCTTTCATTTGACTAGTCAGAATAATAAAAAAGTGGTGGGATAACCCATAGCAAGCAATCAGATTAATGCCCTATGGTAGGGTTTTCAAACTCAAATACACACAGACCGAATTTAGAACTTGGACCAAGTCGCGGGACAAACTTGAAATTTATTGAAAACATTTAGAAAGTTTTTCCTTCTCATTAGTTAAAAAAACATTTACGTATGGAAACAAAGAGGTTTTGGTTAACATTCAATATGGAACAAGCCTGTAATAGAGAAAAAGGCCTAATAATGTTTTTTAATTTTTTTTTAAGAAAAAAATGTATGCCTCCCACTCTATTTGTAGCCTTTTGAGTTCAATTTATATGGTAACCTTTTTGCACAGGCTAACAATAATATTAACAATTGCATAAAAAAAATTCTTCTTATTGAGATTAATTGTTTTATTTTGCCAGAGAATGAAACATGAAACCAAATGAATTGCTGCATTCATGTGGTTTCACAGTGCATTCTCTGGCACAGTAAAACAATAATATAGCACTAGCTCTATGATAATTCCTGTTTATTGAGCTTACCTGTCAGTATAAACTCTGCGGGGTCCACGCATAGGCTGCTGTTCAAAAGTCACGAGTGATGCCGCTACTACAATTCTTGACATCACTTGCGTCTATAAAATGCAGGGCCACGCATTGGCAGAGAGGCCGCAGGTCTAGAGACTCGAGTGATGCGGAGAACTGTAGTAGCGGCATTGTACTCGCGTCTATAGAACAGCAGCTTAATATGAATTGCAGCTGGCCCCCCGTTACTACGGATTGCAGTAGCAGCGGGCTGCAATTCATATTAAGAATTCTTTTGGGGGCCAAAAAAAAATGATGTGCCGGGCCAGAGTTGGACACCCCTGCCTTATGGAAAGTGAGACTCAAAGTAAAAACCTAATTGGCTGCTGAGAACAACAAACACAAAAATACAAATCGTCATGCACATGCACTAACCTTGCGGCCAGTTCCATTGAGGTAAACCATTTCAATGCGGTCATAAAAGGCATCTACCCAATAGAGAATCTTATTTGGAATGTCAATACTTAGTCCGTTAGGCCACAGAACTGCTTTTGATGTAACAAAAATGTTCCGGTTGGAACCATCCATCCAGGCTCTTTCAATCTTTCCTCGCTTGCTGTCCTTGGGATCTTCCTCCCAGTCTGTCCAATACATCCACCTTGAAACATCCAAACAAAGAAATTAAACACACATCTAGAAAACAATGTTTTTTTAAATGTTCATTCTGCTAAAAATCCAATGTGCTCTTACTGGACGACAAAACACTTCACCTTTTAATTATGAGATGAACAGGTATTCTGTCCAAAAAGGGAGAAAGGAGCTTACTAGATTTTTAACTGGACATACATGAATATTTATGTATTTTCAAAACAGATAAAATATGGGGAAATGTATATAATTTTCAGTGGTGTACTGTACTTTTTCTTCCCATTTTTGCTCAATTTTAACAGCTCTTTACATCAGTAAAGCTTAGAGAACCTGGGCAATGGATGTCCCTGCAAAACAACACTGCCATTTACATTCATTTTAATTCAACACTGCACAAGAGAAAGGAAATGATATGCTAAGTGTTCATCGGTATGATCCAACCTGCTCAATATACTCTGAACAAAGACATGATATAGAAGCCTTAAAGCCATTTAATTGTCTTAGTACAAAGTAAATCCATTGAGAAATGTCATTTGAGCTTGTTGCCCTGTACAATATTTACAACAACTTTAACCATCAGAGTTAGCTGCAACCAAGAGAAGCTGCAGGAGTGCAGTCACTGTCAGAGCTCCCTGTAAATTTGTTTCTTGACATCCAGTATTAATATCTGCAATAGATTCATAGTAATGACTCTTACCCATTCAGTGGATCTACTACAATAGCTCTTGGGTGAGTCATCTTCCCTTCTAATAAGGTTTTCCTGGTCTGTGATGCCTTTTCCAAACGAGCCACGCTGATGGTCTTCTTAGGCCCGTCATCCGTCCAGTACAGGTTGTTTCCCATCCAGTCTACAGCAACACCTTCCACATTGTGGATGCCTTTCAATAGATGGTTAAAAAAGGCATTTATAACAATGTGCTCATTATTATCACTTATTATAAAATACTAACATCATAAAGATATAGAGGATACATTCACACAACCAACCAGCATTAAAAAGTATAACATTCTTCAGTACAGAAGGGAGCAAAAACTGAAAATATTCATGTTTTTTAGTAAGTTAGGTTTCCAGGCTATTTGGGTTACTACCTACTCTGTATGGTCATCTTCACTTAGAAAAAGGAATCAGTACACAGTTATTACAGAAAATGGAGTGTATATTCAGGGAGCACAAAATCTATTACAACTACAGTGTTTAACTTTATAATTTTCAATGTGACAATGACATTTTTTACATTCCATGGAGAGAGGAGGGGGGGGCTTGGCACCCGCTGTACTCTCCTATATAGGAATATACAGAGGTTGTTCCCATGCAGTCAATCATAAATCCACCAGGGCGGATCAGCAGCTGATCTGCTTGTGTGTGCGAGCTTCTATGTTGCTGGCAGGAGCAATAAAGTTACCTATATATTTAGATCTTTTTCCAAAATATATTCAATGCACAAACAGAAAAAATGTTTAGGTATCTTGATGAAACCAGTATTTAGAAGTTATAACTGAAGTGAAATACATATTTTGAGGAGGGGAACTAAAATGGCACATTTGCTGTTTTCTGGAACTGTTAGGGGCATGATTTACTATATAAATGGCTCCTTTCACATGGAACTGTGAAACTCTAGGTTTCCTCCAGAGGTTGCTAGGGGTTCCTTTAGCATTTAGAAATTTGTGCCTCTCAAGACGGTTTAACAAGATATTTTTGTCTAACTGTAAGGGTGGCATTACTCCCAGTGGCCAGCAATGTAGGAACCATTCATCTAACTGACCACCACACTAATGGAATGTTAGCTGTGGATATATTAGTTATAGCAGGGGTCCCAGAAGACCTGATAGGTATTTTAAGGTGTTCTCTAATGTTAGGAAAAGTTGAAAAACACTGCATTAGAGTAAGATATTATATAACGTGCCATTGGGTCGTGCAATTTTTAGAATGCTCTGCTCTGAGAAGGCTAATTTGGGACTTTGCTAAAGCTTGCAAGCTAGACCCAATGTTTTGCTTTCATAACACAATTTTGGATATACCCAATTTCCAAAGCATGTAGACATCCTTGTAATGACATCCATTTTAATGCATTGTGCTGCACTGATTGTGGTGGTCAGGTGGTTTTTCCTGCAAATTTTTAGTTCAAAGCAGAGGCCAACATATATTATTTTCTTCCTTTAAATAGGTTGCTACAAACTGTGCTGCTTTTAAATGCCATGTTTCGTTTTTACCCTGCACATACCATCTTACACAAGGTGTTAATGGGCTCTTACTAACTGAAGAAATACTTTTTATTCCAGTAACAACTTTTGTCTATAAAATTTACTGCAGAGAAGTTGTCTGGTAACCCATGGACAGTCATGTTTCCCTACATAGCTAAAACAATAGGCTTCAGAAAAAGGCTTTACAAATAGAAACATTTTGGGGCATTGAAAACAATCATCGCCCACCTCTTTAAAGATTGGGTCAGTAGAATAATCTTGAATGTATAAAAAAACAAGATACGGACTTAGAAGCCAATTTATTCAATGATATCTAGACAATATGGTTAAAACAGCAGTAGGTACAAATAACATTTTGATTCCCTAATTATTGTCTTTTGCTTCCCCATAGATTGTAAGCTCTTCTGGGCAGGGTCCTCTCCACCTCCTGTGTCACGGTCTGTATCTGCCTGTCATTTGCAACCCCTATTTAATGTACAGCACTGCGTAATATGTTTGGCACTATATAAATCCTTTTTATTATTATTATTATTATTATTATTATTATTAATAATAATAATAATAATAATAGGAAGAAGAATAATAATATTAATGTGTAAAAAAGCCAGCCTTCCCCTTTTCATTTTCTTTCTGCTTCCCCTTTTTTATTCTACCTTTCCATTTTCTCAAATGTTACTTTTTGCATTGTCTCTAAGCTAACCATAAAACAGCTAATTAGTTCTACTGAACTGTAAACTATTACTATTCACACTATTTTAGCTTTTAATTGCTCATTTTATTTATATTATGGATGCTTGGTAATTGTATTTGTTTGCTGCTACCCAACAGAAACGGAATTGTTACATTTTATACAATATCCAGAATTCACTTGCATGTTGTTTCTCACTGGTGTGGCCATTTTTAATTCTGCCATTCAACTTAAGCCATGACATTTTTTATTACAAATTTGCTTTTTTTAGTGTATTTTCCTAAATCTAATTTCAACCATATTCTATAAATTGTACCACAACTATGCCTGTTTTTTTTGTTTTTTTTAATTTCTCTGTATGTGACATAAATGCTTTTGAAACGGCACCCTGTGCAGTTCTGAAACATTGCTATATGTAGATACTTTAAAGTCCGTGTTCTGACAAAAAAAGGAACACAGGCTGCTAAAGAAGATGCCTCCCTTCCTACTGCTGCAGCACCCAATGGCAATACATTAAAATTACCTTATAGAGTGTACCTGGGAATGTAACTCCTCACTTCTTTAAATAGACTGTGATGCCTCTGTACCCTCCAGCAACTTCCCTAAATCTTATGTAGAGATAATATCCATGCCAGCAGGATAGCTAGCTGAAAATTCCAATGGAAAGGAGGGCTTTGCAGTGAAGCACGCAGCCTTGTGTAAAGTATTAGTTTCTTACATGCTATGGGCATATCCATTGTTTTTGTCTCTTAACAAAATATTCACCTATGTTAATATGAGTATGTGTGTATGTATGCTGGGGACTATTTAATGGCAGGTGCTTCTGTAGAGTCCTCCTATAACAGTGTTACCAAGGACAAGGGGGAATCAATGGGGTTTAGTGCTATGATACAGATTATAGCCAACATTGCACGTCCCCTGGATAGATACAGAAAAAAAAATAATGAACCAAATCATAACACAAGATGGAAATCCACAAGCCTGGCATATGCGGTATTACAATATGGTTTCCTGCTTTAAGCAAAATCAATGCTTTGTGTTTTGTCAAAAATGCGGTGCTTACAAACAATTTTTTGAACAGTTCAGTGTACAAAGTCAAAAGTATCTCAATCCTGACTTTGGGATCAACAACCCTTCCGGCAACTCCACTGTCCATAAATGTGACCAATTTAGAAAATGGATGAAAAGTCAAGGACTGATAGTTAAGCAATATGCTTTTGAGTACACTCAGTTACCAAAGTACTCAACTCCTGATAGAAGTTTCAGAATATTGGGGTGCATTTGCATAATAATGTTTCCATAATGTAATTATTTAGATAACTTCTGATATATTAAATTTTGGGTTGGTATTACTAAACATCTTGAAAAATTACTTGTATGGTGACAGCAGGGTATAGCTAAAGATGTACCAGACATTTTCAGCAATTAAGTCCACCTAGGGTTTGCTCACACCACTTGCTTAGAAGTGCAGTTAAACCCAACATGTAAATAGAGTGTGATACGTAAGGACATTGGGACAGTGAAGTAAGAGCAATACCTTAGCAAAGTAAGAGCAATATCTTATGGTATTGTGTTGCACTGTATTGCAGCTTCAATTGCCCTGCTGCAAGTTTTTCTTTCTGTTTCTGTGCAGTGGCCCACCTAAAGTGATGAATGGGGCCAATGTCCCAAACCAAAACATTGTATGTGTATGTGGTTTTCACATAAACCTGGTGGTAAGCTCTTTGTTGCACTTTTCAGATGACCAATATACAACCTTACACTGCTGGCCTTTGTTTAAGGGATGTGTTATTATCTTCTACTATAATACAGTGTATATTAAAGTAAACTATGACGTTATGGGCCAACAGTCTGACAAATGGTAGAAACTCTTAGATGCCTACAATATATACATTTAAAATTGATGTATCTATCAATAAATTGTTATCCCCTAGGACATGTATGTGGTTATCAAGAAGCCTCAGATTCTTCAGTCTGAAAGGTCAGCAAAAATTAAAGATATCTAGATATTACAGATCTGGCCAAGCACATATACAAATGGCAAAACCTGGTAAATTACATTAAACATGTTTATGGTTAATGTTTTGTTAAGGAATCTTTATATCTAACATTATGAACTTGATTCTAGAAGCACCCACAAATTGCAGACATTTCCACAACCCACTGAAAAGTAAAATCCTTGAATGAATGTTTAAAATCACAGAAATCTTAGCTATTCTAAGAAAGGATAAAAAAAAAAATTATAAATACAATACTCCGGCAGAGCTATAAATATTCAGCCATGGAGTCTCATTTTCCCATCTCTTTTCCAAATCCAAGCTCTAAATGACAACTGAAATGTCAGAGAGACAGACATCTATGAACCATCACACCTAGTTAATTAGCTGGATTTTACCAGGCTGGACAGCTCATGTCACACACATAAAAGAATGCATAAGCCTTCGGGATCCAAAGGGGGAGGAGAGGGGGAATAACTTGGCATTGAGTGCGGAGTCTATTCTTTAATTTCTTCAAAACAATCAGACTCTATATACAACTCTGTAACGGCTACTCACACAGAAAGCTCTGATACGACAAACACATGTGAAAAGCCACTGTACAATATACACAGATCTGTGCTGAGCATCATTCATGACATTGTGAATGAACGGATTATCCGGACAAGCTCCTGTCCCGTCATCACTTCATTTCACTTCATTTCATTTCATCACTTCTATGCATTTAAATGTAAATGTCATCCAACAATATACAAAGCACAAAAATAACAGCAATACAAGGTGTGCTTTTATAAATGTATACTTTCCAACTTTTTATTTCTTGTATATAAATGTACAAAAGCATATTGGATCGGAAGAATTTCTAGTTTCCATGGGAAACACAGCTTCTTTCAGCCCCATTCTAAACAACAGCAAAGAGACAGGCACAAGAGACATGCAGCAGCTTCTAATGCATGGGGTGTGTGTAAATTAAAATATGCAGGGAATTAGGACTACTGGGTTTCAGCACAGGAGGGAACTCTGTACATGTGAGCAGGAAAAAAGGTAACAATAAAGTTAAGCCTTAATTTAGAAACATACCTAAGGGTATGTTTCTAAATTAAAGGGTAAACATACCTAAGGGCCTCAAAGACATGAAAAAAAAAAAAACAATTCCTAAAAGTAACTGCAATGTCTGTGTGTCATTTTGTCTCAGATGTTCACCAATACTCTCTGTGTCTGAGATTTGTGACCTATGACAGTTTACAGTCCTATAGTACAATGGGCAGCAATGAACTGTGACCCATAGCATCCAAAAGCATAAATCTGATCCGTGTGTTCAGGCTAACAAAGGGGATATACATTGTTGCATGTAAAAAGGCAGCTTTACAAGGAACCCTCACCTTCTTGTAGAATGTTTTCTCGACCAGTACCATCTATTTTCTGACGTCCAATCAAGAAGCTTGTGGTGTCTGCAAAGTACATGTAGCCATATTCCGCATGGAAGTCTAGAGCCCGAGGGTTCATGAGGTTTTCAATGGGGATCATGTGCTCATCAGGGATGTTGGCTCCCATATCCATTCCTCGAATAATACCAGGACGCCCTCGCCCATAAACCAGGAAGAGTTCATGCTCTGGCTCTGAAATTGTAAACCTATAATTACTGTTTGCAAAATGAAAATGTCTTAATGTGTTACAATTGTGATTAAAAAAGACTAAAATAATAATTCCGGAGAAGGACTTTACAGGGAAAAAATAAAATCCTATCTACCAGGGACTTTTCTACATACCAACACTGGGGGGTTCCCATCAACTATAGTCCTTGGCAGTCTGAAATGCTACCAGGGATGCAGAGTTAGTATAAAGAAATGTAATTTTGGTCACATCACAGTACTATATTCCACCAACAAGTAAAAACAAACTGCTTTAACGCATGAGCTGTGGGATTTAGGATGGGCAGTATGTCACCACACAATGATGTGAACTAACAACAGAGGTAATTTTTTTCCCCCAAGAAATTTCCTTTTAATCCAACAAAGTAGAAGGACAGAATTATGTACAAAGACATATGTTAAGAGTCAGATCATGTTAATATAATGCTGGCTATTGAACAACCAATAAGAGAAAGTTCAGTCAGCTATTTAAAGCGGAACTATAGTTCCACTTATAAAATATTCCACTCTTTCCTTGTGTGCATTAAAGGAGAACAAAACAATAACAATAAAAAATGTGAACAGGCAGTCCCCCTTTATTTGAGGAGTGACAGACAAAGTCCTTTCTGCAATAAAGCATACTTGCATTCCTATGATACCCAGATACCCAGCATATCCGGTTATACGATGAGATGTACACATGCAACTCAGTGTATTTTAAAAAAAGGATAGCGATCAGCCACGTAAGTATGTTTTATTACAGAAGGGATATTGCCTGTCTTTTCTGTAATAAAGAACCTGCCTGTCGCATGTGTGGGAGTTACAAGATCATGATGGGCAAAAATCAGAACCCAGAAGAATATCAGAGAGACTTTTTCAGTTCATCTCTTTCTATCCCTGCAAAATGACTCATTTGGTGTCACTGGACAATAAAAAGACGGACAGTAGTACAAATCTGACAGGTGTTTTAGTTATTCACCAATCTATGGGAAAAAAACAAAAAATGTCTTTGGCAGAAATGTTTCTTTCAGGCCAAGCTGCCAGATTGTTATGCCCTTCCAAATGTTAAGGTGAGGTAGCCCATTCATTTGATGGAACAGCAGGACAAGCAAAGAGTACACATTTTTTATTGACCTTTTCATCATAACAATGCTACAAAGGTATGCCAATTAGCTTTACTGGGGTATCAGTTGGAATAAATGCTGGAAATTCTAAACAATTTTAAAGCTGAACATTTAGAATGAATAGAAGTACAGAGCACCAACGCTTGGTACAAACATCTACTTAGTCCCTACATTTGGGTGGGTTTTCTCTGGACACTCCAGTTTCTTAACAAAACCCAAAAAAAAAATGGTTGGAATGCGATTATGGTAAGGATATTAGATTGTGAGCTACACTGAGGGACAGTTTGTGACTTGACATTCAACTCCGTAAGAGCTACGTAAAACGGTAACGCTGTAAAAAAAAATATGAGCAATAACAAACTAAATTCCAGTATAAATTTAATTTATGCAAATATTACTGTAATTGCTAAAATGTAGTGCTTACTTTTGCATGACCTCCCATCACTGCCCAGGCTGAACCCTGATCGGCAGCGACATGTTCGGGTTTTGTGGTTGCTGCCAAGAAGACAAATATCTGAGCATCCTCCAGGCTTCTTGTACTGATCCAATTCACATGCATGGCTCCTCACTGCAAGAACATACAACAATCCATTAGTGTGTTATAACAGGTTTGTTGCAATATATAAAAAGAATCATATAGAGCCCTTCTCAACTTTGCAAACATTATTTTATCCCCCACTATATATTCCCCAGAGTCACCTGCTCCATCAAGCCAAATGTGGCTCACACCTGTTAAGAAAATCGTGAATGCCTAATATCCATGGGTACCTTAAAGTTTATATCAGTAGAAACTTCAGAAATTTGCAATCTAGAAGTGAACCTGCCAATTCATGCATTAGAATGCCAATGCATCTTTAGGAAAATTATGTCACAAAGTTATTTTCTTTTTCCGCCGAACACAATTACTTAGCTTCAAAATAAACAATGGTTTATAAAACACTAAACCCTGATACTTTTGATCCATTTCTTTATTATGTACTGAGAAAGGTTTTTTTCCTAAGAGGTATGGTTGTATTATAATGAAGCATCTCAATACTATTGTGCCTCCTGGGCCAATGATGGAAAACAATTATCTGTACAGAATTTTGAACACAAGGACCCGACAAAACATACATACATACAAAGATGCAACGATATGGGCAGGACTGAGTAGAGGGAGGAACTACAATGGCTTCAAATTCCCAATGTGCATCTAGAAGGCACCGAGAGGCCTAGAATAACTGTGACCAGAAATGTTGGAGATCCAGTTTCCATTTTTATTTACCTCACAGTGTTAAACTTTTCTTCACAGTGTGACAACCCTAGGGTTTGTGCATTGCTTTCAGGGCTTTTTTTATGTCCATTCTAAAAACATGCAGATTATACATGGAACATATATAAAACCTAAATAGATCGGCAGTTATACATGGAACATATATAAAAGCTAAACAGATCAGCAGTTCTCTGCCAAACCAGAGCATTAAACAAAGAGAACAATTTATATGTAGTCTTTAGTTCACAGAGGATCAGCTTTAGTCTTCTGCAGCTGTTTGATTAAACAAGGCCAAGAAAGGCACTAAATAACCAGTTCACAAAAGTCAAACAATAACAAAGGAAGTTGTCCGTCACAAAGGAACAAACAATTTTTATTGACTATCATCTACATTATAGACTCTTTGCGATCCTGTAACTGGCTTGCTTACTAACTGCTCAACAAAAGCAATTTAATGAGTTACATAACTGGTGACACACAATATGCCATGTTACATTTCATGGTGGTTCCTGTCCCCCCCCTCAATCCACCCTGACATTGTTGTGTCATGCTCATTCCTTTACAGAGAGTAAATAAATTCATCTAACATGGGCACAAACCATATACAAGAATCTTCTGACTTTTGGCTCACACTGCTGTAAACACATCCCCTTTTCTGAATAATGTACATCTTTTTATTAATTTCAGAAACATAAAAAAAACAAGATATGTCATCAGTGTCTTCTTTAGATAATGAATATTTCCATGTATTTATAAAGTTTTACAATTGTAAACCCAAACATACTATTATAATACCAATCTGTGAAATAAATGGAATATGAAAAAATTTTCACGTGCCCTCAAGGCAACCAAGTTCTTGATGTTTCTGGAGTAGGGGGAAAGTGAACGAATATCTGCATTACAATTTGGGTTGGCAGATATGAAACAAGTGGCAGCTTGACGTTAAACACTACATAGCTCACACTTGTGGTCTCCTTCCACTGTAGGCAGCTTTGACATGATCACATTAACACTTCGTCTCTAAAACTGCAGTGGAAGCAGTGTGCAGAGCCATCTTCCTGCTAACAGATACAGGCAGCAGTTTCTAGGAAAGCCAACTGGGGATGGGGAGAAAAGCCACCTGTTTTTTTGTATCTAACATTGATCAATCCAGGATTTGTACCAATTTTATTGTGCCCAAAGTTCAAGAATATTTCTGTGTATAAAACATAATTGATTTATGTTTTCTTTTTATTCTGGATGCATTTAAAAATGTGCTCATATACAATGTAGTCCTAATTCTCTGCAGAGAATTCAACCCAAAAGAGACCAGTGGTGCCTTTATAGAGAAGGACATGGGGCAATGATGGAATGTGGAATGGGAAGTACCGCTTACCATATTTTTAAATAAAGGAGACATATTATTATTATTATTATTATTAAACAGGATTTATATAGCACCAACATATTACCCAGCGCTGTACATTAAATAGGGATTGCAAATGACAGACTAATACAGACAGTGATACAGGAGAAGAGGACCCTGCCCCAAAGAGCTTACAATCTAGTAGGCATAGGGGAGGCTTTCAAAGTTGATTTTGAAGTAGGATCTGCAATGCCCATGAATAATTGAAGACAAGTGAAGGGTAGAATTTTCCTTTTTAGCTTCTTAGTAATGCAGTAAAAATTTGGTGGAAGTCTGGTCAATTGCAGTAGAGTTCAGAACTACACAGAGCCAGTGTCCAGTGGTCATTGTGTAATCTGATGTCTGTAGCAGTGTGTGTATATGGTATGAAGAAGGCCAGTGGAGCCAGTTGGCTCAAAGATGTTTAATAGGTTAGTTATTAAAATGCTAGAAATATATTCGACAACTATACTGCTCACAGGACACAATGCAGTGTTTACACAAGCCTTACCAGTTGGCTGCCTGCGTTGGTGGTAAATGTGTAAGGCGCCACCTTTGTCCACCCTGGTCACCACTTGATGCTCTGAACTGTTGAAGCGATTGACACGAATCACACTTGTTTTCTGCTGAGCGTTGGCGTGATCAGTATTTGTAGCGTATAAATAATTCTCAAAAACAGTAAGGCCATACAAATGTTCAATCTAGGAGCAAGAAAAGGAAACAAAATCAACATGTGGGGGGAGTTGGAAGTTAATTAAAACATTACTGGTCTGAACTACCCTACAACAATAACAAGTTAGGCTAAATATTTAATAAGTATTCACTGAATTCTTTATGAACATAAAATGACTTACAACATTACCACCCTCAGTGGTGGGACCACAACTTAATTATAAATATTTCTTCCACCCAAAAAATGCCAGCTACTTACATCTCTCACCCTCGTCAGCCTCCATCTAAAATAATATTTGGAGTTGACTGAGTGTTTCCATTAGTTAGATAATATAAGATTATCTACGGTGATAACTTACAGACATAAACATATTGTGAAGAAAGCAATCAAACACAAATTGCTTTTGTAATCCAACCTAGAAGCAATATAAGAAAAGCTTTGCTTATAAGTAATAACCGACTTAAAACACATTGTAAAGAACAATGTATATCAAACATAGTGACCACATCAACTTTCTACAGCAAACACCAGGCAAATTAGGAAAAATGATGGTTGTTTCTGAATGGTTGTTGTGGGCTACTGCACATTAAATTAGCCCTGTGAAATTATCTCCAAATGTCTCTATGTATTTAGGACAATTAGCTGGTACAATTGATAAATATAACCATAATTTAACACACTGAATAAATAAATAAATAAATAGTTACTTACTAGAAGTCCCTGAATGATTGTGTGTCTGTTCTTGCCTTCATAGTCTACCACTTCGATGTAGTCCAGGTAGGCATCTGCCCAGTACACCAAACGATTCACTAGATCCAAGGTGATCCCATGTGGAAAGACGATTTTGCTGTCTACTAGCTTGGTCCTGTCCTGGCCGTCCATATCACACCTCTCTACTTTCGGGATTTGCCCGTAATCCGTGAAAAAAACCTTCCTGTAAATATAGATCATAAGGTAATTTGTCAATGCAAAATTCCTTTACTATCATAAAATAGGCCATTATTTTATTTTTTATCACAGTGCAGTGATCAACCCAGAACCTTTTTTAAGCTTGGAGGGAAGAAATTTTAGGTGGGTGGCAGCCCCTGTATGTTGACCCAACTCATCAGTAATAACACAAAAACAGCCGGGTGGTTGCTGAAAAGTGCCGGGTGGTGTTCCCAGTGGTGTGCTAAAAGGGGCTGGGGGTTCTCTTGTGTCTTGTATGTACTGCGTCTTGTATGCGATTTATTAAAGCTCTCCAAGGCTGCAAATGAAAAAATATTGATCAGTGAACAGCAAATCTGGAATGGATCTGGTCCAGGATTCAAAATATTTGCTAGCAAATAGCAAATGAGTTTGAAGAAATACATTCCAGGTTTGGATCATCCAGCTTCACTGATGACAGTGTATCCTCTCCAGCCTTGGAGAGCTAATAAATCAGGCCCAAGACAAAAAAATTCAACCCCCGAGCCAAGCACAAGGAATACTGGTGCATTAAATTACCAGAATGGTCCAACATTCAGTCATAGAGGACTATAGCCTATTGCCCTCAATTTAGATCTGGATTATTTTTACTTCCCCCCCCCCCCCCCCAGAAAGAGTTACATTAATATATTAAACGTAAATATTTATTAATGTTACAAAAATGTAAATTTAAATCATTAAAATATACAAGTGTAGGTTTATTGTAACTGTCAGGCATCTAGCATTTTGTCCCTGTGTTCCCCTCATGAAAGGGTCATTTTACAAAGATGAGAAGCACAGGCTAAGCCCTAAATATCACTGCCAGTTTGCACTCTTCATACCTAATTAATTGTTGATGAGCATGAAAAATGTCTTTTAAAAGTCTTTATCATGCAGAAGACAAGGCATCATTTTCCTCAGCTACTATTAATTACATGCATATTAGCATAATTGCAATTCATCACGAAATCACTAATACACTTTAGGTGAAAAGTAGTACATGATCCTAGCAAAGTAGGAAATACTACGCCATGCAAACACAAACGTATATTTGAGTCTTCTATACCAAGTACACTTGCTGTAGTGATGAGCAATGCTTTTTAGCAGCCACTTTAGAAATATAGAAATATGTGCGATATGATCTTTATAATCTACTGGTATACCAATTTTATTAGTTAAGTAGTACATTTTCCAACTGTCAATAGAAACCCAACATGAAAAGGACGAGTATGGGGGGGGGGGGAGTTCCACATGGGTGGCAGATGTAAACTATGCTTAAAGCAGATAAGAAAATTCCCAATTGATTAAATTTGGATGTTAAGCAGATTTCCTGCTTTTTGTTTTTCCACGTTTTACCACACTTCAACACCTACAATGCAAATTATATCAGCTACACAGGGAAGGTATTGTTTACTGTATTTTACTGTATTTACTGTATTTTTTGCAGACTAATATACTTGCATAATGAGATGGTGCAGTAAAGCAAAATTATTGGACTGGATTTTTTAAAGCTCTCCAAGACTAGTAAAGATAGACTCATGGGAGAACTTGGGTGATCCAGCAAACCTGGAATTAGCCAAATAATAATTTGTAAAATGTCTTCAATCCTGGACCAGAGCCATTCCAGGATTGTTGGATCACCATAAACTTTGATACAAGAGTGATACAAAGCAAGGATTAGAAATATTTACAGATACTGAAAAAAACACTGACAGACTATATGTATATCAAAAATAACACAAAAATATCTTCTCTTAAGTCCACTAAATACAGGCTCAAAATCGGACTTGCCTTCCTAAAAATGCATTTTGTTCTGTATGAATATTCCTTGGGTGACATACACCACCATACCTTCATCAGTTTAATAACACGCTACAACAGTTTGCACTATACCACGCAGTCCCAGCTCAGTCTGTTTTCCTGGTTCAAACGGCTTTTAAATTACAAGCACATTTAACATTAAAATACACAAATCCCTGAGATATAATGCAGAGTTAGAAAATCTGGCTAATTGCTGCAAGCATACATAAAACCATATTCCATCTGTGCCTAAAGTCTATGGCTGAAATCAATGAATATAAAAAGGCTGTAATAATTGCAAAGGAGGCTGGAACAAAAAGGTCACAAACAATGCTCATTCAAGTGAGAAATTTATCTGTGTGATGCGCAGCGCTGGTCTTTCCCATCAGCAGTCATTCGTAGATGGAACTGAAATTGATTATTATTACTGGCCTTGACGTAGTCTTCTGCAGTCACTGAATGTCAGCGGGAAACGAATCAAGGACTTACACGCAGCTATATTTATACGGTGATTATACATACTGTATTTATGACAGTGACAAACAGCCTAAACAAATGATTCCTGTTAGTATTATATTTCCATCAACCAGCTAAACATAACTGTACTAGAAAGAAAAAACTAAATCTAAAGTACAATTTAATTCAAATTATCAATAATAAATGTTTTGCTAAGTGCCCCTGTAATTAGTTATAAATACAAGCTGATCCTGCCAGGGGGACCCTTAGGCTTAGAGCAAGTTCAGATGAACTGGTATTCAAGTGCTTTGCTGGGGTTTTACGGCTTTTAAACTTGCAGGATTCACCAAGCTTTCCAAATATCATGTGTGAAAGCGCCATTTATATGAATGGCTCAGTATTCATATAAGTGGAAAGGGGAGCGACAGAAAAAAGAAGTGTACTGAAATAGCAGCTCCAGATTATCATACAATGACATGAATAAACATAAATCAAAGACTGGAGCAGCCACCCATAAATCTTTATCCCAATAACCACAAATAGTTGAGCAGTGAATTGTATTTTATGTTGACCAATACTATGAACTATGCAGAGCTGTAGACCCAATATTTAGACATCCAGACTTTAAATGGAAAGCTAAACGCATGTTTCCCTATTTAATGTACAGCGCTGCGTAATATGTTGGCGCTATATAAATCCTGTTTGATAATAATATTAATGTGAAAAGGTATGAAGTGCAAACAGGAAATCTATGAAAGTTCACAGTGGATCGAATGGCTGGAATAATAACAAAAGCTGGTGGCAGAGTCACTGTCTTGGATTTACAAAAAACCAAAGGAACCAGATGTTTTTGTTGAGAAATGCTGTGACGCATTTCTGAGTTATCTAAGTTTCAGAAATTCAGGATGTTGTGGCATAGTTTTAGAAACACAGATACATTGTACTTTTAATCTGTGCTGTGAGTAATTGAGGAAAACAAGCAAAAATTAAGCTATTTTTCTAAATAACAAAAATTCAGCTGGATTACATTTTACCAGCACCACATCTGGCATTTGAGAAAGAACAATTTTCAGTAATGGACCCCGAGAGTTTCTAATCGTCTAAGTATATATATCGTCCCAGAATAAATATGTCACATGAACATTCAAAATATCCTTTTGTTACAAAATGGGTAACAGGTAAAATGCAACACATGTACATGAATTACACTGTTGTTGTTATAAGGACAAAAACTAAGATGATCAAATATATCAGATATTGGGTTTAGTGGTAAGGGGAAATCTTTCAAAAGGAACACCAGTGACACACTTTAAGGGGATTGTCTCACTTTCTGTTGTGCCTAACGCACATAATTGATCTAACCCCTTCCCAGTCTAACTAAGCCCCCCACTGGCACCAGATACCAGAAAAAAATCTATTGCCCTGTTCAGCACCTGTCATGTAGTGCTTTGTTAATTATTGTCATATTAGATCACCTTAAGACTTGAACATCTGTGGTGCAGAATAGCATCAATGGCCTTATGTGAATGAACCTGTAGGTGACCATTAAGTGGTGCCAATTGTGGTGTAGGTCTTGTTTTCCCCATTTTAGCGTTTAGATTCATGTTATGCACAAAGTAATGATTAAAACATTGAAAATTAACACCTCTGCATAAAGCATTCAGAATTTACTGAAATTTCAGGTATAAAGGCATAATCGCAGCACTGGAGTCCAAAGTTTAGCATTTTTTTTTGGCAGGATATTTTCTTGGTGTTTGTGTGGCATTCCATCAAATGTTTTAATATGTGCATGCATAGGTAACTGTAGTAGAAAATTAGATCTGGGATTAACTGGAGCAGGGACCAGGGAGACTGATTTATATGTATGCTGTAAACCATTGCATGTTATCTCTTTACCTATAAAGCAAATACATAAATAGCTGGGAATGTAAAATAAAGGCAACTATAAAACTTAATTCATCATGCAAAAAGGTGGCCAGTTACAAAAATTCCAAAAGCTCGACAATTCTGTCTCTCATGTAGGTCATCGTTCTTTTACCCAAGGCAAGGTCTGACATCTCATCATATGGAACATTTCCTCAAACCACAGAGTTCTTGGCTGTGATCACTGACCAAATGTAACTACTCAGCATGATCAGGCCAACAAACTCAAACAAGAAATTGCTAGGAAAGGTCATTTGACAATGTTGATCTAGGATTGCTTAATATAGTTTAATTGCTCAATATCATTTAAAAGGAAAACAACACACACACACACACACAAGAAAAGAAAGTAATTGAAAAGGAAAATGTTCTTATATAGGGAACATCCCATTGCAGATTTTTGTTCCCCTCTTTTATGTTATCAGGCTTTAAATGGTAGGAGCAATTATCCACACACAGCTGTGTCAATAATTTGTTTTGCTAAATACACGAAAATGATCCTATTAATTCACTGGGAGTCAAAGGGCTAAGGTTCCAAACTGGAAATGAACATCCTGGATTCAGTAAATGCTGTTTGTTGTCTGTTATAGCTAGAAAACTGGGGGGAGTGTAATTTACAGTGCCAAAATTTTGTCAGACCAGCACCTGAACTTAACAACGTAACACCACAAAAACTTGTTTCGTTGGCTCAGTCAATCTTTAAATGAAACATATTATATATATATATATATATATATATATATATATACACATACACAAATCTTTAAGTCTAAAATGTTGGATATGACTTTTTTCATATATATACCCCTTGCAGACAACAGGATGTAAGTTCAGCTTTACCTAAAAGATTTCTTACAGCTGTTAGATCAGAAAGGGAAAGTATATTGCATTTTCAGTAAAGTACCTATTTATTACAACATTTGCCTTCCAAGTATTGTTTTATGTGACTTTCACATTTCTGCATGTAAGGTATTAAGGATGTTTAGATTTTGTATTAAAAAAATAAAAATAAAAAAAAAGAGATTGCCCCTAAAATCTATAGTAGTTCAGTCCGGTTACTCAACCCTTCTTTTACAACCATTGATACATTACAAAGAAGCCATAGATGAGGGTTTTGTTTTTTGTTTTGTATGTTGTATCTTCTTAATATATTTATACCACATTTTCATAGGTAACAAAAATTTCCAAAAAAACTTCAAGATCCTCTTTTATCACATAATACCTCTCATACATGTTGGCCATAATACTTTGTGTTAGGATTTGCCTTTGAAAAAAAAAATTATAATGTGAATAGTCTCACCCCATTGTTGGATCCAAAGCAATTCCCTTGGGATTATACAGCTCTCTGTCAAGAAGAGTAACGCAGGTGTCCCCATTTCTATTACAGACAAAGATCCGGTCATCAATGTCATCCACAAAGTAGAAGTTGCCCGTAAGCCAGTCTATAGCCATCTGTTCAACATCTGAAAGATAAAGCAAAAATAGCCTGACGTCAAATATAAAACTCTGCTTGATTCCAAGGCACACAAGCTGACACAGTGTCATTAGTATACAGTCAAAGAACTTGACTATATATTAAGAAGAGTCAAAAATATTTCTTCTAGCATAATGTCAACTTGCTACTTCACATCAATCTACAATTCGATCTGTCAATTTTTAGGCTTATCACATATTATGTCCTGTTGCAGACATACGAGGAAGATCAGAAAGGAAAATGCCAATTCCCACATCAATTCAGGCTTATTAAGAGTTAGACATAAGGATATATATTTCATTTTATGTTTTAATTAGTATGTAAAATTTATTAGCCCTTGTGCCTTATAGGGACATAGAGGCTGGCAGAAAAAACCATAGCACACAAGCAGTATACTATAAAATAGAAGTTTGCTTTGGGAGCCCATTGGGCAACTGAAAAAAACCTCACAAAAATGTTTGCTAATATACATTTATATATGTATATATATTTATACAATATATTTATATATTTTGGTAAAATTGTTCATAAACTAGACAAGCAGTTGTGTCTATATACCAATTACAGTTTTTAAAAAAATGTGGAAAATAAAATGAGTATGAGAAAGACCTAAAAAGATTGAAGGGGAATGAAGGGCTGTTTTAGAACGGAAAATAAATGGAAAGTAAAGGGATATAGCTGTAAATCTATAAACAGACAAAGCAGATTGTCTGTCCCGCCCATGCTGACTCAGAGACACAAGGCTATGGACAAACTGCCAATTGACAGAAAAAGAGAAAAAAAGGGGTAACAAAAGCCAACATGTTATTAAAAAAATTATTTCTTATTGTTACACAAAATATTGTGTCTGCACAATTTGTACCAGTGAAATGGATTGCTTAACAGTTACTATAATTTACAAGCTGCTTTTGCAAGTATCACAAAATGTAATGTATAATATTCAGTTTAAAAAATAATTAAGAATATAATTTTAAGAACTAGCAAAAAATAGACCATATTGGTACCAAAGATTCAGGACATGGAGAGGGTAAATAAGAGAGAATATCAAATTTACGTAGCTTCATTTGTCTATGTAACCACTTCATGAAACTCTTCTCAGATTTCATAGTTGGATTTCATTGGGACATATTTGAGATAACTTTTCATTTTTACAATGGGTTGTCTGATTCTCTTAAATGTAATTATGTGCAATTTCCTGAAAAGGTGGTGGGTGGACCTTTCCAATACAGAGTCCAATCACTTCCCTCATGCAGGCCATCATATATGTCTCTTCTTGGAACAAGAGGAGTTTAAGTGTGATCTTTTTTAAAAAGTCCATACCAACACCCCATCGCTTCTTCTCTCCTTCCCCTGGACTACTCCCCACACCCCACCCAACTATACCACCCATCCAGTTAACTTATATACTTTGCATGTGGGTCTTAGCTTGATGCCTATTTTGCTTTTCATGCATGGCTGGGGCTCTTTCCTCAAAATTAGTTCCCAATCGGACCCTGGGATATGGGGTGTCCTACATTCTAGTCCTAATAGAATTTAGTGGGCCTAAAAGAAAAGGTATTTACAACAATCCCTCAAATGATGCAGCAATTAGTAAATTGTATGAAATATATTCTATGTTTGCAACTGCAAGAATGTAAGCAATACAAAATGTGCCTAACATATGATAAGTAAATAGTGTGGTGGTGTTCACCTATATTCATTTTACTAAGAGATCAGGGACCACTCTAAAAAACAAATCCATTTTGTCCACTAGTTAACCCAGGCAAGATTGCTTTCCACCATATACTACATTTTTCTAAATTGTTTTGCCTTTGTATTGCCTTTAAAACTGAACTTGAAAAGTTCAAAAACCCATTGAGAAGTTTTGCCTGCCTATACTAGATCTGCCATGCATTCTGGTTTCTAGTTAAAAGATTGAAGTTTTAAAATTGCTCACTATTTCATGTTACTATTTATGTAGACACAAAGTTTCTACCGTATTGCAGGCACGATGGGAAATGCAGTCTGGCATCTATTGCTCTTCTTGCTTTGAATGTCACATCTGATTGGCACTCCTACCAGATGAATTCAAAGATGATGGGCCTAAAAAACAGGTTTTCTATCCACTTCCATACACGGTTTGTATTCTCTTAACTGGATTGCTATGGGAATATGTCCTAATTTTGTCCTAATCTTCAAAATAAACAAGGAAGGTATTTGAAGAGATGTTTTTTTTGCA
The DNA here is from genome assembly GCF_032062135.1 of Pyxicephalus adspersus. Lineage (NCBI taxonomy): Eukaryota > Metazoa > Chordata > Amphibia > Anura > Pyxicephalidae > Pyxicephalus > Pyxicephalus adspersus. The sequence goes on from NC_092858.1 coordinate 41,099,782, forward strand.
CTACTAGGTTTCCTTAGTTCTAAAATGATTAAAGAGGGCAGGTGAGACTTCTTTTTCTAAGGCCATTCCAAACCTTAAATATAGCTGTCTCCAATTTAAAAATATATATCCCCAAAATTAACATCTCTTGTTTTCACCCTTTTGGTCTTTCAAATATACTGCTGACGGTGTTTTGCTTATTGCTGTTCATTAATTGCAGGAAAACACCTGTTTATCAATCTAAAAACAGTGCTGTCCTGTCACTCTGCATTGATATCTCACACAATGTTATCAGAAAGTGTATTAAAAGTACCTAACACCTATGTCTATGTTATGGGGAAAAAAAAGAGAGAAAGAATTGTCCTGTGGTTCTATCATGCTTCATTTCCCCATCAAACAGGAACTTGGTTTCCTTTTTTATTGCTCTGTAAAATGGATTGCGTCCAGTTTGAAATCAGAGACGCATTTTTCCTCTCTTGCACACCCATAAATGTTTTTAATATTTAAATTGATTTAAAAAAACATTTAGTATATTTTATTAGGCATAAAATTGCCTGTTTCAAGCACACACAAGCATTGTAGCTTAGTTTTGGCACATACAGATTTTATACGAACAAAGAAAACTTTTTTTCTCCCCAATTAGCTGCTGCGTGTGGGCTCAGGATAACAGATCAGTAATCAGATTTTTGTAAATCTGGGACAGATGAAATTGTTCTGCCATGACAGATCTGATCAGCAGCCCAGATCTGTCAGATTCCTTGCATTGAGCACGCATGTAAGCAGGATGTGTTGTTGTGTGCGTGGGCAGATAAATCATGCCAAACTAGAGATATCAAAGCAAAAACTTACATTAAACACCTTGAGGGCATAGCTACTGCTGACATAAAACCATTATATCTCTCAGACACTAAATAAATTATTACAAGCTTCATACCTTCAAAACTCTCATACTGAATTCTTTTATCCTGTCCTCTATCAGGTACAAGCAAGATCTTCTATGCAGCTGTTAGAGATTTATATTAGTTGGATGGAAATAGTTAACATGTGCCTCCTAAAATGGCCATACACTGGTTAATGGGTGTACAAACAGGTTTACGATCGATATCTCTATATCAATCACTTACCTAAAAAAAACTGACCTGAAGCTATCAACCAGATTGATTGAACACCACTCCACACCCACCAGCTTGTTAATGGTAATCATTGGAAAGTGATTCTAATACCCAGCTGCCAATTGAAATGCTGTTACAATAACAAGCAGAGCTGATGGTAAGGGGGAAGGTGAAGTGCAGGTAAAGAAAGGTGCATTCCCTATCAATGTTTGGTCAATATATATATTTATAAAACGTTTTTAAATATTTCATTCCCCAATCCTAAATCGACCAGTGTATGAGGATCTTTATTAAATGTGCTCTTACAGGATTGCACAGATCAGTGCTTGTACTGATGGTACCATATGGAACTCCACAAGTTGTGTTGTTACATACTGTCAAAGTGCTAAAAAGCTGTCAAGTAGATGCGTATATTTTCTTTTTGTAATTAACTGGTCATGTACTATTTGATTTGAAGGTGTGTAATCTGCACAATATAGTTTGGAATATAGTATGCAACATCTGATTTATGGCTCCACCCTTTAGAAAATTCAAAGCAAGGAAGCAAAAATTCAAAGCAAGAGCCAGCCCAGCCTAAAGTAATATTTAGGTCTCAGATGACCAGTGGTAAGAAGAGAGACCATTAGATTTTTGTTTTGTTGGGAAGTTCATAGCTCTGTTTCTACCCAACATTGCTATTTGGTTGTTTCTACACTGCGTCCTCCATAATCCACATCAATAATGCAGGAAAGAAAATGGGACCTTCTAACAACAGCCACAGAGAGGTGATTGCAGGATCATGAACTCTATCAGAGATATCCACCTAGACTCCACAGATGTCTCCTGATGTACATAATCATGATTAGTCACAATCTGACCAAAGTTTTTTTTATCATTATTATCCCTGTGGAACATGACATAAATGTTATTGTTTTTCTATGTGTTTTGCTGTTAAAGCTTCATCTAGAGAAATAAATATATTTTATATCTGCAAATCAACTGGACACAACTGGAAGGTATTTATTGTGGTCTTTGAAGAGTAGGGTAAGTATATATACATGAGACAAGTGTCAAGATGAAACCAACTGGTTTCTATATTGACAATATTGCTAATCATGATCGGATCAGATCATACAAATTTTTTTGAAACTTTATATACATCTGGAGACATCTGTGGTCCCTAGAAATGATACACTTATGGTTTCTTATACATGGAAATGTTTTATAGGATTTTAAATATTTTAAATATGTTTGTAATAAAACACATGGTTTTAAGCAATATATGATCATAAATGCAGCACTAAATGCTGTCTAATTTTGTTAATGATATCAATAGAATATTGAGATGTGGTACAAAATCTACAGACCACAAAACACTACTCCTCAATAATTATGTTTTTTTTTTTGTCTAGAAAATATAGTTATTACCTTTTTTTCCCTCAGAACGCTGGTGTTTTCTTTTAGCCATTTGCAGACACCTTGATGGTGACAGATATCAGAACGGCAACATGTTGTCTCCAGTGGAAACTCATGGGACAGAATGACAACACAAGAAAGAGTGGCAGAGCCAGTTGTACATTTGTCTTTCTTTTTGTACTCTACCTTTTTGCCTTGTAACCAACAGTATTATTGGTAGAGTTGGTTCCTTTTTATTACTATAATAGATTATTATTCTTATCTGCTATTTACTGTAAATAATTATCACCACACCAACCAAAATATATTTTGATTGTTATTGTTTTGTTTTTTTTTGTTGTTTTAGGTGTATGATTATACTTGCACTTTTTTTTCACCTATGTTTACCTGTTCTGTATCTTTTGTAAAATACCTTGGAAAATGTAATAAATGAATTGAAACAAAGAGGAGCAAAAACACAGTCATCCTATATCAGAAAACGACTGAATATGGATCTTGTCAGCCTGCGCAGCAGTATTTATTCTCTCCAGCGTCTAGTTTTCTCCTAGCTTAATAAACAGTGCCAGCCTCCAGATTTCAGTTTTCCCGCTAAGCTGCTTTGCTGTACAAAACAGATTATGGGGTCTAAAGGTGGAAAACAAGAGCGCCATTATTACTGACACATTTCATTGGTGTGAGAGACTCCAAGATGGTTCTAATTACATCTATAATTAGAAGTCTGCCAGAGCATAAATGTTGCAAATAGCATTTTCAGCATATACAAACAAACATGGCTCAGCAAGGAAATGAAGGTATGGAAAGTTAGCTATCTGATTATTTGTTCAATATATATTATTTGTTCAAAGGTGAACACATACCTACATTTTATGGCATTTATTAGTAGTGCGTCAGTTTTGTTGCCTCCTCCCAACCACACATATTTGTCCTGAATCCAGCAACGTTCATACACTCTCCTGTGCCTCTCCTAAGCCATGTAAACACATCAAATGATTTCTGCCCGAGATAAACAATCATATTCATCGCAGGGAAAAATCTGTCATATGTATAGTGGACCCCCAATGTCATGTATCAATCTGCCAGGGCAACCAATTGTAAACAATTGTAAATTGTAAACATGTGCCTTTCAATGTAGGAGAACCCAGCAGGGTGCAATTCATTCATCCTCCCTTCTTCCCTCTACATAGACCAGATCAGCACTGTGTGCACAGCACTCGTTGGTTCTCCTCAGAAATCCAACATCTATATGATGCCTATGCTTTAGGCTATGCTCCATCCAGCATAAATAAACTGTGCTCGAAATACTTGAAAATGACTGTATCATTCTTATTAATATATTGCATTTGCATGGCACTGTACCAAAGTCATAGACATGTCACTAACTGTCCCTCAGAGGGGTTCACACTCTTATCCCTAACAGTCTAATGTCAGTTTAGGGGAAACAGCAATTAACTGCACAGTATGTGTTTAAGCTGTGTGGGAAAACCTGTGAAAAAACAGGGAGAACATACAAACTCCATGCAGGTAGTGTCCTGGGTGACATTTAAGCCTAGGGCCATAGTGCTAGCCCGAGAAGTCTTCTTATAGGTTAATGAGTACACTGCACATAAATCTTATCCCTTATTATCTCAGTCCGTTGTACAGGCAGAACATAGAATGTGGGCAGGTCAATGTTATGTCAGCACTTAACTGCAGTTACTGCCCTTGTAAATCATGTATGTCCTGAAATAGTGCAAAGGCCAACCAAATGTAAATTATGCAAAGAAAAAAAAAAGCTAACGCAGATCCTATTATTTATTCTATTCTAATTATTCTATTTTGCAGTTATTTGTTGTTGGGCCCCTTACGTTTGTTGTTTTTTACACCTTAAACTGTGAATTTTTTTTTACTCGTTTATTTTATTTGTACCTATTTCTGCTGTTACTGACCAAATATTACCAGTAATTTACATAAAAGAATACATCTTTGCAAGAATAAGATTTCATTTGCTAACAGTAAGACAACATACATACCGCTTGGTGAATAAAAGTGTTGGGGTAAAAGGTAACTTCCAGGACATGAAGAAAGGTAATTAGCATAGGGTAATTAGCATCCATCCAACTTCTTAGCTGTCCTGTCACAGAACAGGCTTCACTAAGCAGATTTGGCTTACAGAGTGTGCCTGCTTTATAAAGCAAACCCTTTATTCTCCAGAGAGTGTTAAAGATGTTATCCCGGAAAGAATCTGATTTGGAAGTTATGTTAAAATTCCTGGAGTTTAGCACCGCGATGGGATAGGCATCATTATTTGAAATGCGTACACAGAATTAATAAGCTTACCCATACAGAAGGTTTAAAGCGGGACATATCTGACTAGTTTACAGTAAATAGATGTGTTATGAATAAATTTTAAATACGTAATTAAATTATAAACACACATATTTGATGAAAAAAAATCACAGTGAGCAAGCTAACAGGTCAGGTTAGTTAGGCAACCTGCTTATGCCCTCCCCGGCCGCTTTCTGCCATTTCCTTGCACTTTAAGTTCTTGGAGCTAATCAACCATTTATAGCAAGCCCGCTAGGTTTGCTACTACATATTTACAAGCCCTCAAATCCTTCCTCCCCTACCTATTGTATTCTATATTTCACCACCCCACCATAATATAAACTCAATTGTTCTCCTCTCCGTGTCATAGTTTGTACTTGTTATGTGTGCTGGTGTGTCATCTACAGCCCATATGTATTGTACAGCGCTGTGATGTTAAATGTAAAAATGTCTTGTCTCATCATGTTAAATTACATGCTGTTTGGGTGGGTAATACAACAGCCTGAAGTAATGGAAGCAAAATAATATAAAATTAAGTGTATGCATGCCTAATATTGTGTAAATGTAGAGATGCGATTGATTTCAACAGCCAAACAAATCATAAGCAATCAATTAAATCTGATAATTCTGATTAAATTTGATTTACCCGATAATATTTGTCATTTAATCTCACTGTGGAGGCAAACATACCAAATGCACAAATTAAATACAGTCGAACCTAGTAATTTTTATTACTTTTTATTAGCCCTCTCTTATAGTTAATAGAAAGTACCGGAAGTTTTGTTTTTGGATTCACATCATTTTCTTACTATAACACAAGGATACTTGGTATTCTCTTCCCTTTGCTTTAACTAACAGCAACCATTATGTTTTTGTTGGGAGCTGACATGTGTACCTTTGATAAAAGACTTAATCTGCAATAAATTGTACAGTTCTTTGATGCTAGCTTTGCATTTTTTCCCCAACTATGCCCATTTATTTTATGACAACAATCTGCAGCTTCTTACCCTGTTTACCATTAAATCCTATTTAGTCTTTACTGTCTTTTACTTTTATGTTTTAAAGAGAAAGCTATTTTTATCTCTCGGGGTGCAAACAACCTTTCTTTATATTATGCATGAGCACAATGTATTGTCTGTATGTGGCAAAGATACCATGGCAGCAAATGTTGTGTGGTATCCACGTCCAGATATTTTCTGCTGATCAGTGGAGATCTTCCAGGCTTATTTTTTATATTAGAAGCTATCACTTCTCCAACCACTGGTGGTACTTGGTTGGATTTCTTGGTGCATAAAAGGCCTTTACAGCAGCATACTTGACATGGTCAATAATGCATTGATAAAGAACTGAGGTCATTATTGGTAATTTAACTGTACTATTACAATCAATAGCAATCATTTCTAAACAGATTAAGTCATTAAAAAATGACGATTATATATATATAAAGACAAATCCATACAAATGGTGCATTGTACAATATGGCAAGTTGATCTTGATTGCATGCTACCTCATAAACTGTGTAGCTTATGTCATGGAGAGTCAGTTGTTCCATCATCTCAGCAAGAATAAATAGTGAATTAAGTAAGTCTTAGTACCTGTGGCACTAAAACTCCCTTGTGTAGCTCTGGCCTAAGGATGGTGAACTGGAAACATATCAATTGACAACATTTACTGCATAGTTGCTCAACATTCTATATCCGGTCACACTCACCAAATATATGTTAAAATATGTAATATTAGTACTTACAAAAATGTATTTTGGGTTGTAAAAACTGCAATAAAAATGTGTAAGTATGAGATTTGGTAATGCTGAGATGTGCATTGTTGGTTCAAGAAAACTGATATATTGTAATGTGAAAAACAAGTGCTCCTCTTTCATTTATTAATGCCTTTTTTTTAACCAGTAACTTGCACAAAAAAAAAAAAAAAAAAAAAACTGGTGTTAGCAACGGACAATGAGACTACCTTTTTTCTTTAGCAGTGCTGCAGCAGCATGCAAGAAGATTACCATTTGGCAGAAGGGAAGCCTTTATTCCTTTCAAATCAACTGCAGATTGTTCCTAGCTCAACATCTATTGATGTCACATATCCATACACAGATAAAATGCCAAACATAGCTCAGCCAAATTATAGATGTTGTCTTCTTCCACTTTGGATTTTCATCTAGATAAACATTGCTACTGGACTAGTTCATGCTAATTAGCTACAAATCCAGAAGTCAGACCTGTGAGGCACAAGAAAAAATAAAGTATGCTGCTTTTTTAACATGCTTGTCTATGCTAAAGCCAAAGCCCGACTAACCCACTGCGCAGAAATGCCATGCTGGAAGCTCATCGATAACACCAGACATGAATCATGCCCAGCCATTCGACAATGGTACAAAATGGTGCACAGCAGTAGAAATACCACACACGGAGTCACCCACCGCACCACGCGATTCTGGTAAGTAATCGGTGGGTGGCTTATTTGCGGGGGGGGGGCTTATTTTTCATTTTTACCTAAAAAGGGGGGGCTGTCTTATTTGATGGCCCTGCCTTATCATCGGGGAAACACGGTAATAGATAATAAATTAACTGAATGGGTGTGCTCTCAATTTTTTTTTTATCTTTTGCAACTTTTGCTCTATGTTCAACTGAACTCATGCTATTAGGATGGACATATGCCCTGTAATAACTATTTTGTGCTAACTTTTCAACTCCTGCAATTTTTTATATATTTATTATAAAAAAAGTAATTTAGATTTACTAAAGAAAAGGTAAACATGTTTCATAGGAATAAAATAGTAATCAACAATATGTATATTTTAAAAACAGTAATCAACAATATGTATATTTTAATCAAAACCAAACCAGTGTTCATGGATAAAATGTAAAAAAAATTACACTGGATTGCATCATGCCACCAAATAAGTGAGCAATGAGAGACACGACCAGCCATGACCTAAAAAAGCTGGAAGTCCAAATCCTCAACAGTTCTTTTGACCTGCTATCAGAATCTGCATTCTGATTTACAGCCAGACCTAGGTTATCAGACATGGGTCGATGGCATGGCAGTTCCCCGGGGAGATTTTGGATTTGGATACTTAGAGCAAATGAGCTGGAGCAAGAAAACAAATCAAGAAAGTCAGGGTAGGACCTGGTCATGGTTGTGGATTTTTTTTACTCGTGGTTTACTTTAATGCAAAACTTAAAGAGAAAGTAGTGGCTACCCTTGTAATGACCCTGGCAGGAGGGTGGAGCTGAGGTGCAGATATATCTCCACCACAATCCTCCAAAGACGTATATGAATGTAGTGGCTAAAACAGACATTTTGGTTGGACTGGCCTTTTAAACCAAAAATGCACGTTGAGGTTAGTGGAAATATCTTGAAATTTTTCCAAAACAGGGATATTTGACATGTCTTTATTCTTTTTCTGGTTTTGTTTATGACATGTACTAATTTAGGCATAAGTTTTCGAATTCTACAACATTAAAAAATAAATATTCTTGATTTATTTATTGTGTTGATTTATTAAAAAAAAAAAAAAAAAGTGTATGTGAACTCTTTGCCAAAGTGGTGTGAGACGCCACTTAATACCATCGTTATCTGTGTTGTTTTCCTCACTCTCCGGTGTAGACATTCCTGGCTGTTGCTGTATGACTGCTCTTTTCTACATGTCCTCCCATAGCCGGCTTTGGCCGAGTTTGCGTGTAAAGCTCTGAAATGTATTCTAAATGACTAAGCTTCAGTTTAAATCATCGCCTAAGTCTTCGGCTGCTGTCTGTACAGACTGTCTCTATACAGTGCCAGTAGCGTGGAGGCCAATGACACATCAAAACTGGCATTTAAACCCTCTCGCAGGAAGCACAGCTGGGGAGCCCTACAGCCCTGTGCATTTAGCTCACTAATGCATTTACTTTGTAACCTTGGCTCTTAGAAACAAAGCTGGAGAGCTATAAATAATACTTTACTTGTACAGGCCCCAAACAGATCTTACACATGAACAGAACACAAAACAAATGTGCAAGAAAAAAAAAAAAGAATTTATATGTTTTGGAATCTTGTTTGAATGCAACATCTATCAAAAGTATTGGAGAAACAATATGCACCCAAAATTCTTAAGAACGTTTGACAGCATTTATTTGCAAAATGATGAATGTGTTATTAAGGTTAAGGTATTTTGAAAAGGGCAATATTATAAAACAGCTTTTCAGCTGGAAGTTCCTATAAACTGGAACTTACTACAATTGTACTGTTATGGTTCATTCAAGCAATTTTGACATTACTGTGGAGGCAGTGTAGGACAAGAATTCTTTAACATGGCTGCAAACACAGTGGTTTTGCACCCATGCCTATTTTACTGTGACGATATATACACACTTGCATATTTATGTATAGTTTTTGTACCTATTTAAATACATAGATAATCTTTAATCTCAGATTCCTCTGATTAAAGGTTTGTTCTTGTAGAAGAGGATAATTTTAGTGCTGGTATGGTATGATATGCATGTGATTTAATCCATAAAACTACTACTTGCTTTTAAACAAATAGGCTTCTCTTTTGTCCAGTAAATATACAATTACAAAACTAATGGGTATACTAAAATGTTTCACTGCACTGCACATTGAAGCGTAGATGTCTTTTCATATTTACGTATATAAACTTTACAGGATGGACTTGGGAGTTTCCATCCAGGAAACTAAAAATTGGTCAATTCGCCAAAGTATACTAAAAACTATTCTGTCATTTTAAAAAGAAATGAAAAGAACAGGTGGAAGCAATGGTAACAACAGGAAAAGAAAAATCAATGTAGGAAAATAATTTGCATGAGAATTAAAGCTGAGATGTGAGGAAATACTAATATAGGCTCCAAAGATTTTAATAATTGTAAAAACAGAAAGATATTGAAAATATAAATACTGAATAATAAAATTTCAAAATATCTTGCCGTATCTTATGAGGTGGATCCTATAATTCTGACATTTTTAGGAATACATAAATTTAAAGGACATTAGGAGCAATATTCTAAACACCAATGGATAAAAGGTGGAAATTAACCTAAATTGTTTCAAGGAATTAAAAAAATCATAGGACATTTATATCGTGGAAAAACATTAAATTGTAATAAATATTAATAAAAATCAGAGCAAAATGAACATCATCGGTGAATGGCAGATAGAAAGGAAGGATATTCATATTAATGGAGAATATAAGATAAATCAGACCGGATACCTGCTGCTTTTTGATGTAGGAAACAAGCAGTTACTGGGGGATTTTTTTTAATTTTATTTTATTGATGTAACATTTCATGGACTTTTAAATAAAGACTAAACTAGGTAAGTACTCCATTTCCCTGCCTCTCTTCCACATAACAGAAGGGGAGTAGCTGCATGATTTAGGAACTGTATATAGGTGTAATACCAACAGGAGAAGAAGGCAGGTTGTCTAGTAGCCAGATCTCTTCCAAAGAATAAAGATGGTAGACACTGGTGTAAAATTAAAGAAGAGGAGGAGAGACAGCTGGGGCACTAGGGGATGTTTACTTACTAAGTTATTTGGGCACTCATGATCCCCGAAGGCCACATGGAATGATTATGATTATTATTGCAAAGGCTGAAAACATACAAGGATAAGTTCCTGCACCATTGTTACTAGTGGGATAATTGAAGGGATTACAAATGGTAAAAATATGTTACAAGTGATGCTGAAAGTAAATGTAAACCATTACCCTGAAATGATAATCCTTTGTACTGTGATGATGGGAGACTGTACATGTGGGTCTCAGCTGTTGTTGGGCAGGGCTGACTACGCTTAGTTTGAAGAAATGCTGTGTGTTGTCAGCTTACAACAGGAATAAAGAGCTGAGTGCAAACTAAGACCAACAGGTAGGTGTTTTTCTTCTGTAGTTAAAAGATCTCAAAATAAAACATGAGGAAATATAAATGTACTCCGTGAATTTTTTTTCCTGACAGATACATCAAGTTCCTAGATTGTAGTAAGATGGAGAGTGGCACGACACAAATATACAGAAAGAAGCCCTTTTCAATGGCACCTGTCACTTTTTAATGTTACGAATGTAAAGGTGCTAGCTTTCCCAGCCAAAAGCTATACATTCTCATACCATTCAGTATTTGTGTGCGGCTTTTGAATTATCTTTTCTAATGTCTATTGGGCTGTCCATAGGTTTTTTTTTTTTTTCCTCTGTATTCCTTTACCAAACGAATAGTAAAGCAGAACAAGTTATTCCATGTTTTCTCCTTTTCCAACCACTACTCACAAATGAGGAATAAACCCTTGTTCTTTGTATTTGGGCCAGAAGTTATACCTTGGGTTTAGGAATATATTCTATTCATGGCTGTATCACATGTATCAAACCAAGTATGATACAGCAAAGTGATATGTACAATAATATTATTTTTCACTTTCGCTTTTTAGAAAACAGTGTATACACGTGGACATGATGACTCTACATAATGAGGCAATACCAATGCATCACCGATGCAGCCCAATTATACAGGGCCAGAAAAGGTCCAAGTCAATACAACTTGGTCAATTGAGCCTACTGAAATGGATTTGGATTTGTGTGCAAAGTTAAAGCATGTAATAGCTTCTGTTCAAAGAAGGCACATTATTCATTCGATTTTAGAATACTGTTCTTCTTCACATAATTACCTCTAATTTATCAATTCAAACACATCCTGCATTTTACTATAGGTACACCACACAGCCAATTCAACAAACTTAACACATGATCACAATGTACTAGGGACCATTACTGAGTAACCAAAATTCTGTGTGCCGAGATTTACACAGCTGTCACAAAACTCAAACAACTGAAATAGTCAAATACACACAAATGAGAAGTGTAAATTTGCAGTTTATGTGTCTTGTAAGTACCATGGCTTATAGCCAGGCTCAACATGAAACAAAGTTTCAGTCAGTTTAAACTATGACTTGGATGTTCTGAATTGCGTTAATAATATCACCAAAAATTGAAGATTTCAGAAATGAATCAAATTCAAACATAAAACATAAACTTCTTTGTAAAATGTAAGACATTTTCCAAAACACCAATCAAACAGTCTAAAAATATTTGTGAGCATAGTAAAACAACGAACTTATACAGCTTTATAACAGAAAATGTAGGAGATGTAACAAATTTACTTTCAAACCAGTTCATGCATCCTACACATACTATAATCAGTTAGAGCTGAGGACTTCCCACATAATATTGGTGCCAATGTCTGAGCAGCCAACTACCAAGCGCTAGTTTGGTTACTTTAGAGTTACTTTAGAGAAAGAAGAGTGATTCACATGCTTCTCCATTTACCTAGTGAGCATTTCCTCCAAGAGGATAAGCTGCTCTGGCAATGACAATAAAGCAAATCTGTTGCATCTCTTTACAAGCAGGTTTACTTTAGGTTATGTTGAATTTAGATAAAGACAGAATTATAGGATAAACTATATATTAAGACACATTGAAATGCATGGCAAACAAAGAATGCCTAAATGGATTGGCAAATTATGTTTTTTTATTGCTGCACAGGAGATTATATATTAAACTGCTGGAATACTCACGGTGCAAGCTCAAAGAGATGTTAATGGTCCTCTCTTCTGTAAAGCCTTTTAGGTTGGGGATCTTGGCGCAATTCAAGGTGGTATGGGATGGGCTGTCTCCCATATGGATCCAGCATACAGTCTCCTCTGCATAGTTAAAATCCATAGCTGTGGTTTGTTTGGTGCTGGTTGGGTTGATAGTTGGCACAGGGGCTCCACTTAAATATGTGGCGAGGATGTTCTGAGTGCTAGCAATGAGCAGCACTGTTGGCCTGTCAACCGGTTCTGAAAATAAAAGAATTGTAAATATGTAAATAAATTAAGAATTTAGGTGTATGAATCTAGGACATGCATGCTTAATTTTAAAGCTTCACTGAATGATTTACAAAAGAAACCCTCTATGCATTATTTGTCAAAACAACCTAATAAAAAATAAAATACATTAACATAGCGCTTTTACAGTACAGGTATGAATCCTGGAAAAAACATGAGTTAATGGAAAGCTTTTCCAGCTCTACTACATCCGAATCTCGTAGTTAATTGATGTTAGAACACAGTTTAAAAATGGAGGGTATTGGAGAGACTGCAAATCTCATATACCTATGTTTAGGTAAGCTACAGTTTTCTTAGTTAAGGTGGATCATTTCTTTAAACTCTAAACTGAAATTGTCATAATGGTAAAGGGATAAATTACAGCTAAACACCCACATTGCCTTCAGTCTTAAATTGTTGTACAGGTACCTCTCCTCTATCAAACTTACTTACTTGGAATTCATTGTATACTGTGAGCTTCTCAGAGTATCCATTAGAAGTTAAATAGAGCATGCCTCATTTTCTGTTTTAGTTATTTTCTCCTCAGTCTGTTCCTGGCCTGCTCCTTTGATTTATTGAATTTCAGATCATATAATCATTGAGGCTCAGCATCATATGTATGAGATACCTAGGGCAGCTTGTATACAAATGCAGCCTGTCCAGGAAAGCCCATTACTGGAAACTAATTAGCCTACTTATTACATCAGGACTATGAGCTCTTAGGAAAAGTACTCTGGCAGCATACTGAGTACAGAACCCCTCCCAAAAGACATGATCTGCCTACTTTACATTAGGGTACATGGAAGGTACACTGAGCTGTACATGTGCAACTCACCGTACAATCCAAGCATATCTGGGTGCCGGTAATAATCATTCCAGCCTGACCAATCAAGATGGCCAAGATCTCAAACCAGAGAAGAGCCAGGTTGAAATAGGTGGCACTAGTATTAGAGTGATGGGAGGTAAGTTTAGTTCTAGTTTAATGAAATACCACAAAAAAATAAACCCTACTACAATGACATTGGATGGTGCAAAGGCCAAAGCAAAAATAGGGAATAAAAAGAAAGAAGAGAGTTTGAATTTAAAGTTGGAGTTAGACAGGATTATGCAGTTCTTCTGCAGTGTTATTTATTCTTGCCCTACACAATGTCATCCAGAAAATCGATCAGGGAGAAACGATATTTAAAAGGTCTAGTCAAATATGCACTTATGCAGCTGATATAGCGATTATGGCAAAGGAGGGAAAGTACATTGATGAATATTTACCCAGCAATAGAAACACAAGACAATAGCCTCATAGTGTATGATTCGAAAACCAAGTATATAAAATGCATATCTCTTTCTGTAAGCAAATACAGTATTGCAAAGATTGGTAGTAAACAAAAAAGTGCATCTCTGAACTCCCATACTTAGTCCACTAGAGAAAGAGTAGAAGTAGTAATCAAGCAGTCTATGCTAATATATACTTATTTAAAATTAAAATGATAACTAGAAATACCAAAATTCAAAGATTTTGTTATGGTTATGGTATCATGCGATACAGTCATGGACTGACAAAAGGCGATGAACAACAAGCTCTAAGCAATTTAAAAGGGACCAAGAAAAATTGCTGAACCTGTAAAATATGGTGATATCTGGAGAATATGGTATAACTATGAGCTAAATGAAATAGGGACTAAACATTGTTAGACATAAAAGCTTGGTGAATGAGGTGGTTGGGACAAGCAGAGAGAAAGGGGGAAGAAAATATGTCTATAAGAATGAAAGAAGAATATTTTACTCAAGAAAGAGAAGGGAAAACCACATGCAGGATGGATGGAAGACATAACTGGTGACCGTTCCAAAAATGGTGAAACAAAAGAAAAGAGAAAAAGATGTAGGCAAATTGTAAAAGAGACCAAGGCCCACTCAGGGCTATAATCCCAGAAGAAACACAAATTAAAATGGAACCAAAGGATGCAAAATATAAACAGAATAATCTTGAGCTCTGACAATATTTACCATTCTTAGCTTTGCAGGACTTGTTGTCAGGCTGCAATAGATAGCCCTCCACACATCTACAAAAATAGGATCCTTCAGTGTTCTGGCATGTCTGACTGCAAGTTCCATATAATGTACACTCATCAAAGTCTGTGAAGAAAAGAGTTACACATTTTTACATATACACTCAATATATATAAAAAAAACAAGTGAATAAATCAATATACTGATGGTACACTTATCATTCACAAACATTTTGTATATATACTGACTCAAGGGTCCTATCCAGGCAGAATGGTTCAGATTATTTCTCTGTACTCATGTTGTACAGCTGGCTTTCTTGGCAGCTAAACATGCAAGTAATGTATCTAATTCACCAATGTATACCTCTTTTATCAGCATCTTTAGTGCCAGGAACCACACTATTACTTCCCAGAATAGATATATAACTAAAAAAATATAGATATATAACAAATAATATTAACTTCAGCACAGCCACCCTTATATAAGTTTATCAATGTTGTCAAAGTCATGATTCCAACCAGCCAACTTTGAAAAACATAATCCATTCAAAGTGATCGAAGGTTGATGGGGGTTCCTTGAGCAATTAGCAAGTTGTGCCAGTTTAAGTGACACCAATTATGTTTTTGGATATCCGTAAGGGTGGCATTCTTCCCACTGGCCAGCGATATAAGAGGCATTCTTCCTACTGACCACCAAGCTAATGTACTGTGAGCTGTGGATATAGTAATTATAGCAGGGGTTCCGCAAAGACCTGAAAGTTATTTCAAGGGTTCTCCCATGTTAAAAAAAGATGGAGAAACACTGCTTTGTACTGTAAACGAAAGGGTTGATCACACAGTTATCTTTAAAGGATTACTTACCTTTCTGACCTGATAGAAAAATACTCCACCAGCCGCTCTCTTCCCTCCTCCAATGACCTACTAATGACTTCCTCTCTCATAACCTCATCACACGCCCTATTTACCGTATTTTTCGCCGTATAAGACGCTCCGGAATATAAGACGCACCCAATTTTAAAGGAGGAAAATCTAGAAAAAAAGTTTCTGAAAGATTATTCCCCTTCTGATCACTCATGTGCCATTCATACCGGTATTCCCCTTCTGATCACTCATGTGCCATTCAAATTCCCTTTCTGATCACTCTGTACCTTTCAAATTCCCTTTCTGATCACTCTGTCATTCAAACTCCCCTTTTGATCACTCTGTCATTCAAATTCCCCTTCTGATCACTCTGTCATTCAAATTCCCCTTCTGATCCACTCTGTCATTCAAATTCCCCTTCTGATCCACTCTGTCATTCAAATTCCCCTTCTGATCCACTCTGTCATTCAAATTCCCCTTCTGATCACTCTGTGCTTTTTTCTATTGTACGGCAGTTAGGACAGGGAACAGCAGGTGGCGCTGTGCCGGCTTCTTTCGCTTTGCTTTACAGACAGGAGAAAACACGATGCTGGCAGAGGAGAGAAGAGAGAGACGCTGCAGCCAGAAACACACGCAGGATCGGGTGAGTATAATATTTTAATTATTTTTTTTAACACATTTGTCGTATAGGACGCACTAACTTTTCTCCCTAAGTTTTGGGGAAGAAAAAGTGCGTCTTATATGGCAAAAAATACGGTATGCACAGGGCTTTTCTAGAGTTGCCCCAACTCTCTGGAACGATTTTCCTCGTCCTTTTCGGCATGCTCCTACTTTCTGCTAATTTAAAAGAGCTTTTAAACAAACCTTTTTAAATGTGCCTACCTGTCTTATTCTGTCTCCTAAAACCCTCACTACTTACTTATAGTTCTATATCCCCCCTCTTAGTGTGTTCTGCTTCCCCCACCTCTTAGATTGTAAGCTATTCTGGGCAGGGTCCTCCCATGTCACTGTATCTGTCCGTCATTTGCAACCCTCATTTAAAATACAGCGTTGTGTAATATGTTGGTGCTATAAAAATATTGTATAATATTAGTAAAGGATTCAAGCATTAACTAAAAAGAATTAGATATTATTATTATAACAACAGGTCATTGTCAACATATCCCACTTTATAACAAAGACTGCTTTTAGCACTGCTCAATGCCCCCACCGTGTCTCCACGACCTCAAAATAGATGCTAGGAACATCCTTCCTTTTCCACAGGCCTGAAGGACTTTATCAACCGTCTTGAAAATATTATTTGCACATTTGTACTTTAATTCTATTTTGGCTCATCTACAGGTTCACTTTATGGACTCATCAAGAGGAGCAATGAGCTGAATCTTATAGACACAGTTCATTGCACAGAACTCCCTTTGCACTGAACCACACTTTCTAGCATGAATACCAGGCTTTTTTATCCATCTCTATGGATAAATAGAGAAGTCATTTAGAGACAGCATGTGTAAGAACAGGCTTGGCCATCAGCACTAAAATAAAAATACAAGAGAAAGCACTTTATGAGCGCTGATGTTCAAGCTTAGATTTACCTGCATTTTCTCTAAATGACAGCCCTATTTCTCCACGGAGATGCACAAATTCTGCTATTCATGCACCAAAAGCCAATGATGTTTGGAGCAATAACCTGTGTCTGCAACACATAGCTCACTGCTGACTTGAACAAGCCCTTAAGATAACCCACAAAGATATATTCAACTAAACCCTAAGGTTTACCAAAGATACCTAAAGACAACAAAGTTACCCAATGTAGCATTTTTTTTTTTTGGTGGATCAGGCAACAAGGTAAAATGTATGGGAGGTTCAAGATATTTCTAACTGCATTCCAGGAGAACTAGATATCTTTAAAAGCTAAAAATCTGATCCCAGTGTTACCGTTCCCCCAGAGCTTCAGTGTTCTCAATTTTTCCTCAGAATGAGGAGCCAACAAATTCTTGAATTATTTTAGAGTGCTCTCCCAAACTACAAAACCACCACTCTTCCAGTAGAGTCAATCAGCTTCCCATTAGTTGCTCTTGCTGCCCCCACTGCACCCTGTCATAGTATGGAGGTCCGAGGAACCACTAACTGCAGCAGGGGAAAGAAGTTAATTAGGAGTTCTAAAGAAGCTATCTGGTGCCGTGAGCAACGGGAAAGGTAAGTTTTATTCAGTTCTTTTTTTTTTTTTTTTGCAGGTATACCAGTATTTTTGTAAAGATGTGATGCATATTATTATAAATTTATCACACAAGAAGGGTAAGTGCCCATAGGGATTCATTTAATGCATTTGAATAGGGAACAACATTTGCTAAGAAATGGCTGCTTTACCTTCAGTTCAAACACACCTCAATTTGCTGCATGTAAAGAAAGCTAGCACAATGCAAGACGGGTCAAACTTAACATCTGAGCTGACAAGTACACTGCTCTGTTTAAGTCAAATATATTTTCATAATCTGCATCTGAGGTGCATTCCAATCACATGTAAAATGCAGGAAAACTATTACCTTATAAGTGGATTTCTGTATGCACAGATTTGATCTTTCATGTTTTATATTTAAAAAAAAATGTGGATTTATAGGCATTCGTGCATAACCTGATGACTATTACATTTTAACAGTTTTCACATTTTCAGTTCCACCTCAGAATTTCAGTTACTTTCTGGCACGTTTCCCACTTATGACTAACTGGGTTTCTCACTTTAAAAGAGGAGAATGTTTTCACAATTTGCTTTTTCTGTCATGACTTCTTTTTTTTTTGTCTTCTAAAAAAGCAGATCTCAGCACTGTGGTTTTTCCCAGTTAATTCTTCTTGCAAATTTGTCTTATGCAATTTATTCCCCTATAGAGAAGAGTCTCTCCTCCTCTTTTGACCGTTGTGTAAACACAACGATGACTGACCTTTGCAAGACTTGCCATCTTCAGCGAGCTGAAAGGAGGTGTTGCAATAACAAACTGGTCCATTCACGGTCCGAGCACAATGATGCTGACATCCCGCTATCGTACAGTTGTGTGCATATTCTAGAATGTAAAAAACAAAAAAAAAGTCACAAAATATGTCACAAAATCACAAATAAGTCACAAAAAATGTTAGTAGATCATTTCCTGTGAAGATGGTTTCTGGGTTTTTCGGCATCCCTGTACCACAAGGTATGTAAAGGGTGTCCAAAATTTATTGCAGCCAACTTACAATGAACATTATATGTTACCAAGCACACTGACTATAAAATGGTAAATATTACCAAAGTAACGTCCTACCAACAGGTATGAACACAGTAATTTACAAAATATAAATATCTGAATATAAATTGGTTCAGATTATGCAAAAATGTGCATAGATATATGGATATAGCTTACAGCAATGTACTTCAAGGTCAATACAGACTTAAAGGTGAATTAAAGCCACACAATTCACCTGTCCACGATCATCACAGGACGCTGCCATCTTGATTGGCAGACATAGGGGAAGCCGGGTTTGCTGAGTTTCTCTGGCAACCAAGGTTGGGATCTTTTTCGCAATTCCCCGGAGCATTCAGGCAGGTAAGTTGGGTTATTGCAGAAGGGACATGACCTGTTCTTTCTGCAATACTTCCACTTTAAGATACATATGCATGTCAGATGATTGTTGGGGATAGTTAGGGATCCCTGAAGACTTATAAAATATTTCATTGGTTCCCCCATGTTAAAAACATTGAGAAACAATGCTACACAGGCTGGGGTTTACAAGCCTAGACAGACATAGCCCAGTGTGTGAAAGAGGTGAAATTATTAAAATTGAGAAATGAATACATGTTAAAAAAAAAAAACAATCTATGTGTATATTTGTTTGATGTCTATGGATCACATATCTATCATTGAGATCAGCTTGACAGAACTGTGAACTTGTCTGTTTAGTTTTATATGAGGCATCAGTACACATGTTTTTATAAAGTAAATGTACAGGCTCTACAAACTTTGTTTTTTTACTACTGTGCCACTTTTTTTTTTTCACTGTCTAGAATGATCTGGGCTCAGATGAGCTGGATTGAAGGAGGCTTCTTTGTTATACAAAGGACATTTAGTGGCAGGAAAACAGTATTATTATTAACAGTAAAGGCTAAATCTGAAGGTTTAAGTGGACCTACTGCAGAAAAAAGCTAGTTAGGGTGGATGTTAAGGTGATTGGAGGTTTTCAGTAATAAAAAAGTTCTAAGGAGCACTCTTCCAGGGATAATCTATTGCATTTTGAAAGTATTCTCTTCATGCTGTTATATAAATGTATTACATACATACACACACTCCATTTAAAAAATACACAAGATGATACAAATAAAGAAGCCTACTCCTGTGAAGTGCAGAAAACAGCTGGCCAAAGCAGAAGCAAAAAAGGCTCTCTGCAGCCATTTCCCCTCTCTCTAATAATTGTTGGAGGCCTATGTGAAAAACTAAAAACAAACAAACAAAAAAAAAACAGTAACAAAAATACAGCTAGTAAAAATATTTGATTTTTTAATAGCCATCTAAGTCTCTTGAGAGAGGTAGCTCAGCTATTTCGGATCTACTGCACAATACTTTCCGAATAGAGAACCATTTTACAGATGGGGTGCTGCTGCCCCTTTACTGCCCAATTAGTAGACTGATGGTCAGTGTAATATTATTTTGTGTACATTCCAAAAGAGGCTAAAACAAAATCAAACAATTTAGCAAACAAGCAAATCAATAAATACATTTATCATCATTTATAAAAACATTTTCCAGACCTGTATTTCAATATTAATTTAGCCATATGTCTGGAGGTCCACTTTAAATTTCACTCATTGTAAGAGCCTGCATTTATACTCTAGCTAAAATAAGAAAGTCTTTAAGATGTAAAGCTTTTTTTAAAACTCCAAGAAAATGAGTGTCACTAATGTCAAGTGTCACCTAAACTACTAGCTAGCTAGCACACAATTTGCTTGCCCAGGCCTCTGAGTTTATTTATCTTGTCCCTGGCAGGTAACCAGTCATAAATGAAGCCGTCACTAGCAGCAAAAGAGGAAATGGCTTCATCATGTCTAGCTCTAAGTGTACACAGAACATAAATCTCCCTGGGGTTTATATGCCTAGCATTCCACATGCAGAGAAGTTAATTGGACAGATTAATTATTATGTGCAATGATCCCATAAAGTGTGACTGTTCTGCGGCTAAGTCACTGCCACACACAAAACCACTCCAAAAGGACAGTTTAAGTCGCACAGGTCTTGCCATGGATTCTGGGAAAATAAAATAGTTCATCCAAGGCATAGTACCACAATACACGCAAGTCTTTATAAACTTCAACGTTATTGTCAGACATGAGAGTTTTGCATACTTAAATGTAAAATAAGGACGTGAAACATTATGTGCCTGTGGTAGTGGTATCACACATTATCTTAGTACATGGAGTTTTGAAAACAATAATTCAACCAAAGAGCAACAACAATTGCAAATCAGAGGGTTTCGATGTCAACATAAAAAAAATGCTGAATGAGAAGTTAAACTTCTGCCACAGGGTAGAAGAGTTCTTAGCACTATACAGATTTCTAATACTTCACTTCCTCTGGAATACCACACATTACTGTATTTGGTTGTTCATACAGACCCAACCTTTCCCTAGCACTATAAAATAACCGCATCAGCAAAAAAACAGCCTCTCCACACATTAACCTTTTCCCACAAGCAACCTAAGACCTATCTATGCATAATATAAAACTTTCAGTTCCTGTTTGAACTTAATGCAAGTTCATTTATTCACAACTATGTGAGGGCAACTTTTATTGGTGTAATAAACAGTTTAGTCAAAACCTACAAGTTGACCATTGTTGTGCAGAATGTGGTGGTGGGGGCAAGTCCCTTTTATGGGGACACTGTTCCATTGGTGAAAGGGAGAACATCACCTAACCTAACACATACCTATTTGTGTATCCTCTTTATGTATAGAAGAAACATTGCTGTAAAAAAAAACATTGGCAAAAAATCTAATTGAGGTGCTGAATTACACCAAAAACAAGAATTTAACATGTTTTGGCTAAAATGTATCTTTTCAGAATAACAGTCCATCAGGATGATATCCTTACCACATTTAAATAAGGCCATACCTTTATGTTTTAAGAGATGTGGTACAGTCAAATAAAGATAAGTGTTAATTTTAACAGTTGATCAACCTGTTCTTTAGGGTCTAAAATATGCTTTAACCCAGTGTTTCTTAATAAGGGCTCTGTAGAACCATAGAGTTCCTCCAGAGGTTACTAGGCTTTCTTGAGCAATGAGAAATGTGTGCCTCTTTGGTCAGTTCAACTTACACCAATGATCTTTTTGGCTATCTATTTTTGGTTAAAGGTGACATTCTTCCCACTGAACACCATGCTAATGTACTGTGAACCGTGAATAAAGTAATTATAGCAGGGTTCCCCAATAACCAAACATTATTTCAAGGGTTTGTCATGATAAAAAGGTCCAGAAAAGCTGCTTTACACCTTGAAAGTCATAACTCCATTTACACCAATGACTCCAGCACACTAACAACCATTATAAACAAGGGAGTCAGTGGAAACAGCCATGTGAGATAGAAAAGTTTTCCCAGTAAGTTCCAAGCAAAGATGGAAAATGATCACCAGCACCCTGAAAAGACATTTTTTAAAGGACATTATTTAAAAGACGTTCATTACTATTTGAGTTGGATGAAACATCCAAACTTAATACCATAGTAAGTAATCTGCATATTCTTGCTTCCTGTATGATGACCTTAAAAAAGAGACACTTACCAATATTACCTAAAATAATGTTAGGAAAGCATCATAGGATGCCTTATTCGCTCTATTCCTACCTATCCATCAGTTCTACTACTGATTTCATAAGCATGGCAGCAAAGAAAGAAAAAGTATTCAATGGTTTAAATTTTTGCAGCGATAGCAAAAAAGATTTCTAAAAGAATCTACTAATTTTATTTATTTATTTTTTTTGCCCAGAAACCTTTTTTAACCACAGTAAACAGAGATCTGGTGGGCTGATGCACGTTTCTGTATACTGTACGTCAATGATATATCTGATGTAATTCTCTTATGGTGGTCTTCTTTCCTTACACAAGTACAGTGAAAAACACGCAAGTCTTGCCACTTAGCAAGCACACAGAAAAAGAACATAATGCTGAGGATTCTAAACAGTGCACAGGGTCATCTAAGTATTGGATACTTTTATTGAAACTAGTGCCTACATTGTAAAAACAAAGTACAGTGCTGGGAAAAGTGGAGCACAACTCCAGCTCTATGGGACATCATTAAAGAGTAGAAAAAGAGAATGTTCACTGAGAACACAAAATGCCCATTGTGGGAGACCAGGCAGCTGAGTGCTTCTTGCACTTGTACTGTGTCAAATCAATTTAACAGGAGTGCCCTGATGAATCCTGATGAGTGTGTGCATGGCCAGGAATAATTTGCAATTCTTTGATTTCGCTTCCTCCATGCTCACTCCACCATAAAAAAGAAAGGCATGATCTTCAGCAGGAAGAGCTGTTTCCAGTGACCCATAGCAATAAAAGGAGGACTAACTGGTTGTCTCAAGGAGAGCGTAAAATTTTAAGCATGTACTAGACCTCAAGAGTTCCCTAGTTCTTAGGGCACATAGATATTAATCCTCTAAAGATATAAAATATTAAAAGACCATTGTTGACATGAATACTGCAAACACACAAGGCACTCATATATTTGAATCTAGTTCAGGGGTTGAAGATAGGAAAACATTTTAGTTGCTCAATGGTTTTTTATTAGTTAAATTCATAATAATCGATATTACAATAAAACAGCCATGCTTTTGTTATTAAAATGCCTGGATAATTTAAATTGGACATTTGTTTACAGAAGAGACCACTTTTACTCATTTATATGTAAAAGTTTCATTATCAAAATTAAAAACTATGCTCCTGGCTCAAAGAAAGATTTCTCTTAAATCAAATCCACTACCTTCCAAATAATCTCATGAGAGCACATTGCAGGTGGTGTCTGGTAAAGATAATTTAGCTGACATGACAGAGCACAATGACCACTTAGCTTTATATCACCTGTAAATAAAGCGGGAAATCACTATTTTGCTAATAAATCAGGAAATCACTATTTTGCCACTAAATTAAATGTGTGTATGCTGTATATACACCCAAAACTGCATCCTATATCAAATCACAAACTACATCCTTGTCAATTCACAATGTGAGCAGCAAAGCATGTTCTGTGACTCCATTATTCACATTGTGCCCCCACCCTACGCAGAGAATGCTGGAGGAGCATTGGCATAGCTACCCTTGGTCTGGGTCCCGCTCCTGTGCATATTATTGCTGACGGATGGCAGCAGTCAGAGGAACCCAGAAACAGATGGAAGACTGTACCGACTGGTGGTGGGGCTGGGGATGGAGGTTGCTAGCAGACTGTGACCACAGTGACAGCGAGACCATAGTAAAGGTCCTATCTGTTTATAATCCAGCCAGCCATTTTTACCCGTTCCCTCAGGTAACAATGAAGTGTCTGGTTATTTCGTATACAATAGACTTAAATTAGTTATATTACGTTTTATACAAAAAGCAGTAATCACTGCATGTAATAAACATATTGGGTCTGATTCATTAAAGCTTTCCAAAGCTGGAAAGAATACACTTTCATCAGTGAAGCAGGGTGATCCAGTAAACCTGGAATGGATCTGGTCCAGGATTTAAAACATTTGCTAGCAAAAAGCAAATTAATTTAAAGGTTTTCTGGATCACCCAGCTTCACTGATGAAAGTGTATCCTCTTCAGCCTTAGAAAGCTTTAATAAATCAGGCCCATTGATACAATTTCCCAATTGTTTTCAAAATAGTACAAAGTCAAAAAGATTCTTCCACAGTAGTTTATCCTATGTGTGCTGCTTACTAAAAGTTCTGAGGGGGTCATTGCTAGTCAACACAGCTGTCAAGAAAGTCAATCTGAATGTTATGAAACTTGCAACCCAACAAGTTGAATTCCATACCCTGTGTATCCTCAGTGACTTATGCAGAGGCAGGAAGGCTTAGGCAGTGCTCCAAATGCTCATGAAAGCATGTCCGGGCTTAAACCAAATTGAGCTGTGCTCCAGGCAGATGTAAAGCTCAGCCATCCCCAGCAAACTTCCTGAGCCTTCCTGCCTTCTCATATCAGTGAAGAGGCATTATTACATGCTGATCATTAAGTTGTGAGTTCCTAAAACCAGAACAGAGGATTACTGACAGGTTGGGGCATATCTGGGGATAAAAACTGGCATTTGTCGATCGCTTACTGTGGCATCACTTAAAATAATCATTGGACGTGGTTAATGAAAGGTTTTCCTACCAAAATGTATGAGCAGTTTAAACTGCATCTGATGCAATGCCTACTGAAAACAAACAATTACAAGAAAGCTATACTCAGAATACAACTATGTATATAATAAAAACCTGTCTTTTCATGCATGTATTGTACAAACAACTGAAGGGCTGGATTTTTGACTCTTGCAATCCTCTTCAAAACATGAGGCAGATCAAGGGCCACCTCATTCTTTTGTTATTTTTAGAGAGAAAAATTATGAATGTCATAAACCTGTCCTGTACTAGTCACAAAGGTTACATGTGTGACATATGTCAGTACACCAGGTTAGGATTTATATTAAACTCATCAGACAAGTTTCTTTCTACAGATTCTTTAGTATAGCACTCATATATGAACCTGTGATATCAGAGCATATGTAGGGATTGATTATGCTTTTCCAATCAATCCTATTGTGTGTGTTATCTGTGAAGGTCCTCATTTATCCCAACCATGGTACAACATTTATCTGGGTCATGGTATCTCTTGTAGTAGTTAGTCATATTCATATATAATTGTTCTGTAACGCTAAAGACATTTTGCAGCTTATCACTGCCCTTTCTTCAGTTCTAATGAGCGTTGGAAATGGTGAACAGGTTGGGTGGGCAGTTTAGAAAGGTTGTGGAACTAATATTTTTGTAATAGTTGTATTCAGTTTGGAGTAGATGGCTCTACATTGTAAAACTGTATCTGTGTTGTGCACTAAAATAACCTTTTCTCTTATTGCAGTATTGATTATGGAAGACAGGGCTTTCCAATTTTGACTACACCAAATGTTTTAAAGCATTGTTCATGGATTTTAAATGGGATTTTTATTTTTTGGATCCTATCAGCCAAAATATCAAAAGGTTGGTTGGGGAGGAGCTGGCTGTGATGTGATGCACTTAAAACACATGCTTTTGTGTGCTCCACTGAAATTATGAGGGCCTTGAGCATAGGTTACTGAAAAGAACAGCAATTTATAGGTTATGGCTACAGCAGATACTACAGCAAGTAGATGGAAACAAAAGGCACCAAATTGTGTACCCCACTTCAGACCCCATGCTCTTTCTCCCAGAAGTATTGTATCATAGTGCAAACTCAGAGCTGTTGTTTCAAAGTGTTAACAGATCAGTTACAGATGGTAGTGGTAACAGATGAAGTTTCATGGCACTAGAAAGTTCAACAACCATTTAAGGGGCTCGGTGGAATCTGGCTACAGAAAAATTATAGACATTGTATATTATAATTATTACTTTGTAATACAGTACCCTGGCTTACAGTTCTGGAAGGAAGAAGAAAAAAAGGACACCTATATTTAAGGAATAATCCACATGCTTTTTGGGTTGAGACATATTTTTTTGTGTTCATGCACTACAGCTACAAAGTTTCCTGCACAGCATTGGTAACCCTTGCTAAGCATTAGGATACTACCTGATAAACCATGTGAAAGCTGACCTTGGTTTATTGCCAGCTACCCATGATTATGGTGTTATCCACCAAATTGAAAGTTTGCCTACAAATCTAACCAGAGAGTAAATGCATCAGCATTGCATAAAAATGCAATACTTATTCCAGGGGTGATTCTTTTCAGCAGGATGCCATCAAAAAGATTTATACCTGGCTTCCTCTCTTCCTGTCATCATTAATCCCTCCCCAACAGTTTCTAGATGCCAACTCTCATTGCTCTCAAACATCCAGACCTCGTGCCAAACAAGAAGCATAACAACCTGCTCTAATGAAGTAGAGGTGCTGTCCAAAACCACAAATGCCACAGATAAAACATGACAATTGAAGGAAAGATTTGTCTTATGATGAACTCTTAACAGATCGGACAATGTTCTCATATTTAAGCCACTATTGCATTGTTGA
The DNA here is from genome assembly GCF_032062135.1 of Pyxicephalus adspersus. NCBI lineage: Eukaryota > Metazoa > Chordata > Amphibia > Anura > Pyxicephalidae > Pyxicephalus > Pyxicephalus adspersus. Next base: position 41,126,509 of record NC_092858.1, read on the forward strand.
ACCTGCAAGCCCAACACAAAAATTTTAATAAACCGGAATAGATGGAATTTATTGGTGCAACATACAATAAAACATTCAAATAAATCTAATGGATGATTGTCAATTACCTTTCATAAATACCACAATCAAATACATATAAACTATATATATATATATATTTATATTATTACTATATATATATAAGGTTTAAAGTTTATTA
>NC_092858.1:41126787-41179919 GCF_032062135.1 Pyxicephalus adspersus
ATATATATATATATATATAAATAATATAAAAATATTTGTTTTTGTTTTTTTTTTTTAATTCAGCAAATGCTAGGACAACTTAATTTTCCTATCTCTTTGATGAAAATGGCATTCTGTTATGCACAGTAACCCAAATAAGTAAAACTAAAGGGTACACTGAAAGGCTTAAAAGAGGGGGGATACCTTTAAAGGCATACCATAGCTAAGAGAGATTGTTAGCTAGAGTCATAGTCATACCTGTGAAGTAAGTAATTAATATTTACCAATCCTTCTCACAATCTTTTCTGAATTCTATGGTTTCTCCAGTGGCCTTTATGTCACAGAGTGGCCAAAAAATGGAACTACATGGCGCATTAGGGGACCAGGTTGGCGACACAGCAGGATATGTGCCAGATACTGAAGATATTTCAGAAAGCTTTGATTTAAACCCAGCGAGTTCACAGACATAAACAACAGGGTACCCAGGTATGATTCCATTGTTTTCAGGTATGCACTCTTACCCTTCAAAATTTGACATAGCTAAAATATCCCTTTAAATGTATGTCTGTATCAAAAATGTTGGACAGTGTTCCCAGGTGGTGACAAACCAAGAGAGACCCCAAAGCATAATTTCACATTTTGTGCAGCAACTCTGGCTTTAATACATCATTAAAAAATGTATTTTTTCTTATAACCCTATGTTATCAATTTTTTTTTTAGCGTCTCTTAAAAGCCCAGATTCTTTCTTATAATCCCCTGTAATACTGTGTAACCTTTACCTCTAGCAGTTAAAAATGTAACACAAATTCCAGAACATAAAGGACAGGGGAGTTTTATGTCTTTCCCCTAACCTGTGTAAGAGTTTCCTTCCATCCACGACAGAAGCCTTATAGACTATAGTCAGCATTCATCTATGTCCCTTGACTTCCAGCATCTGCACAGTGTCACAGTAATAGAAGAAACTCCATTTAAACCAGGCCAAGCCATTCTACAAGATGGAAACACACTCACCAGGACTGTTAACCATTTGATGCTGAATGTATTATGCCTATTACTCTTATTGTTACCTGCTTCACTATGCAAAACCTGTTGGACGTTAACACTAACCAGCAGGAAAAACATGTCATAACCCATCGCTATTCTGTGTTTTGTGGTGAGGAAGGGGTTTAACAGTATTTAGATGCTTCCTTTTATGTACATTTATTTAATTTATTTTCAGTTTTTTCTCAGCTGTAAGATTTTCTGATTGAAGATAAGAAAGGAAATAATTGTTTTGTTATAGCAGTACATCTGCGTGAGTCTCTTTATTTTTAGGAAAGGGACAGATGTCTCCCCACCTATTGTGTAATGAAATTAGGACCTTTCCACCGTAGTGTTTGGGAAATGATGCCATTGCCTTATCATCTGGCCAAACAATGATCATTATCAGTTCTGGGAAACAGTTTAGAGAACATTGTCCGCAATGCTATCAGCTTACCTCGGCAGAAAGGACCCTCATCTGAGCCATCGGAGCAGTCAGGATGACCATTACAGAGTTTGCTCATAGGTATACACACTTCTGTGCCCAGGCAGTTATGTTCATTTGGCTGGCATTTGGATACTTTGCTCTGCGGACCTGGCAAAAAAAAAAAACACAACATTGGTATAAACAAGAGTTGTAGAGAAGAACTGGTAAATTACTCAAACACAGTTAATAAAGCTGCCAATGTTGGTTACTGTATGTAAAATCATAATTCCTGTGTATAGATGCCATACATGATTGTTCTATCATGTACATATAGATGGCATATACAGGGGCAGCTTTTTAAGAATCTCACTGCTGATTGAAAAAAAGGAAATAGGAGACTGACTGGTAGCCAAAAGACACGTGATCTAGTTTTTCTGATCAGAGCTGGGGAGCAGATGTATTTTTATTTATGGCAATAAATTAACATTTATTAGGCTAAATAAAATTATTCAGTATTACTGTTGTGTGCCATATGGATTAGTGCAATGCGTGAATATTTTTATCAAGCCTCACATTCACGATTCCAGTACTCAAGTGTGATGCACCCAGAACACCAGATGGTTAGGTTCTTGTCTCTTGCAGGAACCCTTTGACGGGGATCAAAGTAACAAGGTCAAACCATATCATATGCAGCAATGTTTTTTGGAGCTTCCCACACAAGTAACATTTCATTTGTCACTCTATAGAAGAAGTTTAGATTATGACAAAGCAGTGTTTGTAGACTCTATTCTTCTAGGCTAAAATGCAGAAGGCACAGCAAAACCATTTTAACAACCACTAACATCATATTTAGGGAAAATAATGCTAATTGTTTTCTGGCCTGATTAGGTGACACTACACAGACACCTGGCAAAGATCCAATGAGCTGAAATATATAAAGGTACTGGCGGAGGTGATTGTGCATAGAATTCTCAGCAGTACAGCAAAAGGCTGCTTAGCATAGTTTCCAGACATGGTCCCCCCATTCATACACTCATCCCTGTCCCTCCCTCCAGTCAGGATGGCTCATCCGTGAAAGCTGTTCTAGCCAACCATCATACATCCTTGGCATGCTCTTGATTACAGGGCAATGACAGAAGCTAGGATTGTGTCAGAATGTAATGGCACTAAATACATGCCACAACTTTGTATTCTGGTTTCTCCTCAGGATATTTAAAGATCAGCTTGGCAGGAATATAAAGAGAACATTAGGCAAAAAGGTCATTATATGTATTTTTAAATCCTCTGATACTGCACAAATGTGATATAATAAAAATATATGGTTGTGTAGAATTCAGACAGACAGGTATATACCAGTATAAACAGAATAAACAGACAGCATAGTTTGATTATAAAGAAGGTTAGACCATTTCTAAAGCCTCGGTTCATCAATTTTCTATAACGATAAACAGTAATAGAGAATCATATACGACAATGATAAAACTCCAATAGGTCTACTCCATAGGGAGAAATGTGCAATATGTAGTAACCCATAACATCCAATTACTGACTATGGTCACTGGATTTAACATTTTGCAATCTACTAAAACAATTTCCCGATATGAATAAATGGTCAAAAATTCCAAGAAGAAATGAAGGTTTGAAAAGTCAGTAATATGAAATACTTTATTTCCATTGCATATTTTTTAAAATAGCCTAGAGCTTGGACTTGTTCTGTCCTGTCTGTATTTACTTCTTTAGATAATGGTTTATGACTTAACCACCTAATGTTAAAAGCAAAAAAAAAACTTTTCCACATTACACATGTGATACAAAGGCTATGCTGGGTGTTTATACACTCACAAAATGTCCTGCCAATAGTTTCTGTACACAGAGGGTGGGTGTCCATATTTACACAGCCATCTCACGTGCATAGGTCGGAAGGTAACCTTTCCCCTCTCCTAACACAAATGGAATCATGCAAGCACAACTGTAACCAGCATCTGGGTAATAATACATTTCACAGTTTGACAGCCATGAGTATTAAGTCATTAATCATAATTACACCCAGACCACTACACAATACCCTAGACATCAAAACAAACAGAGCTTGGGTGAAAAATGTTGGCTTTTTTCCTTGGATAGATATGTCTTTTTAACCTATATATAAGCAGTGATGATCTCAGTCATTCATTTACACATATTTTCCTATGTGTATATATGTACATAGAATACAGCACACTTTGATCTGCTATAAACTGTGGTGGTTTATAAAAAAAGGAAAAAAATGTAATGATACTAGCAGAAGAGACATTAACTTATTCTGGCGACCTTTTCATCTCATCTGTGCCTCCATTGGGCAAGTTCAAAATTCTTTTATGACCACTGTTGTTTGTCCCCAGCTATCCCCAATACTTTCTTTTTTATTAATAAATCGCATGCTCTATGCTACTATAAAAGTATTCCTTACCATCTGAATTTGCCAACTGTGAACTGCAGCACACTTATTTGGCTTTTAGTGCTGCCTTTTTTTTGTGGTAGGGGAGGTTGCTGCAAAATTAAAATCAAATATATACATGTTGTATAATAACATTTTATATATGCATTTTAAAAATAACAATGAACATATAACTATATTACTTTGTTTTGGGGGGTTCTTTTTCTGTCTGAGGTTTAAGTATTAGGAGTAGCCTTATATAGCCTGAGAAGCAATGCAATTAATTTGAAAATCACCTGACACAAGTGGGTACAGATTGACCCATTTAGATCTTCTCTGGGGGCCAAAAAGTGCTGACTGCCAGAAGATCTATTCATCACACTTACAGATTTTATGACTGGTTGGGAAATATCTTTGAATAGATGCCAGGTGCTTCCTTTCTATGGTAGACAGGGTATAAACACTTTACCCGGTCAGCTACAGAATCTGAGAAAAGTCAAGTCTACAAGCCTCACTGCTATCAATACCACTCTTAGGTGGGAGCCTTCTCCCATTCAGGATGATACTTCCCCCACCTCTAGATTGTAAGCTTTTTGGGGCAGGGCCCTCCCCCCCTCCTGTGTCACTGTCTGTAATTGTCTGCCATTTGCAACCCCTAATTATTGTACAGCACTGCGTAATATGTTGGTGCTATATAAATCCTGTTTAATAATAAATTGCAATGCAATTTGATATACACTCACTGGCCACTTGCTTGGCACACCTGTTCAACTGTTTGTCAACACAAATGTCTAATCAGCCAACCACATGACAGCAACACAATGCATATAGGCATGTAGACACCTAAGGCTTCACAATCCATATAGCCCTACCAAAATGGGAAAATGGAAGATTGGAAAAACCGTTACCTTTTCCTGTAACTTCAGCATTTTTAAAGCATTCTGCGTATAAAGCATGTGTTTTTTACTTTTATTTTGTCCAGACTAAGTTCTTTAAGCCCCTCTTTAGAATAAATATTCTTGAAAGGAGAAGTTTGATGAGCCCACACAGGACAGGCAAACTAAGAAGCAGCTGGAGGCCAAGAGGAAATTTGGGAACTTCATTTCATTCTTGTGCAGGAAAGGTGCCACCCAAGATGAGATTCTCTTTTGCCTTCTGACGGGATCAGGCTTGATCTAAATGCTTGTCTGGACCAAGCTACTGATTCAATCAAGTCTAATGCAATTATTCTGGTATTCCCAAATTAATGCAAATCTGTGATAATTGGAATATTTTTGAGCTATGTGAGCAATATTTTTTCTTTCTGTGAGAAATGCTCTCAGACCCCTTACAAATGACTAAACGGAGCAGACAGGCTACAAATTCTACAGTTTTGCCAATTGTTTATAGGGAGTTAGCTATATGCAATGTATTCCAGTGTTTTATGTTGGCCAAATATTCCCCTCCAGGGCTCTTTGAACAGCAGCAAACTGCATACTTCTACAAAAAAATAATAAGTTCTTTTCTTCACTCTGCTCTGACTTGTTCACTGTCATGGTCAGTTTAGTGCCCCCTGCTCTCATGTCATTTCACGGATATCTTACACAGCCGTAGAGAACATTTAGACAATGGGCTGCTTACTGCGGCTTGCTCGCTCTACTGTACAATAACTCTCTGTTGTCCAAGTGCTTCATGTGATGTAGGACACACTTTCCAAACGTGAGATTAGCCTTCAAGTGTCAGCTGAGTGCTCAATCTTCTAAATTTGTGACCTTAATGCCAAATGTAAACACAATGTTTATAATACTCATAAAAAAACCTGTAACTTGACCTTTGTCCTAAAAATGTAAGTACATTTAAAGCTTATAAATTAGGCATGCACATTGTATTAAGTCAAAGGAATATAGATCTCTTCATTTAGGTTGGATTAGGCAGGTCATTCTTGTTTACCTCAAGCAGCTTTCCTTGAAGGAAACCTATGGCTCTGGCATGCTTCAACATGCTCCCAGGTCATATGACAAAATAGAAAATGCTCAGTATAGAACATTTAGCAGATTTTTTCTTGTTTACTTATGCCCAAGCTGTGTAGCTCAGACAGGTTTCTTCTGGGTTGAGTTTTAAGACCACAACGGTCAAACAGGTCACTTTTTAAAGGTTTTTAAGCATTTAAAATGTGCGCATGTATGCTTGAAATATGCCCAATAATACTAGCTGCCATATCATGTTATAAGAATGAATGAACTGAAAGGGAACAAAGAAATATAATTTTTCATTTTACCAAGAAAAACGTAAACAAACACGTGTATGTAACTTTGAAAATTGGCAATTAACTGAGCTGCAGGTTGGCTGCCAGAGAAACCCACTAATTCAGGCTTCCCTTGCACATGCCGGGTATAACGTTATGTCATACTGGCCCAGCCAATCAAGATGGCTGCAGATCATCTCCATAGCCAAAGATATAGGTGGTACTACTGGATGATGTTTAACACCAATGAGTATCAAGTCATCCTTGATTCCTACAGCATCTAAAATTGAACTTATCCCAGGCTCTAGCTGGGCTAGAGATGCCCCTCTTCCTTTTTCAGTACCTCCAACTATCTCTCACCCTTATCTTTTTTCATTTTTTCTTAACTTTTTCCTCCCTCTTCTCTCTGCCCCTACTGCTAACAGTATCTCAGCACTTCCTTGCAGCACTGTTCCCCAGTTCTATGGACTGAGATTTGATGATACAAAAGTTATTCTAACCAAATGCTAATAGATTCCCAGGTCTATTCATACAATACTTCAAGCAAGTTAGTATCTGCTTCTTTGCTCTGAGTAAAGAAAAAATGTTGAATGTCCTTTCATATGCAATGCAAAGCACTGAGCCCAAGTACACATATATATGCCTCTTTACAATCACAATATTGAAGTTGATACAGAGTCTGTAATACCACAGCTAAAAAAATACTTCTGTATCACACACCACTAGTAACTTTAAAGATGTACTAGATAAATGAAGTATATGGTCATTTCATGAGGAAAAACAAGTGCATGTGGTTCTCTGAGGTCTGCTGCAAGGTGTCTTAGCACGGGAACTATTCATGAGTATTCATGAAATGAAACCAGAAGAAATTTTATTTCTTTTAATATTAAACCCGAATAATTTTTAAATAAATTACATTTTATTGTGAACCCGTGCTTTCTTCAGGCTCATCCAATTTGTCTCAGTACAGTTGTCTTTTGACAAGGAAAGATTATAATTAAATTCAACTGCATGCCAAATAGGAGAGGAAAATTTAACAATCAGAGGGAAAATTCATTAGCAGCAATGGGTGAAATAAAACATAAGCCATTACCAGACCGGAAATAGGATGGACTTTATATGGCAACCAAATAAACCTTGCTTAAGCCACATAAAGACACCTATATAGCATTCCAATGGCAAATATTCTTTTAACAATGCAAAATCCCAAAACTGTGAATAAACAAATACATTACTGTATTATAGTTTTATTTAATGTAGTAAGGGTAATTACAGTTTTTCTGAAACTTCTTGATATGAGTTACTGCAACGTAATCTCCAATGTAAAAAAGCTATGGAAAAAATTAAACAGTGTATTCACTATTGCAGACTAAAACCTACCTTACGATGTCCCATCATACTAATCTACAGAACTAGAAAGAAATTTGGTGTAAAAGGTGTATGTTTTGGTACAGTAAGGATTTAATGCATGTTTTCATATATACAGTATGTTTTCTTGTATTTATCAGGGAATCCCCTGATGCCTGGGTATCCTTCCACATTGAAAGAATTTCAGTTGTAGAACCGGTGCTTTCTGGCTTGGTTGGTCCGTTAGGTCTACTATAGTACCATTAGATGAAAGCTGCCAGTCAAAAAAAGGGGTAATTTGAAATAAATTATTACTAACAACTATTTTTATTATGCTTGCCCAACCTAAGCAATATCATATTTTGTTCTCCCATGGGTTCCTATGTCCTGTAGCAACATATAAGCTAGCTGTAGATACCACTTTGTGCAGTTTGAAGGAGCAACAATGTGTCCTCAGAAAAGCAAACATATTGCCTTTTACAGGACTTGACCCCTACTTGACCCTTTGGTGACAATGGGTTTGGGTCACTTTACCAGGAGTACTATAGGCAAATCATGCAATTCCATACATACAGGTCCAATACCGAGGAAAACAATGGACCTTTTCTTTAACTTGTCAATTTATTCCTTGGAAATTTTAACTCATATAGTGCCAACATGGAGAAGAATCATATTAGAGGGATATCGACATTTTAATTTTGGGCTTAATAATTTGCTAACTGGAAGGAAGATCTGCACTTCATGCACCTGCTTCATTAATACTATAGATCTGTGCTCCCCTGCGGCTTCTTCTATATTCCCCCACAAATCATCAGTTATCAATGTTATCAAGTGCTAAAATAAGAAACTATGAATTGGGACTGAAACCAGGTCATCAATAGGATTGGGATGAATCCATACTTGCCTCCATTAGTCCACACTTGAAATCAGCAGACCATAAGCAAATGTACACAGACTATGGCTGACATCACAAACATGCATATGGGGAGCTCTGTGTTAAAGGCTTTTGTTATAAAAGCCAACATTCCAAAGTGGTTATTTTTTTGTATTTATTTTTTTAATTTTGCTTAAAATTATATATATATATATATATATATATATATACATACATATATATACAGTTGATTCCATAAATATATTTGGGTTATGTACATTACCACAATTAATTTTAAATGAAACAACTCTCTTTCAAAAATCTTTAATTCAGTGGGTTAAACAAAAAGACTGTAAAAATCTAACTAAAGCCTTTTTTTACACAATCATTTCATTTCAGGGGCTTAAAAGTAATTGGACAATTGACTCAAAGGCTATTCCATGGACTGGTGTGGGCAATTCCTTTCTTATGTCATTATCAATTAAGCAGATAAAAGGCCTGGAGATGATGGGAGGGGGGTTGTATGTGGAAGACCTTGCTGTGAACAGTCAACATATGGTAAAAGGAGCTCTCCATGCAGGTGGAACAAGCCATCCTTAAGCTGCAAAAACAGAAGAAAAAACATCCGAGAAATTGCTACAATATTAGGAGTGGCAAAATCTATAGTTTGGTACATCATGAGAAAGAAACAAAGCACTGGTGAACTCAGCAATGCCAAAAGACCTGGACGTCCACGGAAGACAACAGTGGTGGATGATCGCGGAATCATTTCCATGGTGAAGAGAAACCCCTTCACAACAGCCAACCAAGTGAACAACACTCTCCAGGAGGTCGGCGTATCGATATCCAAGTCTACCATAAAGAGAAGACTGCATGAAAGTAAATACAGAGGGTGCACTGCAAGGTGCAAGCCACTCATAAGCCTCAAGAATAGAAAGGCTAGCCAGCATAGTTCTGGAAAAACATTCTTTGGACAGATTAAACCAAGATCAACCTTTACCAGAATGATGGCAAGAAAAAAGTATGGAGAAGGCATGGAACAGCTCATGATGCAAAGCATAGCACATCAACTGTAAAACATCCGGGAGGCAGTGTGATGGCTTGGGCGTGCATGGCTGCCATGGCACTGGTACACTAGTGTTTATCTAGTCTGCTCAAATCCAACTAAATGCAGTCACATTGATTGGGAGGCGTTTCATAATACAGATGGACAATAACCCAAAACATACAGCCAAAGCAACCCAGGAGTTTATTAAAGCAAAGAAGTGGAATATTCTTGAATGGCCAAGTTAGTCACCTAATCTGAACCCAATTGAGCATGCATTGCACTTGTTGAAGACTAAACTTCGGACAGAAAGGCCCACAAACAAACAGCAACTGAAAGCCGCTGCAGAAAAGGCCTGGCAGAGCATTAAAAAGGAGGAAACCCAGCATCTGGTGATGTGCATGAGTTCAAGACTACAGGCTGTCTTTGCCAGCAAAGGGTTTTCAACCAAGTATTAGAAATGAACATTTTATTTTCAGCTTTTTAATTTGTCTAAATACTTTTGAGCCCCTGAAATGAAGTGATTGTGTAAACAAGGCTTTAGTTCCTCTCATTTTTATGCAATTTTTTTGTTCAATCCACTAAATTAAAGTTAAAAGTCTGCGATTCAACTGCATCTGAGTGGTTTCAATTAAAATTAATTGTGGTAATGTACAGAACCAAAATTAGACATAGGTTGTCTCTGTCCGAATATTTATGGGCCTAACTGTACATACGTATACACACAAAACTACATCTTCCAATTAACAGACAAGAAATTTTAAGGACCTTTCAACTTGCTGCTTTACACTTACACAAAAAAGAAAAAGAGAAAACATTTAAGAAAAATGTCCAGTAAAAGAAAGCAGCTAAACATATATTGCAGAGTTGGCTATGGAAGTTTCACTCTCCTAACAAGAAGCAATCTATGTTTTGCCATTACTGTACTGTGATGTGTTTGTTTGTTGTCTCGTGTATTTATTTTTGACATAACAAGCAGTTCTCAGTCTGCATGCCTGCCTACACGTAGCACACAGCAGCTTTGTGCTCAATTCCCGGTCATGGGCTATGGCCCCGTGATTACTTGCACCAACATGAATAAGACACTGTCAGATGGAGCCTGTGAACACTGGTTTTTAGCAAGTCCTAAATGTTTGTACGGTGGGTACAGCCACTAACGGACCTTAATGATGGACTTTTTTGTCAGGACAGGAATAGAAAGGAATATACACATCTAGCTTATTACTGTAACATTTAAAAAATCACACAGCTCTTTATGTCAGTTGACCTGTTACATTTTCCAAGGTCCTAGCTGTTTATGTTAATGAGAATAATTTCTGCACGAGCCACATAAGAAACAACACAACTTAATTCAATTCAAAATATGCTTAAATTTTTACATTCAAATAGCAAAAGAACTGAAATCTGCAAAGCAGCATTCAAGAGTTTGGCATCAGACAGGGCTTTATTGCAGAAATTAAATTCCCTTCTGCAATAAGTATTCTTACCTACCTGATCAATATCTCATCTGTCAAAGTTAGCTTCGTTGGTTGCCAGGATATCCGGCACATCCTGGCTTCACCTCTCACAGTCCTGGCCCAACTAATTCAGATGGCTGAATATCGGAATGAGGAAGAGAAGAAGGAACAGGATGGTGGCGCCCGAGATGAAATGGAGACAGATGAATATCCACTGGATGAAAAAGGAGCAGCGTTTGGAGCCAGAGAAGGCCTAAAGCAGGCCTTTCAGAAAATGAAACTCTATTGAAAGCTTCCCTCCGCACTAAATAACGCTATTTAAAAAAAAAAAAAACTTACCCCTTAGTCTGAATTGTGTCCTACATTTTCAAGAAGGGCAAAAGATATTCCCTTGCCTCAACACTGCCTCCTGGGATCAAAATCTCACAAGAGTATGCTACAGTGCATTAAAGGGAAGCATTCTAATACTTTACTCTTCCTAGAAAGTAGTGTCATTTGTTCCTCCTAGCAGCATTGCAAGTACATGCAGATTTTTCTTCATGTTGCTGCTTAAAATCAGTTAAGGCTACACCTGACCACCCCACCATCTTCCAAGTAACAAACATTGTTATTGGGGCTCTAATCCCTCACACCCTAATAACCAATATAAATGTGCAGGAGGCAGGAAGAGGTGGACAAACATCAGTACACTAAGAAAGTGTCAGAGGGCATGATTTTTGACCTTCAGGTCTTGTAAGTTGAAGTTTATATCTCTAACTTGTTTAGTAGTGAGAACTGAGACAATTTTAATTTCTGTGTTTCTACCTACTCCCTGTATTGTAATCAATAGGGTAGCAATTATTTTTACAAGATTGATAGACATACAAAAAACCAAGGGCTTGCAGAACAGCTTACACATTTCCACAATAAAATAATTTGCCTGGAAGTTTGAAAAGACCAACTGTTCTGATTTTTAGGAAATGACAAATTTAAATTTACATGTGGAAAAGGCTCATTTCAGAAGTCTGTATGGTTTTCCTTCTTCCATCTACAACCCTACGTACCTTGCCCAAAACTAATGAACCTAAATGCTTTGTACATACTTGTCCACTGGATGCATAGCTCATTGGAGAAAACAAAAGGCATCATCAGATATTTCAAACACTAAAAGCAGCTTTTTAACCCTATGGAGAGCAAAATGTAAAGAAAAAAACACTATACTAGTGTCTGGTGTGTTTAAAGCCATTAAATTCAATATACCAACTCAAGCCCAGCATCTGGTAACATCCATATGTACAAGTCTAACAGTTAAGAAAATATATATTTTTTTGCAGGCCAAAGTAATAAACTAGACTAAGAGCCTGGTACAAAAGATTTATGGGAACTAAATCAGGATCCAGATGTTCTCAAGTCAAAGACACCTCTTTTTACAAGATCTTTTTTACAAGACACCTCTTCTTACAAGATGGTACTTCACTCCTAAAGGCCACAAGTTCAGACCAAAAACTTCTCCCTTGTGCTTCTGTGGTCAGACCTTTCACATTGGGTGAAAATGCCCAGATTCCAGCAAACTTTGTAGAACAGTAAAGGAATTAGCAAAGCAGTAAATGAGGAATAAATGCAAAACTCCCAGTTTCCTTTGTAAAGCATCTGGATCAAAAGTATTAGTAAAGTGCAACTGAATTAAAAGGAGTATATCTGGGACGTATAAGAACCCAAACTGGTTAGCGACTACAAACAGAAATAATCAATAAAAGGAATTAAGAAATGCTTACATATTTCAGGGGCTTCATCAGAGCCATCTGGACAATCTTTTTCACCGTCACACCTCCAACCTTTTGATATGCACGTTACCTGGTCCTTGCACGCAAAATGTTTAGGGCTACATGTTTTTGGAGCTGAAATGCAAAAGAAAAATGTCCATTATTACAGGTCTGCATTAAGACTTAATAATAAGTGGAAAAAAATAGTGTTGGGTTAAACATTATAACTGATTTTATTTTAGAAAGGTTTTTGGTTGGTTCCTCTACCCTCAATTTTGTACAATTTCCTAAGCCACCGCCATTTAAAGTAAAAACAATTGTTAACTTTAGTGCTGCCTACCTCTCATGGATTATCCTATTTTTCTTAAATTATATTTTTTGCTTCTAAGACTATAAGGACCATCTCCTAATTGAGGTCAATACACTGAACAGACACTCAAAAATCTTTTCCAACAGCCAAGACTGAGTTCTATTTATCAAACCCGAGTTTAGACAGGAGACAGCACCGCTTGAATCTGGACCGTTCTGACATAAAGATAATAACATACCACAGTCTGATATAGGACTATAATACTATAATAACAACGTTAGAGTTAAAGATATAGATTCTCAAAAAATGTTTATTCCAGGTTCCAGAGGTTAAAGCTGAACTTCAGCCTTACCTTCTGTCTTTAGGTGCGCAGTCTCCTTTAGGTGCGCATAAGTCTACCCTATTGAAATCTATCTATTCTTATTTAAATCTGTGTTCTGATTTTACCGCACAGCTTCTCAGTGTGCATTTTGAGCTGCCGGAAGTCCAATAGAGCTCTCCTCATTTGCTGGCTAATAGACATCCAGCTCATCTTTCTCCGTCCTCCTAGGCTAAACTTTTCCTGGCCTATCCCTTTTATTCACTGAATATCAGTTCTTATCACAAGTGGATGTTATCACAACGTCCTGTTTTTATGAAATAGCACCCTGCCCGCCACTCCCACCAGCCAAATTCTGCTAGAATAACACAGCTTTAATCATGTAGGTATGTAAAGAAAACAAAAAGGTTTTGTTTAGTACTTCCATTAGCATTATGATGATGAAGATAAAAGAGAAATCAGAAAAGGCAAAGTACTAGCAGAAAAAACTTCAGCTTTTAAAAACAACGTACCACAGCATTGTTTCAGGCTCATGTAATCAAAGTGAAACAAAAGCTGACAGCAACTAGCCAATGACAGAATCACCAGGGGCAGACAAAACTCATGTGCTTCTGCACCATCGCTCCCTCATTGGCTGAACCAGTGGAATGTTTAGTGTTCTCCCAGGCCCCTTTTAGGTGACCACCAGGCTGTTTTTGGGTAGTTACTGAAGAGTTGGGTCACAATACAGGGGCTGCGACCTGCCTATAATTTCTTATCACCTGGCTTAAAAATATTTCTTGTTGAACACTGAATTGAACACTAGTGTTATTTTGAAGCTGCTCCCTTAATAGCGGGAATTCAGAATTTCAGCCAGTGAAAGAGATATGTACCCATGAGTGCTTTTTCATTTGTGTTTCTGCTGAGATTGACTCAGATTGCCATTTGCATCAGGATTGCAGGTGCAACATAACCAATTCAGCGGCCTACAAAAAGCCAGGCAATATCAGACACTAAACTAGTCCAATAATGCTGGAGATCACAGAATACAGTGGAAACTTGCATGACATTCATTGTGCGCTGCATGTTATCACAAAGTATAAATTAGAAGTATGGTTTGAATTGTCTTTGGGTAAATTCCGAAAGCCAACATTTTTTTTATTGATGATCTTAGAAGGAAACCACCACGGCAGTAGTAAAATGACTACATATAAAAGGGACATGAACCCTAATCACATCTATTCCAAACCTAAGCTGGCATTGAAAGTGTGGCAGAGGAGGTAGAAATAATTTCTCTACAACTAAATTTACAAAGAATAGGCCTAGGAGTTTGCAGTACTTTCTGCAGTTTTATTTCGGAGCTCGTACAAATGAAATACTACTACTTTCACTTGTTAAAAAAACAGATCTTTTACTGACATAGTTTATAGAAAATGAGCACAGCTTGTCCATTACTGCTACTGCGGACTCTGAAGAGATAGTCCAACATAATGAACATTGACCTGAATTCAAACTAAAGCTTATTTGTTCCCTCTCGGATATTAGCATGCAGCTCTCACAGACACTAATTCTCTGTTAGAAAACAAGAGGCTGCAAACTTTCACAGAGTAACTTGCCACAAACCCATCACTCATCTGTCCTCATTTCCAGTAAGATTTGTGATTAAATAATTCCATTCAGAAAGATAAATAAAATTACACAACTTTGTTTTAAAAAATTACCAATTTACAACACAAGTTTGCAGAAATGAAATGAATGTTGAATACATAAAACGTGGTCTTATGTACTATATCTGAATGGTTATTATCATCATTAAAAGGGTTAGCCCACGCAAAACTGGAACTACATTTTCAAAACCTAAACATTTCTTATCTGTCAGGAACTGATGGAATGAGGTGGAGAACTCTCTCATGAGTTTCTGGGTCTGCATACCTGTTATGGCCTAAGGCTCTGTTCATACAAGCACATCATTTCCCCTATACCTCCCTACTATATCTGGTGCCTCACCTGTGACAACTCAATAGAGAATAAATGGGGGCCAGAACCAGCAGTCAGTAGTTCAGAACTGCCGCCAAATGTCAAAACGCTAGTTCTTATAGCGGAGCAGTGTGGACAGACGAGTGGTTGTCAAAGTGCCAAACTGCCATGCGAGAATGCTTGTTCCCACTGCAGGTCTGAAACTAGCCTTACAAAAGGGGTTCTAACTCAACCTTTTCACCCCTTTTTTGTTTTGTGTTTTTGTTGTAGAATTCAACAACAGACATGCCAGAATACATAAAGATGGACTTGGAACAACCAAAACTCTCCGATGAGTGGGAAATGATTTGGAAAAATCTATATCACACCGTAAACTTATTTAGTTCACCAACCCGATTCTTTTAATTTAATATCCTGTTTTGGTGGACTGGCTCCAAAAAAATATAAATTTAGCTTTTCAAACACAGCATTCTGGCAGTGGATCTTGAATCAGGTAAATGCCTGTGGCCTACTCTGACACATCACACCAATTGCAAAACCAAACCACAGAAGAGATGTTGTGGTGACTGCATTGGCAGACGTGCAGTCACTACATAGCACGATCGTTTGACACGTCCGCATGAGATACCAGTTTACGGTTTTGACTGCCAAGTTGACTGCCAAGATTTGTAATCCTGTACAGCCAATCTTGTGATCTGCACACATCTGCTATACCATACAACAAAGAAAGTGACACATTTACATCCTAGGTCAGCAATACAGCTTCCCATACCACTTCACCTTCATTTTGCTAGCTATCAATCATTCAATCAGTATTATTGTCTTTGTTCTTTTAGCAGGGAGGCAATTCAGGAAACAGAAAAGATAACCAAAAAGTAGTGCAATGATCTTCCTGTCTGTGCTGTGCAAAAGTGTTTTGTAGCTGAACACAATCACAAGTTCCTTTGTAGGTCATACAGTGGACCTACACCTACCTACAGTAGTCATACAACTAAATAGTTGTTGTTCCTTTCTTTTTTTTTTTGATAATTTTGAAAACTTGATCCCAAGAAGTCTGTTTTTCACAGAAGCCTTTCACCTAGAAAGCACAATCATGTTTACATATTGATGTCTAGTTTGGCTTTCATTTAATTAGAAGAGAAAAAATTGATCCACTTTAAGGTGTGTAGGGGAAGGTCAATAGTGAGCAAATGTCACGTAGATTAGTCATCAAAAACTAACTTCTTGATAAATTAAAGTAAATGTAAACTCAAATAATGAGTTTTCTTCTTCTTCTGCTCCTTCCAAAAACCCATGGCCGTCTTGTACACTTGTGTAGTGTTTTAGAGAGAAAAAAATACAACCACCACATCTGGTAAGCTGCAATAAATTTAACTTTTTTTTCTTACATTTAGATATATTTCTACAGCTTTAAACAGAAAAACTATTTCCTGAACACAACCGGCTCTATTTACACAACTAACTGTTAAAAAAGGATGGTTAGCTAAAAAAAAAAGTGACCGTATTGCAACTAGATTTGTAAACCTTTTTGCCCCCTATAAACTGAGGATGGCGCCATCTTAGCCTCTATTTAGATCTACAATTTGCATGAGGCTTCTGCACAAATGCCAACTAGGACAACATATACACAATACCATCGCCGCACAACAGTATCAAAATCATGGACGATGGACAACAAACGATCCTAATGCATGGGAAGGGGAGAGCGCGCAGCAGGGTGCCGCTACATCGTTCTCCCTCTCCCCTTTCCATAGAGAGGAACAATGCTGTATGTACAGCACTCGTTCATGCATCGAGCAGTCTTTTGTCGTTGGAAAGGATTATGAAAGATCCTTTCCAACGACCATATTTGCGCATGTGTACCCCGCCTAAGGGTCTGTGGGATATGCAGGTACATATGTAGTAGGTTTACACAAGGCTTTAAGTTCCGATATAAATGTAAGCTTCAGTGTGCCTACTGTTTTCTCTAACAGTTTTTGTACAGGGATTGTTCTTTTCTGACCCCTAACCCTTAACCTACTCTCTAATGTTAGTCTAACCTTTAATGATGCCCACACATACTGCTATGGTGAGAAATTAAAGCACCAAAACACCAGTTTAGAAACAGAAGCTCCACAGAAAACAAAAACATTCTGTTGGCTAAACCTTTCCAACCACCCACTCTCCAAAATTACACAACGGTTTTTATTTTTTTTCTACCACAAAGTTTAAGAACCCATTTATGTGCATCAAAACTACGTAAAATATCTTTACCCAAGGTTTATTTTTACTTGATTTAAGAATCTCAAGGCTTATCAATACTGCACTGTAAGGCATTCATTGTATAGTGATAAATTGCTGCCAGGCCAGACTGTTGTTGCTAGATTGCAGTTTTCAATGAATGAACCTTCTTCTGTTAGTAATTCTAGAGCAGCTTCTATACTATCAGCTGGAAATGATAAGCAGTACAAATAGGCTGTCAGTTTTGCAGCCCAGTGAAACAGTGGACACCATATTCCAGTACAACTTACCAAATGTAACTTTCTGATCTGCTATACCCCCAAAAAGGATGGGAAAAGGTTTCTGGATTGACAGGTTCCCCTATATGCATACTTCCCATACACAGTAAATTTGCCCATAGCCCTTGAAATCCTAGGGCAGGGGTTAGCAAACTTTTTTTGGTTACTAGGTCATTTTAGGAGGTCAAGAAGGCTAGACTCTCTCTCGAGTCCCACACTGATGGTTCCGCCCCTCACCAGTAACACCTCTGAAAGGAAATCCTTTCTTCCACAATGCATACGGAGGACAGGGAATGTCTCCTTACCCCTTTCTGCCGCATACGGCTCCGGAGCCGCGGGCTGCCGACCCGTCGGCCAGTATTAGGCCGCATCAACCAGGGGGGCATTAGGCCGGAACGGACTACTGGTCAGGCCATATCTGGCCTAAAGGTCGGAGTTTGCCTAAACCCTGTCCTAGGGTATAGATCTAGATGCACATTCATGAAAACTAGTTAATCTAGAATACTTAAGAGCAGCTTTATATTTAGAAAACACAAGTTTAAAATGCTATAAAACCTTAAAAACATAAATGGTGGTAATTCAGACTAATTCTGGGCATTGTTTCAAAATCCACTTTCATTTGTTTATGTTGCATTACACCTCTCGATGAGATAGCAGTTTATTTCAGTAATACTGCAAGGCAACTTCATGAAACGAAGATACTGTGACACAAAGGATATTAGAAGAAAGTTATTAAAATGGCTAAAAATCTTTTCAAATAAGGTTGTCAAAAATGTATGTATGTTTAAAATATATTAGGATTAGGGTTAAAGTTACATTGCTTAAAAAATATGCAGTTTACATAAAATATATATTATTAGACAAATCACAATTAGCTGTAGTCATATCAGAATATTTGTATAAACGTTTTCAGCAGTTGTTTAGGTTTGACTGCTTTCCTCCTGTCATCCTTTCTTTAAGTATTAGATAATTAAACAAGGAGATTCCCCCTATAATTTCCAACTTTGGTTCTTTTCATCTAGAATACTTAAATCCATAAACTCCCCAGCCCCTTTTAACCATGTGCCCCACCCAGAACTTTTCAGGAACCACTGTTTTTGGGTGGTTACTGAAAAGGTGGGTCACAATACAGGGGACAGTTGATAGAAAAAAAGACATACTAATATGGTGGGCATAAAAGGGTGGAGCAGAGTATAAAAAAGTTGACATTATCAGTGTTCTCCCCAGCCAATTTTACCTGGGCGCACCACCCACCACTTTTCTGTAACCCCACAGCTGTTTTTGGGTGGTTACTGATGAGTTGGGTCACATTAGAGAGGCCACCACCTGCTTCCAATTGCTTGCCACCCAGCTTAAACAAATTTCTGGGTTGAGAAATTATAGGGGTTGCGAGATTCCCATGGAAAGAACTTGAAACACTATATTTGTCATGTGATCCCCCCACCCCACTTATTGACCACCTGTCCCCTCCCAGTATTCACTCGATTTGTATATTTTAGCATCTTCTGTTGAATTTGCTATAAAATGTGTAACATAAATTTAACAAAATACAAAAAGGGGAGCAGTTGTTGGATTATTTAACACAAGTATACACACTTGTGATGGCATGGTGGTTTAATTGTCTAACATCAACCAACATATTTAATTTCGAATTTGGGTGAGCTTACACTTTTATACCTGGATTGTATCCATTATGGTCAATAGGAATTAATTTCTTTTTTTTTTTATCATCAAAATCTAACCACTTGACTGTTCAAAGGCACATCAAATCCTGTCCATGTCTGATTTAGGGCTATCATATACGGAGATAAAAATTGAGCATAGCTTGTAAAAACAAGGCAACATGTGGCTTGCCTTTCAAGTGACAATAGTGCTTTCAAGAGTTGTATGTTCTCATCCTGCAGAAGTTCGGACATGTTGAAAAGGCTTGCCATTGTGGAAAAACTCTGATGTGACATGTTACAGTCAATAGGAAGAATCCAGCAACACGCATATCCATAGGGCTACGCACAAATAAATGCTGCTATATTTTCCTGTGGTGTGGTTGGGCCTCATTCCAGCTTGGGTCATGACTTGATCTTGATTAAACACTTCTTCAACTAAAGTTAATATTTAGAAAACAAAATAGCCATGAGTTATTTACAAAGAGCTGACATGGCCTTTGACCCAAATGCTCTAAAAAACATGATAAATCCCTACACATAAAGTATACCCTGTGTTTTGTTGCTTTTTTGAAGAAGCAACCTAATATATACCTTATTCAGTTTGTCATATTTGTTCTCCTCTTCTACTAAAGACGTATGTCATTCCCTAAATCAGTCATAATTGGGAAGTGTGGGTGAATGCATATTTAACCTTGTGCTGATTACCACAAATCATAACTTGCAGTTATTATTACTTTATTCTATATTTTATTTTCAGATCCCATTTGAGGGTAAAAAATTAGGGGGAAAAAATAGATGTGGGCTATAAAAAAATTCATATGTAAAACCACAAAAAAAACACAAACCTTTGTGTTGGCAAACTGATGGCAACAACTGATTGTGGCATGGTGCATGCAACTTGGCCTCTAAATACAAAGCAATATGCGGCAAAACATGCTTTCAGAGGCTCCCCTACAGTAATTGCTTCCTGAAATGAAATCTTCACAGTCTTTATTGATTAAATGATGTACAGTGTCATGTAACCCAATTCCTGTGAGCCCAGGTTTCATCATCATGCACCGGTCCAGAGTGCACCAGGACTCCTGGACAGAGTAGTGCTCATATGGTGATACAGGAGGGCCGTTGCTGTTCTGTGCTCATTCATTAATACCTGAGGACTGATGTTGAATGATGTGTACTGTAGACTTCTAATTTAAAAGTACAGATATTCTTAAAAATTAAGTGAACTACGGGAGCTGCCATTACTTGACTTCTTTTTGTAAAACAGCAGGCCTATTGGTTTTATGATGATCTTGACTTTGCTACCTGGGTGGGCAGACTTCTAAGACTACACTGGCTCCATGCTTATTTCATATTACTAACCAACTGAGTAGTGAGGCCAGACAGGAAGGCAGCCCTGAAGTCAAACCAGCAATGGCCACTGTTCCATTCTTTTTCTCACAAGTATACCTGAATAAATTAAAGAAAGCACAAACTATAGCCAGTCACATCATATAGCCATTTCTACAAGAACATCATATGGATTTACTGGGTCCCTGTGCTTTTATACAAGAAAACAGAAGTTTTACATATGCGTTCCTGGGTCCAACCATTGCGGACTGGTTTTATTCAGCAAAATAAAGCTCATGTCTAATGATAAAAAAGCAAGTTATCAATGCTTTTTTCTGTGCCCGAGTTGTAAATCAGAAAGAGGTGGGGGTGGGGGGCCCACTGTTTACTGGTGTCAGTTGCTGGATGCAAATTAGCAGTTGAAAAGAAAGGAAGTAAAAGTGTTAACATATTTTATCTAATGATTTCAACAGCTCCTGATTTTAAAGCATAATCCTACATTTTAATTAGACCCAAGCAGAGCTTTATTCAAGGACACATTTTGTATTATCCAAACCTGCCTGGATAATTCCTTCACCAAACACAAATGGTGGACGCATGCATTATAAAAAGCTTATGCTTGGTCAGGTCAGAGAAAGTAGGCCTCACACTTCTGCATCCATTCTCCTCTGCACTGACTGCCTGGAGTTGCTAGCAGACGTGACCAACATGATAGGTCTTTACTTAATATTTTGGTCACACACGCTGTGCTTCAAGCCTATTTGCGATGGCCACCGAGATATAGAAGATGCTCAACAAAGCGCAACAAAGCAATGAGACTATTCTTCATGAGAGCAGAATAATAAATTTAAAGCTTGGACTGAATAATGGACACAAGAATTTGGCAGACAGGCCACAGATCATATAGCCCCTGCCTGGATAAAAATTGCTTGTTTTATCTACTACATATTATACGGAGTTGAAGCTAATTTGCTTTTTTTTCCCTGTCATGGCTGAAATGGGTGTGATTTGATTGGGAGAGTCAGTCTTATGGTAATGTGCGGCAGCATCAAGCTATAAGGATGTATCTGAAGACGAAACAGACAAACGTGTAATGAAAGTTGACGTGTCAATGACTGCAGTAATCCGATTTACAGTACAACCTTGTGACTTCTAGGGACAAGTTCAACTTAAGAGCTGTCTCTGTAAAAATGAGACCTTGGTTTTCACATCATCATCTGTACCATACATTTCTGGAAGATGAATTCAGTTTTTACCACAAATTAAGGAAAACACAGGGGCTGCCATTACATTGCAAAAATACTAATTGCTCAACAGCTATGCTCATTGCTTGATTTCAACTCTTTCTCAGTAACTCATCTGGATAAAATACGCAGCCAGTAAAATGAGTAATTATCTGCATACTTGTTCCTTCTCAAAAATTGACACAATAAGATCATTACACAATTGACACAATGACATCACACCAGCAAAGGTGGTTTATATTTTTCTTTTAGA
Source organism: Pyxicephalus adspersus (assembly GCF_032062135.1). Classification (NCBI taxonomy): domain Eukaryota; kingdom Metazoa; phylum Chordata; class Amphibia; order Anura; family Pyxicephalidae; genus Pyxicephalus; species Pyxicephalus adspersus. The sequence continues at coordinate 41,148,892 of NC_092858.1, forward strand.
ACAGGTCCTCCTTTAATGTACAAAAGTTTGTAGGTTATTATTTACTGATCCACATTTATTACTTAAAACTATAACTAAATCTCACAGCTGCATATATATTCACCACTTCTTCAGGACACTACTACTTCCTACAAGTTTCAATGTGTTGCAATGTAACTGGTAAGCATTATTAAAAAAAAGTTAGACTGCTATTGGTCTATTCTATTGTTCTGGTAACATAATATCATTCATTTGCCATAGAAAAAAGCACCAAAGTATCAATTCTATTACCTAAAATCTGGCACCTACACCCTGATCTTTTTCAAATGGACTGTCTGACCGACCCCACCCCCCACCACCAAGAAAAAAAGTGAAAAATATTCACAATTTTAAACTCAATGCACTTGAATGTACAAAACCATATAGATGCTTAAGTCAATTATAGGCATCCATGTGGAGAAAACCTTTATCATAAGCCTTTCTGGTGCAACAGTCACACTCACCACCCACCAGCAGATTGTTGCTCTGATGACTCAGATATTATAAGCAACCTGTATTTAATGAAGGCATTTTTATATGAATTTCTTCTTCCATGTATTTCTGGGTACAGAGTTTCCACCCCAAGAAAATACTCCTCACAAATTGCCGCAGTTGGTGACTTTTTAATTGGAAGTGAATTGTGCTAATCTTTGTTGCAGCAGTGACCACTACTTCGGCATATGGAACCATTTAGACCCACCAACCACTTTTCTCTGCAGACATTGTAAGCATGTGAGCACTACACAGAGAGCAATGATTGGATGACATGAGGGAAAGATGGTGGTCCACAATCAAGCAATCCATAGATATTGAGGAAGAGCTAGCTCCTAATATTTTTCTGACCGAAGAACTTTTTACATTCCATACTTTTCTCTTTATTTGCTTTATTTTTATTAAACCCTTACATGTCAAAGTCATTTACAGTCTGATATAGTCATTTTTGCACCATATTATGCACGTCTTCTATCTCCAAATGTTCATGTTAATGTTCTTTTCATATCCATGAGACCACTTATACTGAAGAAAAAAATTCTAACCTAGGTTTTGCTAAAAATGGTATAAATTTTCTGATTTTACCTTTCTAAAAACTATTAGCAAAGCACCATGAAAAGCAGATATCTAGTCCCACAAGACTCAGATCAGCCTTTTTTATCTTTATACTTATGGAGAGATAAAAAAAATTACAATAAACACATTCTCTATTGTTTGCTATTAAGTGTATCACAATAGTATTTCACAAAAGTATTCTCATATCTGCTTTGTATTAATGCTCCATTCATTGTAAAATAAAAAAAATTTATATATGCAAATCTTTGGCTTGGAAAGAAGGTGAACTATACGGCCGTTAGCACTGTAAAACACTGGATAAAAAATAAATAAATTGCAGCCGTATCACCAGAATGGCGAGAAGGAGAAGTCACGTAAATGTCACATCATCACCAATTATTCTTTAATAAGTATGCCCATTGAAAGCATCATAAATTCCAGACTAACAGCAGGGACCTGTGTCATTTGTAGAAAAATGTGTCAAAACATGTAGTGCTGTTTTATGACACCAAGAGTGACAATTATGAACAAATCCTTTTGTGATGGGAAAGTGAAGAGGTTTGCGTTCCCACTGCATGATTTTAAAGAGAAAATCTCTTAATGGAAAGTACAATCTTCTGGTTTACGTATAAGTGAATTGTGAAAAGGTGGACAACCCCTACATATTCTTTAAAAAGGACAAAAAAGACATCACCCAAGTTGGATTTTTCCCTAAAATTAGCTAGAACTTGTAACTTGCTAAATATCAATTGATTGCTTGAGATAAAATGGGATTTTTGTAGAACAATCTTTCATGTGAAAGATACCTCAAGATGGATTACACACCCAACACATCCGTCTGCCATCCTAATTCGGAAGAAAGAATCTAAGACCAGTTTAGCTAAAGCGACTATTTATGTGTATGGAGTCTAGGGGCAGAGGCCCCATAAAATGATCCTAATTTATATTAAATCTTCATCTGTCAGACTCTTATGAAAGTAAAAAAAATACCACAGTAGATCCTGCTATTTAAAAATGCCAAAGTTCTCAAGAAGGAATTCAAAGAATAACTAGTCTTCAATTGAAAATGAACCTTTTTATAGAGAAACTTTTTTTACTACTCCTTTCATTTTATGGGACCAATGCAGCATTTACAATTTCTGGTACCCCAAAATCTTTTACTAGATATGAGCACCTACTTATTCAGCACTACTAACTTTTCTTTAAATGTACCCTTCTAGTAGGAGGATAATTTTGAGCACTGCACACTCTATGTACTCACAGCCATCTTTCCATTTTCAAGGAAAAAGCTGAGTTAGGTGGATTGCGTAAAGACAATTTTAGTTCAAGTTTAATCCTAGACAAGTAATTTCTGCAATATTCTACACTTGTAGATGAACACTAACAATTAAAAAAAAAAAGTTATTCATAGCCTATATGCAGCTTCATCTATAATAGATGGTGAATTGATCTGCCAAATGCCATGCTCGTCATTATTCCTGATGAACAGTGATGGTGTAAATGCTGACTGGAGGCAGAAAACCGGTAAAGTTGTAATTTGTCAATTAGGTTTTTTTGTGTGTGCAATTTAGTATTCAGTAACTCATACTGACCAGACTTGTTCAATTAGTAGTGCCCTGGTAAGTCATAGTGAGAATACATTATATGTCGTGAAGAACCATTTCCATTTTTATTGGTAATAGTAAAAATCTCAAAAACACAAAGCACATGCACATCTTTGGATGCGTTTTACTCCAAAGCATTTGCAAAACATTGTCTAACATAGTTATAAATCTCACATACCAGAAAATAATATTGCCCTCTGTTTACACGCAGCATGGAGAAGAGATAATGGAAGATGCTGGGTATTTTACTTTACTCTCAGTGACTGCATGGAGCAGTAGGGGAGGTTATATGTGGTGTTGGGGTAGGGGTTGATTGGGGGTTATGTAAACTTACTAATACTCTATATAAGAAATTAAAGGGTTCACTTTTTGGCTGGTGGGGAGGAAGGTAAACCCATAACTTTCATCATTTTTTTTTTGATTCTTTAGATAAAAATAATAATCTACTTTGTAGTGTAAATAGTGTGTATTAATGTTTTAAAATCATTGTTTCTAGGTATAGGTTCTTTTTCCCAGGTATAGGTATATGTAGCTTCATATGTATCTCTAGGTAAATATAGCTGCCGCTTTCATGCTTAGTAGCCTTGCTAACTCTCACAGTGCCTACCAGTATCACTTATATCACGATCACATAAACCCAATACAGTTTTACTTGTATTAGGTAGGTTGAAGCCCATCTCTGGGCGGGCGGGCCCCACATTACTACCTGCAGACTTTTACTCAGATCCTGAGAAGATCCTGGCACTGTACAGCTAATAGAAAAGTGTCCACATCACACAGACCCCACCATCTGTTAAATGAAGGGAGAAGCCTCGGGACTGATGAAGATCTGAATGTATATTCTCATAGGTGATTTGGCCGTAGTTTACATGGCTGGCTTCCATTCCAAAGAAATGAATATTCCGCTTAGGTCAGATCTCCTGAGGCATATTGATTTTAGATCAGTAATATACAGTAGTAAAGCTGTTGAAAGGCCATGACAGCTAATCAGTTTGCTACAAGGCCAGCTTCACACATATGTACAGTGTTTTGATGTGATGCCACCATGCACGGCAGAGCCAAGTTTATTCTGTAATGAAGCTCAGCAATTTACAAATTACAGTAGGTAATATGCTGAGTCTACTTTGACATCACATAAAATCACATTATACACTTCACAGACCTTGTATGTGTAGTGAATGTACTGCAATGACACAACAGAGCTTTTTTACTGCTGATTTCTTTCAACCTAATCAGGGCAGCTAAAGAAAACAGCCATAAACGGATCCTAAGATTGGTCTGATCTTAAAAACAGATGTTTTATTATTAAGAGTAAAGCAATAAGAGAGGGAGGGGAAAAAACACCAGGCGCATTCCACATCATTCCTATTTGTCGTTTCTACATATGGTTCCTTTCCAAATATGAATAACAGGGAGAAAATGAGGAAAACAACTTGTTTTTAAAGTAAAGATTCTCAAAAGTGCAGATGTAAGACCGCAGCAATAAAGTTGGACAAATGGTCCCCTTTTCCAGTAAAGGGCAGAAAGTTTAATGAAAGGTTCTCTGCTCTTCTTTTACATAGAGCTTTAGAAACTCCCAAGAAGCTGGTCAGCCACACATCTGTCAGTACTGCTTCCCCCCCTAGGGAACTGGGAATGGCAGCCATCGGGCTCCTAACAAACACTCTGGAGTGCAACCACATCTGCAAGATAGGGTTCACAAAAAAAGGCTGCATTCTACGTTGACACATACGTGGGTGTTCAAAAATGACTTTTACAGCCATTACAAACATGAATTCCAAAAGCTGATATAACACATTTTGTTTAAAGAAAAAAAGTTCAAATGCTACTTTACTGTGCTATATACCCACGCACTGGCCTATGTGTAATTTTTCAATTACAAAAATACATTTTTACAATAGAAACAATTACCCAATTAGGTGCTCATCTCTTGGGTTAGGAACAGTGCACTTTGTACATCAATTCACTAACAACCGGGCAAGTACTCAATTCTAACCAAAAGGAGTAATTGGTAAAATCCGGGTAGGTGCATCAAGAACGGAAAAAAGACTACATTTGAATGACATGCCTTTTGTTGTGCCAATTGTCAGACACTGTCATCTAGACACAGCAAGGTGTGCAAGAAACTTCTTATCTTAAGAAAAACTGTAAATATTCAGCTGGCAACGTGCTCATTCTAGATATGGAGGAGGCCTGTGCAGGATCACAGAGACCATCAAAAGATTTCCATCAAGCTTGTGTCTGGGTAAGGGTAGCCTGATCTTTGTGAAACATGTGCCCAAAAGAAGCAGCTCCAGCAAATATTAGATATGAATTAAGTCTTAAAAGACACTGGTTCCCTTTAATATAGAAAACAGTAAAAGGCTATTTCACCAAGTAAAACCAGCATAAACCCACCAGTGGAACCATAGAAAAAAAACGAGATGTGTTGGAGGCATGGTGATGTGTTCAGAGGGAGAGACAGAAATCAAGAACTACGTCTGGAGTTTGCCAACAAGAGCAAATTGCTGCGTGAGGTTTAAAAAAAAAAAAAAACAAACAAACTATACAAAACCAACATTTCGGTATACTATAAAAAAAGGTTTTTTTTTTATAAACACTTTTAGGTGTTAGAAGTAAATGGCATGAATTTATATTAATTTAGGGTACAATTGTAAAACTTGTTTGTTATGACTCCTAAGCCATTCCACCTCCTGCAACGTTCTCTTATTTCTATGGAAAATGGTTACACCTTCTCAGACGTTTTTATTTTTTACTTGGAAGGTTTTCAGAATAATATTATATGATTAGATGCAAATTTCAGCTATTGCAACTCTAAAAATGGAAATAATGTCAAAGAAATATCCAAAGCACAAATACCATGCATGCTATTTTGAAATCAGAAGACACTGGGTATATGACATACCTGTATTTAAGGATATTGTATACAATCCTGGGGTTGTTGTGATTTGCATCAGGAACATTGTTATCCAATGTCAGTCCATGTATCTGTAAGGAAAGACCTTTATCTCACATGCTCAGTTACAGTGAGGATCAAGATTACAACCGCCAGACTGAGGGGTCAAATATTTGGCAACTTTCCAATCTACTCTTTAAACGGAAGAGCAAACCTAAATATTTTTCTACAAATTCCTTTTTTTGCAGAAAATATACACACAAATTTACAACTGCTGTTAACCTAGTATTTCTAAAGTATAAAGAAGTTCATCAGAACTGGAGTATATGTAATCCCCAATAACTACAATCTCTCTTTTTACTCAACCCACAAGTCCCTTTACCAGCTTCAGAATCTATGATCATTTTGATGGTCTTCCATGGCCATCCTTTACTCCTGAGATATGCCAGAATTGTACACCGTAAATGTGCAGCTGGGTGCACATTTTTAAGAGTTTGCAGGAAGAAATGTAAAAAAATTTTTGTTGCAGAGACAAAAACGCTTGAAATAAAGTTCTAAACTAGGCTTTAATATATTCATGTAATTTCAAAAGTCTTACATACAGCTTTTATTACATATGAGGTGATCCTGTTACAAAAGTTCTTATGGATACACTTCTTGTTATAAAGAGACAACACTGTCAGCCATTACTAGCCTTAATCATAGCTACAGAAATGTAAATACTTTGTTCATGCCTATTCCATTACAATTTTTACCCTTCTCCCTCCACTTAAAGGAGAAGCAGGTATTTAAATGTGTATGTACCCATCTCCGTCTATGATTTAGGCCGGAACCATTTAAAATGCTTAAGCAAAGGTGGCTTTTATCTTTTTCTTTTTTTTTGTTTAATTACTAGCAGAATTTGGCATACTGTACCAGCTAACTAGGTACTGGTATTCAAAAAAACTGCTCCTAAACAATCAACATGCGTTCTGCAAAAAAACTGATGACTTTATGAAAATGTTTTGTTCAGTACAATTACTGGTCATAATACCTAAATCTATTTCTTACTACTACAAGATTTGCTTCAGAAAATCATTATGAATTCATGCCATTTGTTCTGAATCAACTTGTGACACATATGGAAATATGTAGCATTCCAAACAGACAATGTCATTCGCTATTCTAAAACAAAGAAGTGACTTTTGGCTCAGGGCCCATTACTTTCTAGAGAAGGGAAAAAAACTAAATTAAGTTTGAAAAACAAAAAATTCAACTATTAAAGTCCAACTCTGGTAATAATAAACTTTTACCAGGCTCAAAGCAGTAAAACCATCCTATTCCTCAGAACAACCTGGCTAATCTGCTGGTTTAATCGCTGGGCTTAGTAGATCTCCCATGCTTCTCAGTTTGTACATGAAGTGAGCACCGGTAGCCCAGATTGAACCAACACAACTCTCAGACCGCCAACATGGCACTAATGTCTCCCCCTCCCACTTCTCCTGGTCATTCCAAATGAGGCCTAGGGTTGTGTGTGGAAGGAGGAGGAGTGGAGGTATGAATGTGGTGCTGGGGGTCTACAGGACCTAAATTACTTACATCCCAGAGACCCTAAACAGCAGGAGCTGTACTAATGGCAGCATGTAAACAAGCAGATCTGGAAGTTGAAGAAGAAATTCTCTATCATGGCTCATTTTAAAAAGCTTTATAACTTTAACCCAGATAAGGTTATTTGCCCAGAGAAGGGCTTTAAGTTTAAGCACAAAGGGATAAATTATGCAAAATAATTGCTTGTTTTGCAACAGCCTCAGAATACCAACACTCCTCGCCCTGTTTTCACGCAGGGAGGGTTACCAATGATGTTTTAAAGCACAGAACAACCACAAGCATTAGAAAAAAAACAAAACAGAAGTTTAAAATATATCTTGGAGCCTTAAAAACAATATGAACAACATTTTGTTAAATCCACAAACTAATATGAACATGTTAGGTCTTCAGAGGCATTATATATTGTAAAATGATATATATTAAAAAATATAGGAGGAGGAGAGTGGTGAAGGGAAAAGGGCAAAGATATTGTTCAAAGAGCAAGAAATAAACGTAGATTGTGTCTTAGAATCGGTGACATTCTCTGTGGTCACCTCAAGCAGCAAAAAGCCCAAACTGTCCGAGCTAGCAGCAGGTTTACATTATTTCAGCAACCCAATACAGTAAATATATATTAACTCTGAATACTGCCTTGATAAAAGTGATGGCCTCCTGGAAAGAGGGAAAAAGTAAGGAGTACTGTGATCTTTTTGAGAAGTAATAAATAAGTCTGAATACACCATATATAAAATCCATCAGTTTTACCAAGCAATTACAAATCTGCAATTACCCTTTGCATGAAAACAAGGCTAAAATTCCTTCATAACCAAAGTACCGTTTTAATGAATATGGAGGGAAAATTGTACCAAAGATAAGCAGACCTAGAAAGATCCGGCCTAGTATGAGCGTCCTAGTGCAGGTTTTATACAGAGTTGATATTATTTGTGTAATATTCATTGTGCACTTTGTGCTACACACTAAGAATATGAAGAAAAGTAGAACCAGGCAACTACGCCTTTCTGTCCTGATTTTGGGGACGGCTGTCTGGTCACTATATCTTCATCTCAGACAATGAATATCCAGCGTCTATAGGCAGCTTCAATCTGAAATAGGTGCCTTGAAGATAAAGTCTTTCACTCACACACAAGTGATGGCATTCTCTGGACTTGTGAAAGAGACTAAAGAGAAAGTGCTTTCCTCTCAGCAAACTGTGACTGTGCATATAGAAGCTGACCTGTCAGACAAGCTACTGTCACATTTCGCTGTAAGGCTACATCTTTCTCAGTATATTAGCACAGCTCATATTGGAAACCAGATGCTTCCACTCAGCAGAGCAGACAGAAAGCAGTGTTACAGTGTCAATAGACAGACATGACAGGATGGGTTCCGGACTAGCCAGGGATCTGTACAGGCAGCCAAATATCAGATGGCATGGATAACCACAAAGCTTCACATCCCAGGAAAACCCGTCTAGGCAACTCGTTTACCCTGTAGGGGAGGACAGACTCGTCTGGTCCAGGCAGGGAACATAGGGAGCACTCCACCTTTTCTTCTCCCTCCAGGGAACAAGTTACTAAATCACAGTCATCTAAATGCCTGCTGTCTCCATTTAATTACTGTCCATTTCACTCCCAGCTCCTTATCAATTAGTCCTACACAGATCTGCCTGCAAGTATGCCAAGCTTCTCTCTGCACCACAGTACAGCATACATTAAGCCTGGATTACCACCTTTGCCTTTTTGCTCCATGTGTTCTATTGCAATTTAAAGTAAACACATCAATGCATGAGATGAGAAATCATTGATGAACATGGATGAATCATGGTACATGTAAACACATGTTGTTTTATAATATGACATTCAATACAAAGTGCACTACAATTTGCTTTGGAAACAGGTGACGATGTATACATTTCCTTTGTTGCTGTCTGACAAAAATTGTCTTCAGGACAGAAAGGAAGCATACCAAAGATCTAAAGGAGCCATGGTTAGCTGTAAAACCAGACAAGGGTTCTAACATCTCTGCATTGATTTGGAAAAAAGTATTGGGTAAAGATATTCTTTAATGTGGAAAATAATACTGGGCAAAATATTACCTGAAATATGGCGCTGTCTCCAACTAGCATCAGCACAGCAATTTACATTTATAACATGGTTGTATTACTTGGTAATCCCACCAACAGATCCCTTTTTAATCATTCTTTTATTAAGGTGACAATTCTTGTGAAACACAGCAGCACGGTCACCCTGTGAGCAGGGTATAAAGCTATACACTATTGCCTGAGAAAAACATTGATGAGAATTGGGGTACAAATCTAGCTTGTGTACAGCAACCCCAACATCACTGGCTATCCGCCATAGTAGATCACCAATGTCCCAAAAAAGAAAAAAAAATATAAATATAAATTTATTATTACAGAACAGTGTTATATGGTTTGTTCCAATCCCAGCAACTAATTTTTTGCTGGAAACAATAGATTTTGTGTAAAGGGTGAAGGAAATAAAAAAAAAGGAATTGATAAACTGAAAATTATCATAGGAGGTTATAACCCCAAGAACACAGTATTTTTCACTGTAGTGGGCCTTTTGCCATTTGTATGAATTATCAGTGAAGGCACCTTGGCTCAAAACCATTGTTAAAAAAAAACTTTAAAGGGTAAAAAACTTCCAATCCCCTTCTACGGAATAGAAAAGTATACCCGCCTGTTTTTTTTTTTGGGGGGGTGGGGGGGAAGTTATGAGGGTTTGGCGGCCACATTCGTGAACGCAGTTATTTGATTAAGGAAAAAGCAATCCTTGTAGGAGAATGCTGAATACTAAATAAACACAATGTGATTTTCATCATAGATCATATCCCATTTCAGCAGCATTAGTAACTAGGTAATGTCAGAAAACATGAACCCCTAACAGTACATTTACCAGGGCCCCATCGTAGCATAGCTGTCAAGCTTCATAACAATCATAGGCTTTGTTGAGCAGTCTAAAATAATGTATCCTAAGTTAACACTGCTTGACAAAACACATTACTGGGGCTGAACTCCATCTCTCACTACATCCTTTCCCTGCTGCTTCCATGTCCCTGTGGCATATCATTTAATAGGATGGAATTTCCTCTGCATTCCTTTCGGAGAGTTTCCACCCATTTCATATGCGGAACTGAACTGTAAAGCAGCCTATTCGTGGTCAGAGCGGGGTATAAATGTGCTCATAGTTTGAAAGGGCCAAGTATAAATCCCACCGCTGTTCTACCAGCTTGTTTAGGACTAGAGGCAAAATATCACAGTTCGACCTTAGAAGCTTTATGAAACAGGACCAAATGCTGGTTAGGATAAAGTAATCGTCAACTATTCAACATAGATACCATAGCTTCCTACAACCATTAATAAACTATTACGGTGCAAACATGACCTTAGCATCAGGTAAATGTGTGGGTTTTGTCTGTGGAGTGGAAAAAGCTTAATAGACATCTCCGACTTCTTTATAGGAAAGAGAATGACTACTGGCCAGGAAAAATCCAAAACCGAAAAAACACAGGCTAGGGATGCGGTCTGACAGGTCTTACTCACTAACAAATGTTAGACCGTAAACAGCCAAACACTGCCAGAGGTCAGTATGTGTCCTATTAGAAACCTGGAGTAAGAAAAACAACCAAACAAGCAATCAGCTAGTAAAAAATAATGGCAACTAGCTTATTAGTAGGTTATATGGCTACATACCTTTTAATTGTACTTAGGTATATAATACAATTAAAGTGTAGCTAAACTGCAAGAAGATAATATTAATATACTGACACACATTTTTTTTTTTTTTTGCTTTAATGTTACCTGCCAATCTTTCCAGGAAAACATTCCTAAAGTGACATTTTTTGGAGCAGCGCATCATTTTAGGATTACAAAATACCTCCTCCTTCTCACCTCTTTTCCAGAACATAGTTGGTGGTATTTTGTAGTCCTATGATTGCTTGGAAAAAAGTAACATGTAAGAGTATAGCACAAGCAGAGAACACTAAAACTTATCAGCTGATAACATTTCTGGCACGATCAACAGTTATGTTTCTGCACTTATCAAAGGAGATAAACCAAAAATGCTTTCATGTTACATGTAACAGATCAAATGAGAACAAAAAAAAATGAGATTGATTTTAGCGTTTACAAGTTTGGTGTACAAAATATTGTATATAATCTTTGTACATTTATCAGAACAAAACTAGGAATGCAGAGGTTGCATTCAACAACTGCCCCATTATACATAAACAAAAGAAGAAAAAGGCATAGAAATAGGAAGTCTTGCATTCACAAGTGCTCATCCCTGTACACCGTGAATCTCAGCAGCTCAGATCTATGCGTTTGAGAAATATATAAACCTCTTGCCTGACAGATGGCTATTTCAGGCAACAAGCGAATAATTGATTTCCGGATGAAGCTGTACCCCTTGCAAGCGCCAAGACTGGTGTAGTCATGTCTCACTTTACCTACAAAATGAGACAGAAATGTGACGGCTTACTGTGCAATCATTTCCACCCTTGGCAAAAATAAGAGGATGTTTTCAACTTACTCTGGCCTGCGTGTTTAAGTGTAAGAACGTGGATTCAAACAGAACTGACATTTACTGTGATATACATTTCTCAAATGTTCCATTACTAGCAAGAAATAGTCACCAATAAAAATTATTAAAAAAAAAACACACAAATTCACCTTTCTAAGTGTCATCAGCATGACCCCTCTTGCTCTCAGTGGTGTAGAAAGAGGGGTTGGATGTTTTTAGCAATTACGCTGTTCTCCAACATCCAAATTAAACAGATTGCAAAATTTTGTACATTTTAGCCTTAATACTTTATTAGACTAAACAGGAAGATACAAAGGCCAACAAGCGATTTCATCAACTACAGACCAGGATTCAGCTAATGCTTCCTTTTTATACATTCTCTTTAAATGACAAATGAAAGGACTGCTATATTGCCATCAAGATAGCTTTACAGCTGAACTCCAGTGTTACTTTTGTTTTTAAACTTTTGCAGATAGCCCTAGTATTGTCCCCAGCCTCTTTTAGCTGGGCCTACCAGCCGGCGTTTTTTCGAGTGGTTACTGATGAGTTTGGTACAGGGGCTGCCACCTGCCTACAATTTCTTCCAACCCGGCTTAAAAATTTTTTGAGTTGAACTTTGAGCCCTTTCCTGTGCTGCAAGGGATTTGCCCCATTACCCTGCAGAATGTGACTTTCACACAACAAGCATTAGAAGCGGCAAGCAGGTATTTTAGGTACACCTCATTTCTGTTATGGACTAAAGGGATCATCCAGCCCACTCCGGTATATGTGCTGTCTTGTCTCTTTTCAGCTATTTGCTTTCTGTCCCGTCAGTAATTTAGTCTCAGCTTCATATGTGGAGGGAGTTATGGTGCAAATTTTAGGTTTGCTCAGAGTTGAGTATTAATACAGAATGAGGGTCATTCTGATTTCAGGAAATTATAGAGATAAAGGTTTGTCTGTGCACTCTAATGTATAGCAAGAGAGAATAGGAACCATGTATGGCAATAGAGATAATCAGAGTGAACGTTCTGAGCTGTGGGAGCAATACAAAGACTTGACCCAGACTCCCCAGCACCAACATGTCTTCTGCCTCCTATTGATTACTATTCTGGATTCTTCCTCCTCCTTATAAAAGATCTTTCACAACCCCGTTAATAAATTACAGGGACTAAGAAGAGGGATTACACAGGGGGAGGAGAGAGATATTACAAAGTACCTTAAGGGTGCTGACTAGGGTTCAGCTTTAAAAATTCTAAGCCAATGACCTAGACCAATCAGACTTTGCTAGTAGTCTTCCACATTTTCAACTGTCTTCCACAGTTTCAATAATGTATGACTAAAGAAATGGCTGTTCATAAATTTTAAAAGAGGCCCCTGGAACACCAATGGTTTTGGTTATAATTCTTTAGTGTTTAGATCATGTACAATGGTCCTGCCACGGCTGCTCTCTACCAGCTGGTGCTCCAACCAAGGGACAAAAGGCAAAAATTATACTGCTGTAACTTACCCATACTCTGTATTTCTAAAAGTAGCTAATAAGGCTACAGATTTCTGAACTTAAAGATATACAGGACATCTTAATATCTGCCAATGCTGGAGTGTGCAGATCTACACAGCTAGACTAAGCTATAGAAAAGTTATTACTCCAGTGGAACTATACGCTCCAGTATGTTCTCTCAGCCAAATCTACAAAACCAGTGCTCTTAGCCAAGCAACTTTTTTTTAATAGACAAATTTTACAGACTGTATAAATAGTACAGACACTGCTGGCAATAAATTAGTTCATCAGTGCTTTTCCAAAAGCGGTGCTTTGATTAACTACATAAACTGAATTGGAGCAATTTTTTTTTGGTCAGTGATGGGAAGATATTCACAAAATTCACATCCTGTGGAAGATGTGCAAGCCTTTTAGAGCCACACCGCCTGAGGAAGTTATTGCATTGAGTATTTCCTTGTCAAAACAATAAAAACACTGCTAAATAGTTCAAACAAAGGCCATCCCCCAGAGATGGGTAATCCCTCGTATTTCCTCTGAGCTGGAAGACTCTGGGCACAATGCCCAATGCACAGTCTATATCCAACAGCAACTGCTTTGCTATGCTTTCCAGTAGCATTTATTACCAGATAGATATGTCACTGTTCCCCAAAAAGGACCTATATACATTCACGACTAAAAGAATGATTTTACAAAGAATCAACGTACATAGAAAACAGGTGTTTTTTGCAAAGTGATATCTGGTCCATTTCTAACAGAGGGGACTAAAATGGGGGGCAAAATGTTGAAAAACGTAACACTCCCTCTGAGATGGATGTGTTAGAACACAGGGCAGTGCCAAGAATACCCCCTTGTCTACCATCGTACATCGTGAATATGGGTGTCAGAACAGGCCCATGGACCAATTAAAGGTTTAGCTCTTGTGGCTGTCTGTGGGTGTGTGCGGCTTCAAGATTCTGCTACTAGTATGACTTAGTAGAAGATACCACAGGACACCTTTACAGGTCTTGTGAAGTCTCTGCAATGGTTAGGAGCCTTTTAGTGGCACAAAGAGGACCTACAAAATATTGGCAATTGGTTTTAATGTTTTGGTTAATCAGAAAATAAAAAAGATAGTTTAAAATCATGGATAAAAACTGAATTACTGTGCAATTCACGCTACAAATAAAGCAATTCTAGCCTTTATGATGAATGTAAAAAAAATTAGATAGCCACTAAAATTATGTTTTGGATATTTGTTTTAGTTTCTAGAAATGGCAGCCATCTTCAAAATTAAGGTAGCCCAGGGACATCATCAATACTTAATCTGTGCAATGAAACAACAGCCATTTCTTCCTTGAGTTTCAACATTAATGTCTGTTGTCAGGTGTCCTTAAGTGTGTCTACTGCAAAGCTATTTGACTCCCACTTGAACATGGGCAAATAACCAATCCACTCAGTTGGTAGCGTATAATACCATCAAGCTGTGTTAACACATAACAGGATTTAGCAAGTAATCCTCTATGATTCGATAAAAGCAAAGTCAAACTTAAATCTGGTTACTAGTATAAGGGTATACATGTTAAGAAACAGCTGCTGGTTCCACAGCCACAGATATACAAGAGCAATTTGAAGAGAAAAAAAAAACTATTCCTACAGTCCATGTACGTTCACCTGTAGGAAGGTTTTATGTGGCACATTCCAAAGACAAGCAGGATGGTTGTGTGCTTTATAATTGCATATAAAATGTTATATACAGTTAGTATGTAATGTAGAAAATGCTGTGAAATAATTGGGCCGCAGGCTGATGGTGGAAGTAAGGGAATGGCAGATATTTTCCATCAAAAAACAAAGTATCAGTAGCATTTTGAGCAATATTTTTCTGAAGTTTAGCATGATAAAAAGTTTAAATCAATTTACAATTGATCAGCACAATGAATTGTCCATTTCAAGGGCACAACCTTGGATACTTCATGGCTTTTAGATTCAATCTAGGAATGCTCTTAGTCTTATTGGTAGTGAAACTTTGGTAATTTATGCTAAACAACCTTACAGCGTTTTCCACATAATGGAATCCATTTCAACACCTGGTTTGTATTTTGTGGTTACCTAAATTAAGTTTGTTGTTTCCTGTTTGAAGATATGCAAAGATAAGAAGCAAGTGGAATGCACAATTCGGTTGGGGGCCGCATCACTCCTAAGATTGTACTTTGATGTCTGCACATGTGGAATACATAGTTCCTCTATAATGGTATTCATTGTAGATTGCCAGTAGGAGCTAAAAGGTAACAAATTTGCTGAAGTCTATTTTATGTAAAAACTGATTTTTTATGCAACAGGGTCATTTATAGCAATTTAAAAGTCTTAGAACATACATCATAATGGATTGCTGTGCTAAACTCATTATGCTGCAATAAGATAAACAGTTAGCTCCACTATTCTTGCTCATGTGTACTTGTCAATTTGACCATTCAGGACAAAGTAAAAGATTTTCTTTATAGCACTATTCCTCCAACTAAATTACCAACATAATGCTCCCCAGTTCCTTACCTACTCCCCGATTAAAAACACGATGTGTAAGATCTGTATTACACATAAAAATAAGAATTCTTAACGCTGACAACCATGTGATAGTGCTGCCTACAAAATGAGAGTTTAAGCACCATGCACTCCATAGAGAGGAATGGGAAAGGGACACATGCTTTCCATACCTGAAAGTATAAGGGAACTGACTTGTAAACTGAAGGATCATGGGGAAAGAAAGAGTTGATAACAGAAGAAGTGGGCAAGGAAGAGTAAATACTTATATCTTACTAGAGTTCACTTCTTTATTTTCACTACTATTCACTTCTATGTAGTTTCTGTATACATCTGAACAACTCAAGAGTCTGAAGGGTGTCCCCCTAACCCAACAAAGCCATCTTCCCCACACCACAACATCCTCATGCCCCGGAGAATGGGCCAGATACAGCCCACAACAAACCTATTTGAAGGTAGAAGTCAGAAGACGCCTGCTGAATTGCTGGTTGCAATGGCTTGAATTAAAAGGAAACAGAGTGCTTTTGACCTTACCATATTTGCAACGTTTTCTGGCACAAGTCAGCAGTTCATTGATTGACACTACTGCAGAGCTGGACACAAATCAGCTTTTTAAACCTGCCTGCTGGCTCTTTGGCCGGGCGGACTGGCTCCTGATTTCTGTTAATTAATTTACTCCTGCTTTACTGCTTGCAGGATTCTCTACCTTTCACAATTCTTTTGTCATTTAAACATTTTTCAGTTCACGGTGTGAATATTTTACAACACAGGCAGCTGATCAGATTCATAATAAAAATATCTCTGCAATAAATACGTAAGTGGTAAAAGTTCTGGGATATCAAACTGAACCTTAGTGTGACCTTGTGTTCGCATGGCAACATATTCAAACTTTGCCTGCACCCTGCCAAGCAGCAAACAGCTGTTATTCCTGCAGACTTCAAAGGCCTTATTGCTCACACTGTCTTGTGTTGCCTTTCTCTGCTAAGGCTTTCTGAAAAGCAAAGAGGTCAAAAAGAGAAGCAAGCAGAACACTGATAGTTTGCAAAGGTTATATCATATAGTGGAAGAGTTAGCCAGCAGACCAGACTACCCATTGAAGAAGGGGGGGGGGGGTCCAGGAAAAGCCTAGTCAGCATCTGGAAGAATGGCTGATGGAATTTTCCAGGGCAGAGGCAACTTCCTCCCATGATACATAATATATTCAATATGTTTAGGTTACATAACTACGACAGGCAAAAAAAAAAAAATTATCCAGTCAACTGACAAAAAAAAAATTACAAATCTCCTTCATCAGAAGAGATGAGTACCGTTTGTGATACATTTTTTTTTTTTTGCACTAACAGTTACAAACTTTCATCATGTGTACTGCATAAATTTTTATGAAACACATCTTACATTTATAAATACAGGGTTGTCATCCCAATAAGGACACAGACAGGAAAAAAATGTGAACAAAGAAGGTCCAAGCTTTCCCCTCTCCTACAAAAAGAAAAAACTGG
The DNA here is from genome assembly GCF_032062135.1 of Pyxicephalus adspersus. Taxonomy (NCBI): domain Eukaryota; kingdom Metazoa; phylum Chordata; class Amphibia; order Anura; family Pyxicephalidae; genus Pyxicephalus; species Pyxicephalus adspersus. The sequence goes on from NC_092858.1 coordinate 41,166,060, forward strand.
AGTTCCGATATAATCATCTAAACAATTTCTGTTGCAATCTAAAACAAAATAAACACTATTCCAAATACAGGTAAGCGGGATAGGGCTGGATAAATCCCAAGGGAAGGACAACCAGTGATCATAAAGTGTAATGTGAAACCCAAAAGAAAGAAAAACAATTATACATTGCAGTTTCCATTTCCTTAACTTCTTTAGTTCTCATACTATAATCCATACTTTATTCCTATATTTTATTCATACTAAATTACTATACTATATTCCCCTTAAATTGAGTTCTCAGTAAAAAAAACTTCAGCATTTTTTTTTCTTCTTTTTGTACAGATTTTGCTTTAGTGATTTCAGCAATTCTCTATGGACACCTATTGTGATTAATTTACCTACTTCTGCCATGTTCATTTGCTTCCATTTGATTTATTTTCAATTTCCAAGTATGCACCCAACAAAGGTATCCTTTCATCTAAAGGGTTGTACTTCAAACCAAAGCCTATTCTAATTACCAGACACCTTGAAAGTATTTGTAGGCAGCAAAGAACATTCCAGCTACTGAGCTGGGAGCCCAAGGACAATCTCCTATCTCCGCTGTTTCCTGGTCAAGGTCATGAATAGAAAGTTATTTTTTACATAAACATGAAAAATGACTAATTATTAGATTTATTGGACGTCTAGGACTAAATACTAACCCATGTCAGTTTGACCCACATAACAGTTACCAAGCGAGTCATTGTAGATAAATTTAATAGCAGAAAAGGTAGAGGAATATAAGGAACTGTGTTTCTACACTATATGTGCAATGAGGCGATGCCCAATCAAAAACTAATCTTAGAACCTCTAGTATATATCTCACATGTCCTAATGATTCCTTGGTCACTACCCCCATCCTCTCAATTTGATCAAGGTGGTAAGCCTCCTTCTGTGTTTACAAGTCTTGATGAAAAGAAATACTATGGGAAGAATTTCAGGTTTATATATCTGTAATATTTAAAATTGTGCAAACATTTTTTCATTACCTGCCTCCTGGTTCAGCTTTTTAAAGAGAATAATGATTTGAGCTGGTGCAGAAGAGGTCACACTTGTCAATAGATCTTAATTACAGATGAATGAAACAGATAATAGTGACCTTAATACTATTCTTGTGCAAAAAGAAAAGTACAGTACAAAAAAACCCACCAATTAAAGAATAAATATTTCATAAGCGTATGCTGTAAATTAGGGGTAGGCAAACTCCAGCCTTTAGTCCAGATACGGTTTAGCCAGTAGGCCGTTCCGGCCCAATGCCCCCTGGTCGATCCAGCCTAATCCCGGCTGGCAGGAGTCGGCAACCTGTGGCTCCGGAGCCGCATGTGGCTCTTGAGCCTCCTTGTTATGCCTCCCTTCCCTATTTACCGCAGCTGTTATTCACACTTCCACCGCCGGGGTAAGGGGACATTCCCTCTCCTCCGTATGCATTGCAGGGGAGAGGGATTTCCCTTCAGGGCGTTCCTGGTGGGGGGCAGAGCCATCAGCGCGGGACCCGAGAGAGAGTCCGGCCTAGTGTGCCTTCTTGACCTCCTAAAATGGCCTAGTAGCCAAAAAAGTTTGCTGACCCTTGCTGTAAATTATTATATAGATACATTTGCATCAGACAGGCTGGGGCAGAGTTCAAGCACACATTTGCGTAAACACTTGGAGATTAGGAATATGAGAAAAAAAATCCACATGAAAATGTCAGTTTAAAAGGTTCATACCCATTTTTTTATTCTTTAAGCAGTAACAAAGTTGATCTGTGAATACACTGGGTACAAAACACTTTGGCCTGCTTGCTATTAGTACCAATAGCCTATACATAAAACCTGCTGAAAATAACAGAAATCAAGACTGAGTAAAAGGGTGACTTTGTCAGTTTTTCTGATCAAATCATGATGCCACGGAAGCGTTATCACTGGTGTTTTGGTCTAATCTGTGGTTCCTGGACTGAGTGGTGTTCATATAACGATCAGTGAGCACTGTTCAGTTCTGAAGTACTGTTAGTGGTAACTACATAATGGTAGTGGTAACTACATAATGATCAACTGGCAGGAAATGTGTATACAAACAGACTGGGCTCACAGGTGGGTTGCACAATGGCACCCTGTTGTGGAATAGCACGACTGGAGATTATATATATATTCATTCAAATTAAAAACAAAACATGGAGTTATATATTAATATTAAACACCTAACATTAAGACAGCTAAAAGGTTTGTCTAATATTACTGCAATACATAAAGCAAAAACTACAGCAATTACAGAAACACCATGTCAAAAACTTTATCTCAATCAATAATACTGGGCCTTAAAACAAAACATGAACAATACAACCCTATAACAAAATTAGTTATAAGGCTACAGTGCTGGTGTTGATTCTTCCGCTGGAGAGCCACACTAGAGATACAATGGCTAAGTATATAGATTACATTATTGTGGAAGTATTTCCTGGACTTGTAACAGTGCGTTCCGCCTCGTTCATGCTGATTAAAAGCCAACTGATCTTCTCATAGTCAGCCACCTTCCTAAACTCGCATTGAGTTTGTTTTTTTCCCTAAAATCAAACTTAAGTGCATGAAGCCAACATACCAAAGGGATTGTGACATAAAATACTGAAAATAACCCAAAGCTAGGAATAACAAGAAACAGGAAACTGACTGCACAGAATTCTAAGTAATATCCACTTATACTTTTTTAGATGTGTGGGGTATGTTGGTGTAATAAAAGCTTCCACAAATATAACCTATGTATTTCCAGGTGTCAGTAATTCTCTGAAAAGTTCCTGAACAGGTACAAGTAGCGAACACCTGTACAGTAATGGGCTTCTGGGAGAAGTGATTAAAACATCCTATGCAGGATTAAGTTACCCAAGGCTGCTGGAGGTGGTACAATTGCCAAAAGAAAAATTACACAGGCAAGGTAAACGTGTCGCTGGAAACCTGGAGGTTGGGGTAAAAATAGGGAGTACAATTACAGAGTGTGGGGTCATGTTTTTAGCAAGACTTTAATCCAGGGAATGGGATAGTCCAAATCCTCATCACAGGCTTGCAATATATAACAAGCAGTTGGCACCAAGATGTGGTAAGGCCAGCCTGGGCACGTGGATGAAATCATCAACACACAAATACAGGTAGAGAAAGACGCGTGCTAATTTTCCAAAAATAGATTTCATGTTTTTGGCAAACTATGAATTTTACAGATTAGCATTCCATTTAAGAACCGCAGCTAGAAAACAAACTTCACTGAATATGAAAGTGAGCAAACATAAGTTTATAGTCTAAGATAAAGGTGATTATTTTTTTTTATAGCTTCAAAAGGTTACACATTACATTTAATGAGGAAATAAACTGAAAAGTGCATAAAACAAAAAATATATATACTTACCTTCAATCCCACAGGGCAGTCCGATCCATCCGGAGGTGTCTTCCATCAGGTCCCACATCATCCCGGCATCCGTTCTTCGCCTCTTTTTCTTACGTCACCCGACGCAGGCGCAAGATCAGGTGACATAGGTTGGAAAAAAAACTTGCCGAACTCACTGCTTATGCGAAAGATCGACAAGATTTTCTCTTTTCACAAAAAGGCTACTTCTGCGCATACCCGAGATGAATTGCAGAATTAGAAGTAGAATTTTGTTTTAAACAATGTGTCCTTTTAATTTAGTAGACATAAGCCCTTTTTGGTTATATGCTATAGGTGCCTGTTCCAAAAGTCTGCTATAAGTGCCTGTTCTATAAGTCTGTTTCAAGCACTATAAATTATAGCCCAACAGGAGAAAATACCAGGGGTGGGGTTATTAGGGGCAAACCACTTCCAGCTCTGATTAATGCCACTTTTGCCTTGCCCACTGCAGAAGATGCTGTGATGCCATGCACAGTTACTTTGTTGTGATATTCCTTCAAGCCCCCCCCCCCCCCCAAACTCACAGCAACCCTAAGAAAACATCTGGGGAGGAACAAATGCTTTATTGGAGAAAATTAACTATAACAGAACAGTTGTTCCAGTGGAAGCCATGTGTAAGTTACAATATATTTTTGGCTCCCAGGAGTAAGTGTATAACTCAGCTAATAAAGAAGGGACATGGTCTGTGGAGATCTGAATCAAAGTGACTTTGGGGACAATTATGCTACTTTTATTGTGGCCAGGATTGCACTTTAATGTTTTTGTTAACCTAAACATACTATGGAACAACAAACTATCACAGGTATAATATATTAACTATATAGGGCTTTAACTGAATAGCACACTATTATTATTTTTGCGTAGTTTCATCCAAAATACTTCCTTTTATGCTCAGATTTTATAAAGTAAAGCACAAGATTGGTCCATTAAATGTATATCACTTCAACCTAACATATTTCTGTGAAAACATGCCCAAACATATCTACAGCATTCAATAAGAAAATGCAGGAAAGAAAGTATACTAGGCTCTATGTGAAGAAACTGATGGCAACCAATACCCTACTTTATTGTCTGAGCTGACTAAAATAATCTGAAATCTGGCTGTCATATTTCCTATGATTTGTTTATCCTATCTAGTTACTGAATACGACTGATACAGAACCGCTAAGCCCCTATTTGTTCTGCTAAAATTTGAATTCTGGTTACATAAAGCTATAAAATACCTAACTTTTTCTCATAAGCAATAAAAATGTGGTAAAAAATTACAGGAAAAGAACTGCTATGATCTTTAGGGTCTCACAAATGGCATTACTGACCACACACAGGCTGTGTTCATGCAACCAGAACTTAGAAAACATTTTAGGCAAATGGTGATAAATTACTAAGTACAGGCATACGAATGCCCCACTTTTGTGATTGGCAATGTTCTCTTAAATAGAATGCTGAACCACAAGCCTTCAGGCTGAGATAAAACCATCTTGGGGATAAAAGCCATGAGTCCTATTACATTGAGACTGTAATGGTCAACTTTGTTCCACAGCTACGCCATAATTGCCAAAAGCCCCAGAGGCAGACAGAAGACTATTAGAAGACCACTTCATAGCCTTTGCATCTCATCTGGGAGCAGCTAACTATTGCCAGGCCACAACCAAAACTTTAAACCACAGTTTACCTTTCACCTTGACAAAAAGAATTCAAAACATCCATAGACTTCAAGCAGGAAGAAAATATGCTACAGGAAAATAGCAGTAAATTATGGGTAAAGGAATTAGCTTTAGCACAATCTGGTGACAACTTTGCCCAAGAGAAACCCTGGAGAATCCCTGATAAAAATAATTTATGAAGAGTTTTGAAGAAAAGTATACACATTACAGTAATAAACTTAAAATATTGACCTTTGCAGTGTTAGTCAAAATGTCTCCTTTCCAGAAAGCCAAAAAGATCACTGGTATCATTCTACTGGCACTGTCAAACAGTACTGAACCCAGAACTATACAGACACCATCAGATGAAAGGTCAATCACCCAAAGCTCAAAGAAACCCAAACAACCTCTGAAGGAACCCTAGGTTTCCTCAGAACCCTGGCTAAGAATAACTGGTTTATGCAGACTGATCAACTGACCAAGTACATAAGAATCTATGGTAGTCAGGACAATAACTACCTCTTATCCTGGTCTCTCAAAATGAAGCAATCACAAATACTAAACAAGTCAGGCGGAGCTTTACTTCAGTACCGTTACTAATCCAGGATGTGTAACTCAACTTGGGTAACACATTTAATCCAGAACACGGAGCTCCACTTAGGTAACATGATTAACCTTCTACAAAGAATTCCACATTCTAGATTAATCATGTTACCCAAGGGGAGTTCCTTCTAAAGGTTTAATCGTGTTACCTAAATGGAGCTCCACATTCTAGGTTATTCATGTTACCCATTTAGGTAACACATTCCAGGACCTGAAGCTGCACTTAGGTAACCTGACTAATCCACAACATGAATGCTATTATTCTCTTATCACCATTCCCTGCTGGTTGCCTTCTACGTGAATGTGGCTAAAGCTACGTACACATGTGCAATAATTATCGTTGGAAACAAACGACTAACGATCGAGTGTCCGATAATCGTTAACAAAAAAAGTGAACAACAACGGCGATGAACGAGGAATGTCCCTGTAAGTAATTGAGCATTCCCAGCAGATCCGATTGGGAGACGATTGTTCACTATCTATTGTGTATATGGTCGTTCAGTGATCGTGGATGGTTCTGTGGTTCATGTCACTTCCTGCACCGTTCAAAAAATCGTATCTGGTGTGTACACATTATTGATAGATTATAACTCCAACATTGAATAAATTTCAACAATTTCTAATTCTTCTATAATCAGAAGGTCCAATGATCTATCAGTGTTTTAGTCCAACAAAACCAACCTTCAAATATATCCGAGAATACAGAAATTGTTACGCATCCTATTTCCTGTAAAAATATTCTCTTCTTACAAATAACATCTTGCTTTTTTTTTTTACAAATATCTGCTTTCATTCGGAGTTCTAGTTTCTGCTTTGGAAGTTACTTTCCTTATTTTAGCTAGCAATCAGAAGAAAAGCTGCGGTGCTATGTAGTTGCTAGGGAATCTACCTTTGTCTGGAAAGAAACAGTGGCCATCTGATGACATGTTATTATTGTTGGCTGCAAGGCCATTCTACCCAGCCGTCCAATAAACTACGGGCTAGATGGCAGGCCTTGTAGCGCACAGTATATTTAAGGTCCAGCCATCTGGAAATCAAGAAACCAATATTTTGCTCTTATTTTTGGAAGCCTGAAAAAAAAACTGAAGTTGTTTGTGGTTTGGTAAATCTTGAACAAAAAATATTTAGTGTAACAAGACAGCCTAGATCAAAAAAACAATGAAAAAAAATAAACGTATTGTAAATATAACACTGATTTTAGCACTTTGTCTATTAAACAAATTGCACAGATTAATTAGAGGACTATAGCATTATTTATGTTAAAGATATGCATCAGGCAGATACAAAGTACACAAATTAATCCTGCTCTGTATTCTTTAACATGTCAATAAATGTATTTTTCATACAAACATTGTTATATGTACATTTTGACCTGGTATTTACCTACTGCAATTTATGTATAGCAACCAAGCAATCAGTTGAGCCAATTCTAAATGAGAATAACAGTAGAATATTTCATTGTTTTTACATTCACTGTCCAGTTTGAGTATCTAACAGTTACTTACAAACAGGGATTTTTATATTTTACCTTCATATTGTTCCAGATTTAAAGTTTCATATTAAATTATAGACATGTAGACTGCAGTTTATCAACTAGAATGTGCTTACAATAACTCAAAAGCAACGAGTCAGCTGACTCAATAATGTTCAATAATTATCATTTAGCTAGATAATACATAGGTAGCACTGCAAAACAGGAAATAAAACCTGAATCAATGATGAGCTGCCTTCATTTACATTGTACAAATTGCAAACTTCAATCCGCACTGCATATTGATAAGTTTTATTTTTATCAAGCTTATCCCACAGGGCTGATTAGAAAGGAGCAGTAAAGCTCAACCATTGTGCAGCATTGTGAAACAGCAAGCAAAACCTTTGTATAAAATGAGCAAATGTGAACTCTTATTTCCTTACATATAATTATTAACTATACAGAAAAAAACAGAATAGCATTTAAATCAAGTTGATAAATATTCTATGCATACCTAAACAATAAATAAAAACTATAGAGTACTGTTAAAGGTTTACCTTTGGTTTTAATAGATTAAAATAAGTAACAGTTGAAAGCTTTCACAAAGGTGTATCACCCCTGGGCTAGATGTCTATGACAAGCCTGTGTGCAGACCTCCACCACTCTGGATATCTTGTAGCAGTTTAGGTAACAGCAGGTTATGACAGCCAAAATATCAAAAAATATCAGTGGCAGAAGACAGATTTAGATTTAAATTTGTGTAGATGCTAGAAAAGCACCTGCTCTGTGCTTTGCCAACTTCTAACACTATAAAATTTACCATTATAACCTGTATATAGCACAATGAAGGTCAAAGCTGTCACCGTCACACAGAGTGGCAAGCTTGCATTTTAACCTGCACAGATAAATACAGAGGTCGTCACTGCAGATTTACTTCTAAGAATGGATGTTACCTAGCTTCAATACAGAACAAATGGCTTTAATTCTTTCTTAGACATGTATCTAAACAATCATAGAATTCAGTAGTTAAAACTAATCATCTGCCTGTTTATTATAGTGCGTTAATTGAAAACTACCCAATTCACTTATTTAAAACTGACAACCAGATAACTAGCATATCAAGAAAGAGAGGATTTTTCCTATCTGAATGGAGTGAAATATGTCATTGTAAACAACTGAATTCATTGACTGAGTGACCCGAAAATGGTGTCCAAAAGTGAGGAGACTGCTCTCCTACTCTAAAGCCTTCTATAGTAGATGTAGCCAGGTCCAGGGCTCTTCCTTGTTCCTTTTGGGGACACTAGTAAAAAGATGCTGACCGCCAAACTTTTACTGAGACAAAACACATGGATAGGTAAAGTGTGCAGACTTTACCCGCGGCAAGCCAAAGAAAGCAAGACTTCTAAAATGTTAAGAAGGAAGTCAGCAACGTGCCTATCATAGCAGGTGTCCTTTAAGGCCATCTGGTAAGTCATCTGCACAATCCTTAATAAGTTCTCCTGCATATCCTCCCAACTCACAGACCTACAGAAAGACAGTGCAAGAGATATGTTTTATAGAACAGTATACAAGATAGAAATTGCAAGCTTTGAAGTAGCCAAGATCTCCACAGTGGGCAATGTATAAAGTAAAGCAGAAAGCCACAGCAAGAAAAGTAAAGCAGGCTCTGTGTGGATGTGGAGGGACCACTATTATAGTAACCAACAGTTCTAAAGGCCTTTTGTAAATAAATGCGAAATGACAACACAACCATTGTACTAAGTGACCAATCAAAAATTAGCTGCTAATGATAACTTTGCTCCAACTAAAAGAAGCATAAATAGGAGGATAAAAAGAAAAGTCCCTAGATCAGCCACCAGAATACAAGAGTAGCTCTGAACAGGCTTCCTCTCTTAGTGACAACACAATTTTTCTGGTTATTCCTCAGTTTCAGTTCTGGTGACAATAATCACTAAGCTTAACATAAGGTGCATGGTCACCCGACCACACTGGATTTGAGTCTAACAAACTCATGTCTGTGGATTACCATCAGACCATGAGAGAAAGTGTAATCACAGAGGTTTGAAAACCTTTTCTGCTTGATGTTATGTTACCCCTTATTTATATTTTTCACCTAAAGCAAAACTGGACTCAGCTTTTCTCACATCACCAGTATCAACATGGAGGACCTGCTCCTTTTCCGGGCTCGGGTCTTTGCCCATATTGATTGACCAGGCTGAATTGATGTTACCTCCTCTGCATGAACTTGGACGTTCATTCAACTGTACACAGAGCTGGCATGCACAGCTAAAGGTTGTGAATAAGAAGGTAGATATGATTTATTGCAGAACTGACATTACCTGTCCCTTCTGCAATTATGAATCTGCCTGCTCACATTTTTTTTCAAGTTCATTTCCACTTTAACCTATTTCATAACATGAACTGATGCAATCTGACTGCTTGTAAAATGGTACCCTCAAGCCTGGTATACAGAGGCTGACTTTTATTTTTGATCTGATACAGTGATTAGAAATGAATTGTAAGGGAATTCAGCAGCTAATATAAATTTAAGTAAGTGATCAGGTGTAGACCAATCAGACATTTTGGGAAATATCTATAGAAAATATGCAAGTTGTATCTTGACATGTGCATAAGGATTAGGAAAAGTGGCTATTATCTGTCAAATGGTTCACCTCATCCAACAATCGGAAGGACAGGACATTTTACATGTGTGCTGTGTTTTCATTTAGATTGATCAGCTGAGTGCAAAATTGGCAGCAAATCCACAAATATGTACTAGATCGTAAGTGATCTTCCATTAAATTACCATTAAAATTCTCTATTTTTTGCATATCTAATGCACTTCCATATACTGACTAGTAAGACTACATACACACGCTCAATAATTGTTGTTGGAAAGGATCATTCATGATCCTTTCCAACGACAAGAGACTGAATGTGCGCTGTACATACAGTGCTGTTCTGCTCGTTGGAGAACGACAGAGCAGCACCCCGCTATGCTCTCCCCTTCACTTTCATTACAATCATTTGTCGATCTGCCAGTGATCCATGAACGATGTCGGACAAGCGCTGTACACACGTCAGATTCTCACCCAACCCTAGCCCTGAGGCGATTATCAGACAAAAATCATCTGACGTGGATAGGAACCAGATTCTATCACTCTGCCAGGTTATTTTTGCTATCTGGGTGCCTATCAAGGAGGTTTTAGGATTACATAATGGATTTTAGAAGAGCATGCAGTTGTTTCTGCTTTCCTGTCCGGGTGACAACCATGACCCTCCTTTACTTATCCTGTTGTCATTTAACCAGAACATGAGAGTAAATATTCCTAATGGTATCCAAAGCAGAAATGAAAACCTGACAAAGATATTAAAAATATTTTGGTAATTTCTACTTTCTCAAAAATAGAAATATCGGGGAATAAATTATAAAAAAACATCAAATATTTTTACCACTGGCCTCTCCAACTGATAAATCGGTGTTGGAGGTAGGTATTCTGTGTATGGATTGATTGAAGATTGAAAAAATCCCCTTCTTTGAAGGAAGCAAACCTGTATTGTTCTTTCCCTGTGTCACAATAGTACAAAGGTTTTTAAATGAAGATGAATCACACATACAATTACAATGTGTCCAGAAAGAAGACCTGAATGTATCCAGAAAGAGCCATCAATTGTTATCAGATAAGTGCATTCCAATTATAATGGGGACACCCCAGGGCCAGACCTGGGATTTCTGAGAACAGCAGTAACCCTGGCAGCTGAATACTGTGAATGGTATCCAGCTATACCACCATCCAGCAACTTTGCCATATCTAAAATTGATTATTTCTTTCTTTCTAATCTTCTATTCTCGTGAAATACATCTGGCAGACTCACAAATGAAGGAAAAAAAATAAAAAAAGAAGGACTATTGGTAGATCTGTTACACAATCTTTTCAAACAAAGTATGGGAGAGATTTGCAGCGGTTCCCCTCACATCTGGTGTGCAAACACATTCAGCTCCCATGAATCTCCCTTCCTGCCAGTGTAATGCCATGTCACGCATGGAAAGCGCACTGCAGCCTGGCTCTTCTCTGGAGGAAGATGAAGCCTGCACATTGCAATGGAGATGCCTTCACAATGTCAGCCTTGTTTTCCTGGGCACCAAGCGTGGCTGCTTTGGAATAAATCATTCAAAGCCGAAAACAAAAATTACAATATCTGCATATTTATAGATTTCAGAGAAGATAACATTGTGAAATCACACAACTCCAATCCAGCATGCATTTCCTTCTCTGCACTGCAGAATCAGCTCCATAATTACAGGCCCATCGGTATGAAGAAATGAGAACATCCAAAGGGCTGCAGGACCAATATATGGGACACAAATACACCACAGCAGGCCTTTCATCAGGATCAAGGCAGCATTGGTAAAATACAGGAGGTCTCCATTGCCCATATTCATTGTATGAAACAAAGAGATAATGTGCAACTGATGTGATGGCAATGAAAGTTATGATAATAAACAACAGGTATTCACGGATCATACGTCATATGACTGGACACGGCTCAGCAATCACGCTGCCCCATGCCATGGCATTCCCATACATGAAAGGCTGGCCATGGTCTCCAATGCATGTGATGGGATATAGAGAATCAGCATTTACACAGCACTGAATGTCAATGCCGGCTATACAGGCAGCTATTCCTGAACATCTCAAATCAAATGCAGGTCTTGAAAAGCAAAATCACCCATCCCCCCACCCTTCAAAGGGCACCTTTCTAAACAAATCACATCCCATTGTTACAACAAAAACCACAATGGACTTGATGCCTTATCAGACACACCAAGCAATTAAACAGAGCATGTTCCCAATCAGAACAAATCACAGCTCAAAAGATAGTAGCCCCAGGGTGAGCCCTTCCATGCATAATGGGGAGATAGGAAATCACACAACTTTACAGGGAAGACCATCACACCAAATAATAGGATTTCATTCTGCATTTTAGCCCGCCTGCTGTGGAAATGCAATCTGCATTTTATTCTACCTGTATTGTTGCATTTTCCGAATGTATTCTGCATTTTAGCCTACATTGTTGCATGCAGGGTGAATGTACTGTGCCTACATTGTTGCATGCAGGGTGAATGTACTGTGCCTACATTGTTGCATGCAGGGTGAATTGCAGGGTGAATGTACTGTGCCTACATTGTTGCATGCAGGGTGAATGTACTGTGCCTACATTGTTGCATGCAGGGTGAATGTACTGTGCCTACATGTTGGCCCTGATCCTGTGTGTGCACACATAACACTCTGATTACACATGTGTGTTGCAGCTATGCAGTTGCAGGCCTGCAGAGGAAAGGTGCAATAAATGAGGACACATTTCCCCCCATCCCCCAGGGGTTCAGGAGAGGATGGACATGACAAGCAGCTACTCACCATCGCTGACAGTGGTTGCATAGACGTGCAGAAAGAGGAATCCCAGGACGAGCACAGCTGGAACATCTGCCCTGGTAGCCGGCATTATGGGGCGAAGCGCTATCAGGGGGTTCCAGGAGCTGAGGGGAGGGGGTACCTCATTCAGTGCTGGCCTCCGCCTGCCAGCCACCCTCCTCCACTCCTTGCTAGCCCAATATGTGCACACAGGAGATGCAAAGGTAAGGCTGAGCCTGCAGAGAGGGGAGCTGCCTGCAATGGGGGGTGCAGGTAGGAGGGGGGCATGCAGTCTCCGCTCTTCTTCTCTCCCAGGGTGTCCCCCCTATACAGGAGGGGATGAGGAATCCAGCAATGTTATTAATGAGAGGGGGAATGGCTGGACACAGAGTATGTGGGAGAGAAGGAGGGTACGAGGGACTGGGCGGGATTCCCACAGGCTCCGCCCCCTACAGATCCAAAGGGAGCTACGTCACAGCAGCATCCCCGGCATCCCTGTGCTCGTGTGTGAGGAGAGCGCGGGCCCCTGACAGGACACAGGCGGGGCTCACTACAGGCTGAGCCTTGTATGGGGGCTGTGTGCTCCTTATATTATTATTATTCAGTATTTATAAAGCGCTAGTATAGTACACAGTGCTATACAAAGTCCTAGTCATGTCACTAGCTGTCCCCCAAGGAGCTCACAATCTAATGTCCCTACCATAGTCATATGTCTTAGTGTAAGGACAATTTTAGGGGGAAGCCCTGTAACCGGCAAGTTTTTGGAATGTGGGAGAAAACCATACCCAGAGGACACCCATGCCAACATGGGGAGAACCTGCAAACTCCATGCAGATAGTGTCCTGGCTGAGATTTGAACTTTTGACCTAGCGCTGCAAAGGCAAGAGTGCTAACCTCTGAGCCACTGTGCTGACTTCGTGCTCCATACAATGACCGTACACTGGCTGTGTGCCCTATATAATGACCGTACACTGGCTGTGTGCCCTATATAATGACCGTACACTGGCTGTGTGCCCTATATAATGACCGTACACTGGCTGTGTGCCCTATACAATGACCCTACACTGGCTGTGTGCCCTATACAATGACCCTACACTGGCTGTGTGCCCTATACAATGACCCTACACTGGCTGTGTGCCCCATATAATGACCGTACACTGGCTGTGTGCCCCATATAATGACCGTACACTGGCTGTGTGCCCTATATAATGACCGTACACTGGCTGTGTGCCCTATATAATGACCGTACACTGGCTGTGTGCCCTGTATAATGACCGTACACTGGCTGTGTGCTCTGTATAATACCTGTACACTGGCTGTGTGC
>NC_092858.1:41180454-41181762 GCF_032062135.1 Pyxicephalus adspersus
CTGTATAATACCTGTACACTGGCTGTGTGCCCTGTATAATACCTGTACACTGGCTGTGTGCCCTGTATAATGACCATATACCCTCTGTGTGCCCAGTACAGTGACCGTATGCCGGCTGTGTATAATGTCTAATGTATTGATTTGCTAGTTCACTAGTTTCACTGATGAAAGTGTATCTTCTCCAGCCTTGGAAAGCTTTAATAAATCAGGCCCAATAACTCAAGTTAGGTAAGTGTTGGCATGACACTAGAATTCATGGCATTGTTTACCTTTTCTTTACTGGTGAATAGATTTTCCAGATATCCCAAAGAGGCAGAAGAAGGATTCATCAGGGTAAACAACTTTATACTTTCTTCTGCTATTCAATCCTTGTACTTCTTGCTGAATTTGTCTGTACTTGATGTGGTATCCTTGCGGCCCCTCATTCAGACAAGGCCGTTGTCCAAATGTCTTTGCGTCACACTCTGCTGCTGCCTATATTGGGCAAGCTCTGCACTAGTGGCAACACAATTACCATACACCAGCTATGTATAATGTCCATATTGTGTGACAATTGTGTGACAACACAATTCTCTTGCTAACTTCTTGGGAGGAGACAGTCCTGGCACTTGCTGGAGACTCTTGGACCTTGAAGCCTTCTTGATCACAAGTAAAACAAACTGTGCTAAACACAAACTGCTATCCTTTCAGTGCAACATGCCAATTGTCCCATGGTGTTGCACGATGCTGCATTTCTGCAGTGCATGGTTTATTTAGACACACCTGTTTGCATCTTCCAGAATCAGTTTAGCCGTGGGTCACGTGATATCTCAGAGTTGCAAAAGATGTCAGTGCTGGAAGACCTCCCTCCCTTCCCGTTATAATCACACAAGGGGGCCGGTAGCTGTGTAATGCCTAGCATATGTGAATGCTGATCCTGCTATCACTGATAGCAGATGTTGTATATTATGCCCACACAGGAACACCAGCCCAACATAACTTATTAGTACTGGCCCAGGAGGCAAACGCCCATCAGCCCCCAGTCCAGTCCTCCTATGCTCCATATAAGAGCCATGGGCTGGTTGTTCTCTTTACTATTAATACTCTGGTACATTTTACTCAAACAATACACTTATTTTGTGCTATTTGCATCTTTGTATAATAACCAAATACTGGTTATAAAAAAATCTGCCCCTCGGTATAATAGCCATAAACTGGTTACATGCAATCTGCTCCTCGGTATAATAGCCCTACACCGATCATACACAATCTGCCCCTCGGTATAATAGCCCTACACCGATCATACACAATCTGCCCCTCGGTATAATA
>NC_092858.1:41182229-41234221 GCF_032062135.1 Pyxicephalus adspersus
AATCTGCCCCTCGGTATAATAGCCATACACTGATCATATACAATCTGCCCCTCGGTATAATAATTATACACTGATTGTATACAATCTGTCCCTCAGTATATTTATTCTGAGTAGCTGTGAAGATTTTCTGCATTTAACTAGGGTATGAATACAAGTAGAGAATTTGCACCTCTAAATGGATGCCAGGGAAGCCATCTTCCATGCAAACCATTGTGTTGTATGATTGTCAGTAGTCAGAGGTGATCCTGTCCTATGAATAACATGCTTGTGACAGCCCTCAGGCATAGATGATTTACAGAATGCTGAAGGACATAGTTGACATGCACTGTATGGAAATAATCATTTTTTTATATCACAACTATTAATTCTGATTCGAAAATACAAATCTAGCTACAAAATAATCTATTAATAATGCAGTTAGCCTAAAGGCTAATATATTATATATTGTATACGTGTTACATATTTTGTATATATGTGTTTTACATTATCACCAAGTAAATCTCAAAACAAATTCCATTATAATTAAAAATAAGCAAACTGGTGTCCTTGCAAATTACTTCATCCTAGATAAAAATGACCACACGTTAAAAAAAAAGGATTTTACAATAAAGATTAAGCCATTTACATTTAAAATATTACTCCATACAAATAAGCATATATATAGCATTATACCACACCTATACACAGATAACAACGAGTTAGCATTTAAAGGTAATTTTATTGGTTGTGTACATAATATTAATTTAATATATTAGGCATAAATTAGATGCAACTTACATTTGTTTCCTTTTTGTCAGGTAAGTGTAAACTATGAGTAAAAATGTTACATACAAGATTTTTTTTCTCATTTTTTATCAATTACTTTATGTGTAATTGTCTAACCATAGCTTCTGTGTTCAAAAGAATGTTGTTTACAGAGCTCAACAGCTCAAGCTAAAATTTAGATTTTAATGAGTTAGAGTTTTTACAAGTTAATGAGTTACTAAGTAAAGCCTGTGGTGGGATCTTACAACATTCCCCTACAGAGTGTAAATTTTTTAAACATAAAAAGTTATGTTGCACAGATTACAACATGCCTGCTAATTTAAAGTGGTACAAAAGTAAAAAAAAAAAAATTGCAACCAGGCAGGTTCTTTTATTTCAGAAGAGACGAGCGATGTACTGAATACATTCCCCTGTCCTCAAAGGGACCACTATCTTCATCTGGTTCCCTTCTGGGGGGTGTCAGATCTTTGGCCATTTTGATTTGGCCAGGTCCACTCATGCACAAGGGAGTTCAATCAGTCCCAGGGAATGCTCGTCTCCTCTGCAAAAAAATCCTGCCTGCTCGCAGTGGTCAATTGCAGAACTATAGCTTCGCTTTAAATTTAGTACGTTGTGCAAACCAGATTATGCCCATAAATTGACAAACTCTCCAAGACTGGAGAAGATAGGCTATCATGTGTGATCCAACAAACCTGGAATGGATTTATAAATCATTTGCTATTAGTTGGTAAATGTTTTCATCCCTTAACTAGATCCATTCTAGGCTGGTATTAGATTTGGAATATATTAAATCATTAACAATGCCAGAAATTGATAGTGAAAATATTCATGTATGACTTCAGATGGTATACTTGACCAATATAAAAGAAATATCAGTTGGTATAGGAATTTAAAGCGGACCTAAACTCAACATTTTCACGTTACATAACAGGGTAGACAACCCTTATATGTAAAGGAAAAATTTTATTTTTTTAAGTGCAACATCCGATCAAGACAGAAGGGCCATTTTTTCACTAATAGGAAAGAGATGCCAATCTCACGCATGTGCAGTGAGATAGGCTCTTTTTTTCCCTTTACAGCAGGCTATGTCACTCAATCTCGGTGACGTGCCAAGAAGACAAGAAGAAGACAGAAGAGAAGATTTAAGATGACGGCGCCCAGGACAAAGAGGAATTCTAGGAACGATGCGGGACCAGATTGAGGGAAGGTCCAGCGCCATTGAGGGATCTGCGGGATTAAAGGTAAGTGTAATTTTTTTATTTTCAGTTTAGTTCTGCCTGAAATACATTGCAGGCACCATAGGTGAGCTAATATTAATATTATTTTTTTTGTTTTTGAGTGAATGTGTAGTTTAAAGACCTAAACACAAGAGTTGACACTTTCCTCTAAACAAGAAGGAGAATTATGTCTTTCTAGAGAAGAGGCCCCCTGCCCTGGTAGAACTTTTAGACAATTCGACCATGGCATTATCAAGTTCCATTGCACACTTCATTATGAAACATTGGCTGTGATTGATCATTCTGTGTATAACAATGGACTTTTTATAGTAGAAAATAAATTTTAGGAAAGGCCAAAGATTACCCAGTTTTGGCACTGGGTTGCCAGCTCATTCATGACACACATGAATTGCACAGGTTCTGAAAACAGAAAATAAGGGGACTAAATCAAATTGCCCATGAAACATATATTACCTATAAATATTAGGGTGCCCTTGCATGCCTACATAACTTAGCAGTCTAGAACTGTTTGACATGGAGTGTGCAGGTAGGTAGGCTCATATCTAGTGTTTGAATGTGACATGAAGCCATAGAATTTGTTAAGCTGTCTCTGTGACATAAGGTGTTGGTGCCTACCTCTTACCACCAGGTTTTCATTCTAAAAACTATGCAAGGGGAGCAGTTTTTAACCTGAGACACAAAACTTGGTGATGCACCAAATGTATTGACTGTCTAGGAGATGACATGCTTTAAAAGACATTTATATGGGCACAGGGTTGTTTACAGGTCTTTACTGCACACCAATCACTAGGGATAAGCATTTTCCTTTTTCTAAAATTTTGAGGAAACCAGAAGACTTAAGTGAAATTTTACTACTTGAGGTAAATTTGTTGGCATAATGAAGAATGTGACATTATGATGATTTTTACTGTTTTTTATGGCATGTACATTTAAACAACAGTACACAAAGAGCGGCCAAAGTATCATATAGTTTAGGGGTAGTGTAAACTGCTTGCTTTAAGAGATTATTGACTGCTTTAGGATATTAGAGACTGCAAGCCCATAATTTAATTTGCCCATAGACAAGGAATCATTCTGTGTCCCCAACTTTATAACTACGGCAGTACATGTTTTAAACCTTCCACTCTGGTAGAGCTGTTCTAGTATTCCTTCTTGTAGTTCTTAATAACACTATGGGCTCTATTTAAGATAATCTGACATTCCTTCAAACATTTCCTGGTGGGAATCAATTACTTCCATGGAAACACATGGACCAGGAAGATTCCCATGAGGCAATGTCTCATTACCTGTTTTATAAATAGAGCCCAGTGTTTTTGTAGCACCCCATTAGTAAAAAGGGCTCATTTTAGAATGTGCTTGATTTTCCCAGAATCTGTTCTCCCTAGGGGCTGATAGTTGGCGACCTTCTGTCACAGGAAAGGAACCGGGCCTTAGCAAGGCTAAATCAATCATTGCCCCAGTGCTTTTGCCTGTTGGACCTATGGTGACATTTTGCACCATTTTGAGTAGATATTTGGAACAGAGTAAGTGTGAGGGCTGAATTAGTAGGGGTACCCTATCCCTGGATGTCAAGATGAAGCCAAGAGAGATAGATCCTGGTTAGGCTAGGGTCTGGACAATGGATCACTAGGAGAATAAGGCTGGTACCCAATGGGATTTACCTTTTGAAAGAGAGAAGCTGATGGAGAAGGGACCTGTAGGAAAGGTACTTTGGAACTGAAGCTCATTTGTGCTAAATTTAGGGACTGTCGTCTAAATGAGGTAACTGGCTCTGGAGGAAAGATGCTTCTCCCACTGCCTATTATGAAAGATGAGTCCAGGAAGGATACTAGTTAGCTGACTGTATTTTTACTATAACGGGATTTGAACTGTCTCTACTCTGCTGCCCTAACCGTCCCTCCTAAATATTGCCCAGTCTAACGATGTGCAAGCCTCTGTGATTCTTTATGCCACATTACTAGGAAGAACTTGCCCACTGCAGTGGGTAAGTGCTACATGTTTTCAACCTTCATTCCAGTTATGGGTAAGAGCGGATTCATCACATTACATAACAAACAATGTTTGGATCCCCAACTGATTCCCTTTTTTTAAAGGGGAATCCCGCTGAACACAGTCTTCTAGTAAGGCTTAATAGTAGAGGTGCTTAGCCTGGTCCTTTGCATACACTGCTGCTGCGGGAAAGCCTGTGAGTCTTGTTGGATATTTTTTTTTTCAGTTTTTCTTAATTTTTTTTTATCAGGATGGCCAAAGATGATTGCTAGGAAGAAGAAAAAAGGAATATGGCGGCGCCCAGCGGGGGAACATGGATAGGTGAGGTTTTAGTTCCACAATAAATCTGTTTGTTTAAAACATTTTTTCTCCAAAATGATTAAATAAAGCCTTTTTCACAATAATTTGCAAACCAACGTGTACACATCAGGAAAGGTTATGTATCTATAGATTACTTTAAGGGGCAAGGTAAAATTTAGGCTTAAATTTGCATTGATATACATATAGTTTTAATGTTTTTTTAAATCTAATTTTAGATTTTCATCATCCAGTTAGAAAATCCTTGCTCTTGCCTCATTCTGGACCTGCCTGTCTCCTAAAAACTTATTAATAATATTGATGGGTTTGTAAAAAAAAAAACAAATGTACCTATCTATTAAGTAAATTAGTAAATGCATTCCCATCTAATGGACCCATTATTCAGTAATTTTACTTTCTCTCAAACTGTGTTCATCTGTTATGTGGGGACAGCAAACACATTTTTGCATTGTGGTCAATTTTTTGATTTTTAAACATCATGGCAGATTTACTAGGGAAGTGAATTCTTACTTTGCAAGGAAATTTATTGTAACTTTTATATGTTCAACCAAAAATCATTTTTTTCCTTTGCATGTAATTGAGTAATTTTGTATAGAGAAGTGTTACCACATTCACTAGAGTGATACATTCATTCTTCAGCGAAAATATACCAACACCTATAGCAAATCAGCAAAAATATTCTCCTATATCATAAGAAAAAGCAGTAACAACTTTACACATTTTTTATTTTTTTACCAGGTACCATGTGTTTCTAAACATATAAGATGTCCCCATGGGGTGTGTGTGTGTGTGTGTGGGGGGGGTTGCTTCTGCTGTCATACTGTTTTTAAATATTGAAACCCTTTCCATTTAATTTGTATATGATTCCAAGTTTTTCTGTCTGTTAAACCTCTCTGTCGTCTGTAAGCCCTATTTTAAGGTTTCTCAATTGGTATACAACTTTTGAAAAGTCAACAATGTAAAATTAAAATTGCATCTATCAGTTACAAACAACACTGATCTGAAAAAAAGGTTTAATCAAAACGTTTTGCAATTTTTATTTCTGCTTTCCTTTTTATAGTGCTATATGTCTGAAGGTGTTGAATGGTTGACTTTCAAATGTGTTGTATGACCACTGTGGTATATCACTGGGGGTTGCTCATGGTATCGGGATGCTTACAGGGCAGATAGGGGGCAGCAGACTCCAAAAGTCTAAAATAACAGCAGATTTATTTTTTTAGCCCAGTGTTACAGCATACTGTCCAGCAATTTAAAGTAAAAACAATAAACAACAGTGGCCCGGCTGGGCATCTAGCTACCTCACTGGGTGCCCCATCTCTCTAACACTCAATATAAACACTGTTTCACTCACAGTTCAAGTCTGGTTTGCCTGCTGGCTTTCCTGGAGCTCTGTCCTCTATCATGCAGCCTGGAACCAACTCTGGCTCCATTCTCCTGCCTGGAACAGATTCTGGCTCGCTTCACAGCCTAGAACAGTCTTCCTGGCTGCCCTTCAGTCTCTGACTGCTCACTCCAGCCTCTGACTGATCACACTCCAGCCTGCCACACACTGACTGATCATCTCCTCCCTTGCACCTGAGTGCAGGTGTATATACCCCAAATCAGGGTTGGTCCAAGGAACCCACCTTTTCACTCCCTTGGCCGGCTCCAGGGCCCTAAAGTCCCTGTTTTTCCTTCCTAAAAACCTACACACACATACCTATTCTCTATTCCTTGGAGCCTTTATAACACTTTATAGCATTAGCATAACAATTTTGGGACACTCTGTCACACCACATATAAGATTAAAAATGAATACAACCAATAGAAAAGGTGGACACAGGTACAGCGTTCCAAGTGTTCATCTACATAACATCAAGTTCAAAAACTTTTTTACATAAATATTGTAATGACCCTAATTAAATAGTTACATCTTTATTTTTTTTAATTACCCCTTAACAAACAACTCAAAAAATTCATCCCATCTGCATTCCTGATGGCTTTCATTTTCTTTTACAACCATTTTGTTGTTTCCCTGTTAGATCACTGCAGCTCTCTCTTCTTAAATAGGAAAATGCTGGCTGCTGGAACAGAATATGTCTGGCTTGAAGGAATTAAATGTAACTGACCCCCAAAGAAGCTGTTGAGTTACTGTATGGGCCTGATTTATTAAAGCTCACCAAGGCTAGAGAGGATACACTTTCATCAGTTAACCCCTGTGATCCAGCAATCCTGGATAAGATTTTTTAAAGTCCTTTGCTTTTGTTAAATTTTTTCAGCCCTGGACCAAATCTATTCCAGTTTTTTTTGATCACCCATTAATAAAAGTGTATCCTCTCCAGCCTTAAATCAATTGGGCCGTATGAGTGAGAAGTATATACATGACTCTTCATAGCAGCTGTGCCTTAAAATTCCAGGAATAAGTTACCACAAGAACCTTAATCTCAAAACAACCATTATCTATATGTGTGCGTATTCCAACCTGCATAGTTTATGATAAAAGAGAGTTTAAACTGATTGGCAGACCAATGTCTGTGTTCTGAAAGAAAACTGTCAGGTATTCTGTACTCCCTCGTTTACTTTTTTTGCAATACTACAATAAATCTGTATGAATTTATCTCAAAAAAAGTGAATGGCTCCCATTCTTTATTCTAGCATGGGAAAGGAATCATGATGAGTGTACCTGGGAACTTATTGCAGAGTAAATTATCTTAATGCATTAAGGAAACAGGCTTCAGGAATACCTGATATGTATAATTAACAGTAATAGGAATATTACATTTTCCTATCAAAGTGAGATAAATGTAAGCATTTTGTATCTCAGAATATTTGTGGTTGCGAATAGAAGTTTAACTAAATCTTTTTTTTTTTTTAAGTCTACTGATAAAAAAATATTTATATTGGATTATAGTTATGCTTATGAGGTAAATACCATATGCACTGAAATTGTGAAAAAGAGGAAACTTAGTATTAAACTCTCTTCTCCTAAATTATCAATGGTATTCTTTTACCTAAGACATTTCTGATACTGTTTATGGATATTAGGAATAATAATATATTAAGGATAATAAAAATATTAATATATGGTATTGGACTGTATTGGGATGAGATAATGGGTTCCAATCTAGTATTTTTTGGTTTCATAAAGATCCTGGTATTAGATAATGGTAGGAAAGATACTGATATTAAACTAAAAATACCTTAGATTATTATAGGGACATTAGATTGTGAGCCCTCCTGGGGCCATTGACTCTTTAAATCTCTGTGTAATACACAGCTGGCCAAAAAAAAAAAACTCAAACAAAATATTTTGTTGGATTGCCTTTAGTTTTTGAGCATGGAACACCATCATTGCGGTATTGTTTCCATATGCTTATGCAATGTCACAACATTTCTATACCTTCAAAGTTTTATTATTTTTGAATCAACATCTATTGATGATGAGTCGGACAGCTGTGTGAAGTCTTCTTCTTGTGTGAAGAATTCTAAAGAGGTTAAAGTCTGGATTTGATGCTCATTTGGCCTCTGATTTTGGGCAAATATTGTTGCTGAACCTGGACCAGACCAACTAAAGCAACCCCTTTATTGGAACCACAACAAAAAGTGTTGGATGTTGGCTATTTCATTAGCAGACATAGCTAGGTCAGACAGCAAAGGAATTATTGGAAGCAACACTGTATTATTTATGTACCCTAATAATCTTGATTTACTTTCACCTTACCTTTGTCATGGAGTACCTAAGCCTGCATGGTTGCTTGCGCTTATAAGAAGTAATCAGTGTGTATGAAAATAGTGGTTAGCATTTTTGTACTTTAAAAATGTATCCAGACTAATGAAAATATAAAATAGCAATAAAGATTGCCACCTATTTTTTTATTTTAACTTTTCTGTTTCTTCTTATAGATGTAATTTAATTTATTATTGATGGCATTAACACTCACAAATGTTATCTTATGCATCTACACTTCTAGATATATAAAAGTATTTTTGGCATGTGAAAATGTGCCCCATTTAGTAGAGGGAAAGGTTTAGTGTCTAACCACAAACTAAGATTGCAAACTTTCTGTTTTGTAAATGACTTTTAGGATGCTTTTTACTATTTTAATGATATAGCTTGTTTTACTGCCAAAGACACATTTGATGAGCCTATTTGAAGAACATTCAAGAAACAGGAAGCAATAAAGTGAAAAAAGTGGAAAAAGGTTTGCAACTCCTAATGTGATTAGTTGGGCTGGGTGCAACTGTTGCTGAGTGCCAGGGAAGCATTCTGGTGGATCAGATGGAAAAACATATGACTAAGATGGAAATAAAAATATGGCTAATAGAAGCAATTATTAGATAATGTGGGGGGCTAAGTACATTGTTCTATACAATGCATGCACACTAGATAGCAAAGTGTAGCTGTAAAGAGAGCTAGGATTCCCTAGGTAGAGGCCAGCAATAGCATGCTGGCTAGCAAGCAGGTAAAAAGTGTGCAGAAGGAACATTCAAAGCAAGGATAAAACCTCTGATGAAACAAATGAGTGCTGTTAGAAATAAAATGTAGTGAAAGACTGTTTATGGTAAAAAAAAGTAAATAAATAAATTATAAGAGACTGAAAAATAAACTGAACTATTTCTCATATAAAAGCTGCAAAGTTATACACAAGCTCCTAAACATATACATGTCTTAAAGGATACCTAAACTTAGGATATCACAGTAATAGTAATAGTTTTAAACAGAGTAAAAAAATACCTTTCAAGTTCTGTGTTTGCCTGGGGAAATTTTTACAGTGATGCAAAAAGAAAGGGAAAAGAAACTTCTCTCTTACATAGTTGGCACCAGAACAGGTGTCCTTATTTGAAGACTTACCTTCACTCATCACTTGTTCAATGACGTGTGACAACTCTCAATCTGAATTTCCTATTCTGTACCAGAGATAAACATCACTACAACAAAAAAAGGGTAAATCTACTGAGTACAGATCCCGGCAGCAATAAAGAGTTCAAAGGGATTTTAGGCTTTGACCATTTCATACATTAAAGGTGTTTTTAAATAATGCAAACCTAAATCACCAGCAAGTCCAAAATAAGAATAAATGTCTGTTTTGCCCTACCGTGTTTCCCCGAAACTAAGACAGGGTCTTATATTTATTTTACCTCGGAAAATCGCATTAGGGCATATTTTCAGGGGATGTCTTATTTTTCTCATGTATAAAAAACTATATTCATGTACAAAAATCTGTATTTATTCATGTACAAAAAGTATATATAATGTTTATATATACCATTATATATATATATATATATATATATATATATATATATATATATACACATAAGCAATCAAGTGCAACATAACAAGAAAATGTGGACAATTAACATATGACTCATAGAGTAACATGCAGACACAGAAACAAAACTTCCAAAGGTTTGTTGACCACAAAAAAAAAAAATAAATAAATATGCAATGCTGCTAATGAATGAAATACTACCAAGGACCCTTTGAAAAGAGAATCAACCCACCTCCTATTAGTTGTAGTGTCACACCAAAGTACCGTAGGTTAATTAACCCTGCGATTTCTTCACCCCTGGCTCCAGTGCTTTGAAAATCTCCTGCTCGCTGTCTGCTCTCTCCCTTCTCTTGGTATCCCTCTGTGTACCACATGACCGCACCCTCCGAAGAAGCCAATAGGGCTTACTTTCGGGGGAGGGCTTATATTTCACCCTTGCATGATTAGCATGCTAGGGCTTACTTTCGGGGTAGGTCTTATTTTCAGGGAAACACGGTATATATAGGGCAAAATAACTGCTGATGAGAATTGGCTGGTCAGAACTGGGGGTACACAGAGCACAAATGCTTGGATTCCTACCTTATTTTACCATTTCAGGTTAAAGATGGTGTTGGGAATTATTTTTTTTGGCACACAATAAATTCTTTAATACTATCTGTGCATTGTAAATATTCCTTGGTGTATCATGTGTACCCCTTTGGCCTCAGTCTGTTTTCCAGTGGCTAATTTTCACAGGAGAACCAGTGTTTCAAATCTTTTCTTATAACTGTAACGTCAAGAGGACATGAGCTCAGAACGTTGTGCCTAAAAAGAGAAACAGAAAGCAAAAGCTATTAGTTTTTTAGATTTTTCCTATACAATAGAAAGTATTATGAGTTCAGGTCCACTTCCCATGTAATACAGTTTTCTGCAATGCTCATATTCTGAAAAAGAACCTATGGGATGATACAGAATGGGATGTTCATGGTATGATTGTGTGCCTGATAACTGCATCATGCTTTTGCATCGCCTTGAATAAAAATCCCTCTGGCACATCCTCAGAATTTGTTGAATTTGTGATGGAAAGAACTAAGAATATTCAGGAAGATTTTTTTTTTTTAGGTGACCATTAAGTGCAGGTTAGCTGTGTTTCCAATTCATCATAGTATGAAATACAACAATTCAAATTGGCTGCCTAATTCTTTAAGGAAAGTTGGTAAAACAAATCTTGTTTTATCATCAAAGTTTTTTCAAAACAACAAATATAGCTCAGAGGTACCCAAATTTAAGAATAGAAAAAACATGAAAGTCAATGAATGCATTCAGACAAAACAACTGACATATTTAATTGTTTTATCTCAACATGTGCTCGATAGCAGATTGAACCGAGTTAAAAATAAACAAAACTTAAGGTATGTAAAAAGAACAGATGGTTGAACTACTAAAGAATATGGAGTGGCGAAAGGAATATCAAAGTGAATGCATTAGATATAACATTTTTTCAATCCTCTCCAGATGGAAAAGAAGGAACAATAGTTAATTTATGAATCATTAAAACTTGTCACCTATCAGATGATTGCCTTTTGACTCAAATTGGGCCTATAGATAGAATAATCAAAGAATATGAGTTATACACAGCTTCAAAAGTCTTTGGTTGCCATGAAAATATTTCAAATGCCTGATAATGAATTAAATATGCCAATTATTTCAAACAAAATATAATATTAATTTTGGCCTGGAGAGGATACACTTTCATCAGTGAAGCTGGGTGATCCAGCAAACCTGGAATTGATTTAATAAAAGCCATTTGCTATTTGTTAGCTAAATGTTTTGAAACCTTGACCAAATCCATTCCAGGGTTGCTGGATTACCCAGCTTCACTGATGAAAGTGTAACCTCTCCAGCCTTGGAGAGCTTTAATAAATCAGGCCCAGTGAGTAGAAAGCCCTCTGTTAGCTCTGTGCACATCACATTCTTGTTATCTTCATAATATGTATGTTTCATTTGTCTTCATGGGCACTGGCTTGTAAACTGAGAAGTGGGGGAGTGTGAAGAAGATGGGTTTTGCTAAAAGAAGAGGTAGGTTATCTAGAGTTACCTTGCCCTGAATGGACACACTTACATATTAGTTGTTCTGCTGACTGTTCACCAAATTTACCCTTCAGTCTGATTTGCAGTAGAAATGTCCAAGGTTATTTTGTCCAGTAGCAGAATCAAACACTTTTTTTTATTAAGCAGCGTAAGCTTCACTATACATTTACTGGTCACATAAAAGAAAATGTTAATTTGGGGTTAGAACTTTTGGAATGCTAGTGTATGAAAAACAACAACATATATTAGTTATGTACACAGACATAGAACATATCAGTACTGATATTCCATGTATATTAATAAAGAATGACATAGAAAATATAGGTGAATATAACAAAGATATAATAAAATTATATGATCTTTGCAGTGATCAACATGGATTTAGATTTGTAGCCAAAGTGGTTGAAGGTCTTTATAGCTCCAGGATATGTGCCTAAATGTCCCTATAGTGGGACAACACCTAAAGCAGGTAATCAAAATATCCAGGAAGCTAGAATTGAGTGTGTGAGGGGTTAGATACCATCTGCTATGTAGTTTAAAAGCTGTTTTTTAACTGTGAGAAAACAGGTACCCTTCTGAATAAATATTAGGCATAGTTTTCCAGAGGAGTAGGAAGAGATAAGAGTCCCCCACATTCAACCCTACCATTGAGTCATCGATTGAGATTCTTGATACTGCTGGTTTAAATAAAAGTACAGTATAGACATTGTACCATTACTATGTGAAAAAGGTTTTATTTATTTATTCTAAATGTGCTGATATGTTCTGGAGAGCTTTACAAAGTTCAAAGTCATGCAAGAGTGCCAGTTCAGGGGGTGTGAGGGTGCTGGTGAGTATCTATTTCTCTCTACATGTGGGGTCTCACTGTGGGATTAGAGCAAGTTCAGTTAGATTATGAATTACCTTTGAGATAACTTAATCAGGTTCCTCTACTTAAGGTGCGTACACACTTCCAATTTTTATCGTTCCAATGGAACGACGAACGATCGATTGGGCAAAAAATCGTTCGTAAAAAAGTAACCAACGACGCCGACGAACGAGGAAAGTCGTTGGAAACGATATATATATATATATATATATATATATATATATAATATTTCATACTGGATATTTCATACTTGGAGCAGAAAAATATTGAAGTGTGGCAGTGGCTGTAATATTATAAACTTAATATAGAGTGGGTGTTGAATTCTAGTAGGAAAGAAAAACGGGGTCCATACTACATAAACCGCCTCTCCCGTTTTTCTTTCCTACTATGATTCAACACCCACTCCATACTAAGTTTATATAATGTATATATTTTTTCCACAAACTATGACTTCTGATGTACACTATATCAGCCTGACTATCCTAATATGCCATTTCTTTTTTGTATCAATGTTGGTTACTTGTCTCGTGCTCCCCTGAGGAGGCCTAATAGGGAAAAACACATTGGGATTAAGAGACCTAGAGATATTGTTTAAAGTGTTTCACGCAAACTACCCCCCAATGTGAAGTATAGTTTTTAATTATATAATTAAATATAATTCTAATATCTCAGGAAAACCCCACATCCAATTCTGGGGTAGAATTATACTAATCAAACTTAACTGTAATTATTGTTTTGACACATGACTTTGTATACCACATTACTTTTGAATATATGTTGCCACATATGTTGGGGGACAATCTGCATAGATTCTTCTAAATATATTTAAATAAATATTTATTACTAAGATTGAATAGAATTTTATTTGAGAAGTAAATACCTTGTAATTTTACCATGTAAGTTTAGAAGCAAGCAAATGTTTATGAAGGGAGGATGTGTATCTGGGTCTTGAGCTGTTCAAGTCTTTAATCATTTTTGTAATTCATACAACTGAGCAGGTGGAAATATGACACTCCAGTTCCTGATGGGTATAAAAATGGTATATTACATAAACAAAATAGGGTTACTTGGGGGTTTCTACTGTAGAGGAGAGTAAAATGCTGCAGAACATGGGATGGCTTTAGCATGTTTTTTCAAATTTAGGATAAACATAGGGACAGGGGAACCTTCTTAAAAAGATATTAGTTAGTTGAAAATTAATCATAATGTACCTTTGCTTTTTATTGTTAGGCACTGCTAGAGTAATTAGGCAGCTCTTAAAGTCTGTCTTGTATGTAATACAGACACTAAAATGTTGGTGTATTATTTATTTCCTAAAATACAGTCTTTCATGATGTTTGAAAAGAGTATGTGGGAATTTCTAAAGTGGTAAAAAAAAGGAACAAAGTGTTGATTGAGAGTCATTAAAAGTGTTTACACTAGCAATAGTAAGTCTGTGGCATTCCACATAGCCCTTTAGGACAAAGTGTCTGATTTCTAGATTTAGGTATGTATGTTGAAGGAACTTGTAGTAATCTAGTTTTTTTTATATGATCTGAGAAGTTGGGGTGATTGTGAAAGAATAAATGTGTTTCTTGAAGGAAGATTATATCCACCAAAGTTTTGTAACTTGATGGAATGCCAATTTCTTTCTGTTTACAGAATTAGGACCCTGCATATTGTAAGAAATACATTTAATGGCCATTAACCACCTGAGCGTTACACTGAGCGGAGGATGACGCTGGAACACGAACACGACGCTGGATGAGCACAGCGGGACCAGGTAAGTGGGGATTTTAATGTAGGGAAAATCTCGGGGTTAACGAAAATAGCACTTTTTTTTAGCCCGTACCAAGGTCGGGCTTAACGGTCGGGAGGTTAAATCAAAAAAAAATTGCAATGTAAATTGTTTTTGTATATATAGCTAAGCTTTAAAGCAGAATTCCAAATAAAACGTTTTAAAGTTTACTGTCTGTCTTACTCTGAGGAAGTTTTAGTGTGAATTTCTCTCCCTGTAACTACACAGGAAGTGAGGATATTCTTTCAAAAAGAAACATTGACATAAAATAAAACCATTGCCTGCTGCACTAAAATAAATATTTTTTTATGTCCTTCTTAGGTAGAAAATTGGTTCTTTTACCACACAATGGACCTGATTTAGTAAAGCTCCCAAGACTGGAGACGATGCACTTTTATCAGTGAAGCTGGGTGATCAAAAAACCTGTAATGGTTCTGGTACAGGATTGAAAACATTTGCTAGAATATAACATATTGCCTTTAACAAATCCATCCCAGGTTTGCTGGATCACCCAGGTTCACTAATGAAAGTGTATTCCTCTCTAGCCTTTGAGAGCTTTAATAAATTTGGCCCAATGAATCTAAAAAAATGTGAATTTTAGAAGGATAAACTTCAAACAACTTTACAGTTATTTTACTGTTGTGTGATTAGCAGACTATTAGACTAAATAGGAGGCTGAAACCAAATGGGAATTTAATAAATATACCGGAGCATCATTTCTTGGAACGAAATGAAATGGATATAGTAAGGTTTGAGGGTACTGGAATTGCATTATTGAATTATAAGTAATTTAATAAGTTCTGCAAAACAAAGAATCAAGTTAGTGAAGATTACAGCTAAAAACATTTTGCTAATAATGTTGAATTAAAATGCCCGAATATAAAAATTCTGATAACATAAAAAGAATATCTTTCTAAATACAATTAAGCAAAAGTATATGAAAATTAAAACAATGATCTTCTCTTACTTGCAAGCTTTTGCTCAGGTATATCATTTCAGTCATATCAGTTTGATAAGTATACAAAAATACCCCCGAACCTGCAAGAAATGTGATAACTCCATGAGATCATTGTGTCTTCTGTATTGCTATCAGTGTGAATTGTTCCTAGGTTTTGGTTAGCACCTCACACTTTGTTGTAGAATAGAGGAGAGGTGGTTTAGTCATATCCAAGATTGATTACACTGTTTCTACATAGGTGCAGTATAGTGCATTGTCACCCTAGTACCAGAAATTTACTAGCGCTAGGACAGCCAGGTCAAAATTATTTGAAAAAAAAAAAAAAATTGTAAAAGGTAAACTCATATAGACAGCACATCTATGGACTGGTATGCTGCAACGGGTAAACCACTACACCGTTTATTTTTTGGACTTTTTTAACTGGTACAGATTATATTGTGCATTAACAATACACACAAATCAAACATATAATTATTGTTAACTCTTGAATAAGGTTCCCTAGGACTAATGACAGCTCATATTAGGCTACAAACAGCCCTGGGTCCAGTGGGGCATTTTTACAGGTGGATCAGGGCAGCAGTTGTGGAAGATAGAAAATGTTACTATTGGTTTTAGAAGAGGTTGTTTATGATAGGACTGGTTAGGTGGTTTTGAATATTCCAATATGGGGTAGTATATCAACGAAGAACTATAAAACTATGTGTATCTGTATCACACTAGCAACAACTAACATTTTCAGTTGCGAGAACTAATTTGATACAGGGATATTTTGATCGAGGGAATTAATTCAGATGTCATTGTGAGTTCACAAATGATTGTGTAATTCTATAGAAAAGTGATCTTTCTTAGATGAACATCACCAGATTGAATCAATTTGGATTGAACAAACCATTTACCTGTATGTATATTTTTCCATCTTAAGATTCCTGAAGCCAGCAGAGCACAATGCACATTTGTAAACCACATCATAGTCTGCTTCTTTTTAAATTAACAACCAAATCATTGCTGCAAGAAGCTACCAGTTAGAACAAAATTAAACTGATACCATTTTTTTAAATACTTTTTCATACATAAAAATTAAATAAACTGACATATGAACAACTTTGTAACAATAGGTAAGCAATGATACCGGTATGTAATGCTTCAACATTATAGTGCATACATTAAAACCAGTAAAGGAGAAACACAGAAAATGTTACAAAAAAGATAGATGGGAATGGGGAGGGGGGAAGAGGGTGCAAACAAACATTGGGCATGTGCATGGTAATCCTGATTGATGAGTTCAGCAATCACTAGTGGTCCTCCCAGTAGGGGGATGACAAAAAGTGAGGCCCAAATCATTATTTTTTCTCGTAGTGATTCAATAATGTAATGTTCTGTATAATGGAATGGGATAAGTATGGCTTCACTCTCTTGAGCTGGGAGAGTGTGAGGTATAAATGTAAACTATCTGTTTAAAAAATGACCAGTTTGTGGGTCGCCATCTGTAGCAGTTTCTGCTTCAAGCTTTTCTAGGTACAATAGGTGTGTCAAATTGGAAGATACATCCTTCACTGTTGGTGGTTTGGCTGCTACACAGGTTAGCATGATTGCCGCCAATGACACTAACAGACAGATCTGTACCTATTGTTGATGAGACGAGGAATCCTTAATTAAGGAAATGTCCCAGTAATTAAATAGCATAAGCAGAAGTTGTAATGGAGGCCAGGTTGCTGTTACTTGATCTACATAGTGAACATTTTGCAACCAAAAGGTCTGACAAAACCCCAGACAGTGTACCAGAGATGCTATGTGCTCCCTACATTTTGGACAGAATTTGCCTGCAGATGGATTATGAAAGCCTCCATGGGGAAATTAAAATCTCGGGTATGCCCTATGCATAATGCAGAATTAGATTTCGTCCATCTTTCATTAATGATGTGCTTGTGTATATGGTTGTAGCCTTGTAGTACCATGGTTACACAATCCTCTTCAGGGAAATCATTTGCCCAGGATGAGACATTGGAGGAATGCAAAGACGAAGTATATAAATCCAGCAGTGGTTGATAAAATGGTTGCTGCAGCCAAAGAGCAGATTGTTCAATCCTCTCCTGCAATTGGTTGCTGGGCCTTTTTAAATCCTTCCTGTTCCAGGCTCAGGTTGATGGATCCTCAGTGCATTTCCTTCCTCTCTGCCAGCTAGTTCTCTGTTTGGATGCTCTGGATTTGACCTCAGTTTGTCCTGGACTGCCTTGTCTGCTTCCTGTCACGACCTTGGCCTGTTACCCCACTTTACCTTGTCTGCCGCCCGCCCTGACCTCGTCCTGTTCAAACACGTCGCCTTGACTTACTGTGTTCCAGCCCGAAGGCCATTCCTATAATGAAGTCTTCTGATCCTTGCAGCAAAGTATTTCAGTGGCCACTAGGGTCAGCGGCCCATCACTCCTGATGCTGACTTTTCGTGTTGCCTGCCAGAGGGAGGCAACCTGCTGGTGGATTCTGCAGACTGGAATATATGCAACTTGTCCAAAATATGACCCTCAAACCCCATATCCATTTAATAATAATGTTGTCAAAGGCCTTTTTTGGCATCTAAACTTATCCATCCAGGACCCATGGGGAAAGTTAAGTAGTCGCTTGCCTTTGGGCTAGGTAGTGCTAGTAATCTGCAATTGAGAACAAAGGATCACCTTCAGCAGTGGGGAGCTCAGTTGTCAGGATTCTCACATCCAGACGCCCCAAACCAGAAGTCCCGCTTCTTACCATATTAGTAATGATCAGCATATTGAACAATTTTATGTGCCTACCTGATAATGATATCCTTAAATACTATTTGGACAGGATGGATAATGTGTTTGTTAGAGGGATGCATTGGCATTCCACTAGTTTTACACTGAAATAATATACTTATGTTCCTTTTGGTTTAAATGCTTTACCCTACAGTCTAAAGTCTGTGGTAACAAGATTCTGGAGGCTATTATAGATTAAATATAGAAAAGGTAGTATGGCTCTGAAACCATATATGCACAAAACAGTTCCACATATCATCAAAGTATTACAGAGCAAATACTACTGACAGTACTTAATGGTTTCCATTTATCTTGTACATTAACTTTACCTGAAAATTTTAAAAGAAGAAAAACATTCCAGAAATACAAGTATGTGGGATCTGAATGGAGGCAAATGATTATGACAAGTGCACAGTGCTGAATGAGTCAGGTAACGCTTATGTGGAATGACACAGTCCCTCCGGGCACACAGTTCTTTGCAATTTCACACTGGCTTTTCTTTATAAACACGAAAGTGTTCTCACAACTTGCAGGTGTTAGATTCAACAGCAGCCTACATGTCTTGATCAAGGGTAATGCTTTATATAAACTTCCTGTGCTACAGAAAGTTTTCTTCCTCCTGGCCCATTACAACAATGCAACAATGGAAACCTGAAATTCGCATTTCACTCTGCCATTTATATAAATAAGTTGGCAACTGAGACTCGTGCTTTTTCTGATTTTTTTTAATGCAACATATTCACTAAGTTTCTAAAATGGGAAAATAGAATATATGTGAGTGCATCACCTAAAGGAGATACAAAATATGCTAGGTGAACCATGAGCTCATGGGCCAAAAGCTGGCTTCACACCTATGTGCTTCTGTATTTCCACATATTGGGCCTAATTTATCAATGAAATCCGTGCTCGCTGGTCGCGTGTACTTTCGCGCCGTTATATCGAGCCGGTTTACCGCGGGCTGGAGTCATATGCGCTCGTACACTCGCCTCCTCACTGCCAAGCCGGATGCTTGCCTTCATAACAAAATGGGCACATTGTAACATATCAAACATCTACATACGTTCATATTTTTTCATTGTGGGTTTTCTCAAATTATGCTTTTGACATCTAGGGATTTCCCAAATGTAATAGTCAAAGAGCATATTACCTGTTGTTGGGATGGACCTCAGTGACCATACATTTGGGCTAAGGACATTTGCCCCAGATGGGCTTTAAGAACCCACAGTGGGATGCAGAAAGTAGCAAGTCACTTTTTAATTCCAGTTTGTATAATATTATTATTACACAGTATTTATATAGTGCCGACATATTACGCAGTACTAGTTATCTCACTAGCTACCCTTCAAAGGGGCTCACAATCTAATGTCCCTACCTTATATGGTAATATTTTTATGTATGTAATATTTAATATAGTATAAGGTCAATTTTGTGGGGAAGCCTTTTATCCTAACTGCATGTTTTTGGAATGTGGGATGAAACCAAGGTACTTGGAGGAAACCCAGGCAAACACGAGGAGAACCTGCAAACTCCATGCAGATAGTGTCCTGGTTGAGATTCGAAGGCCAGAGTGCCTACCTGCTAACCTCTGAGCCACCATGCTGTCCATAGTTCTGGAGAAAACATTGACAAATGCAGTTCACACTAGCCATGAGGCTGCAGTTAGTTTACTGCTTCCACATGCCAGGGAACCGCTACATGTAGATTCTCTCTACAGCAGTCTGCTCCATACAGTACGAATGGGGACATCAGTAACCGGTACCAGAACTACTTACTGTCACCAGCTGTCAAGGTGAATACTCTGCGACTAAGCCAGGAACCACAGATGATCACTCAATCCCGAGGCAGGTCTGAACCTGCCTGAAAGGTTTTCAAATGGTTTCATGTTAAAAAGGTTGCCTTGTAGCAAATATTTATGTAAATGTTGTCTTAATGGTAAAGATGTACATCATCATTTTTCATAGGCTAGTGTACAGATGTTTTGGACCTCTAAATAAATGCATAAACTCTAAACCCTACTTGGATGATATTTAATTGCCTAAAGTACAGTGTGTCATAAACAACTGCCAAATAAAATACTGTTTTTACCATTTTTTCTCTCTTGCATCTCTTCCAGTCTCTTTCAGCCACTTCTTGTCTACATGCACTTATTCAATCGGTATAGAACACATCATAGCTCTTGACCAGCTTTATGATAGTAAGGAGGCCCAACTGTGCAATACGTATACATACAGCCATTTGTACTCTTCATCAGGGATGCATCTTACAAGGTGACAACATAGATTTACAAAAGGGAGAAAGTTGTCTTCTCATCATAGATGTCTAAAGAAATACGACTGGATAACCAGGTATTCTTTTAATGCATATATAAAATTGATTACTACTTTTTGAATTGCAATAACCTTAAAGTTTCTACAGATTATGGTGGTTTTTAGGTTAGATATGCATGAATACTTGGCAATATTTTTCCTTATAAAACCTGAAAATCTTAAAATTATTAACAGCTCCTGATCGCTATTCAGGTGACTCTGCCTAGGCTGTGAAGAGAAATCTGGGAAAAGGATAATGTCAGTCTGGTGTACAGAGGGGTTTACCATTTCCTCAATCTCCCATCCTTCAGTTTTTGCTCTGTGGCAAGTCACAAGGTGAGAAGCTGACATGTGTGAGACTAAAAGTGAAAACCAAGGCAGGAACTACAAGACTAGTGTTGGTCGAATAGCTCACTATTCGATTCGGCAGCTATTCGCTCGAATATAGCAAAAAAATTCGGGTAGTCGAATGTCATAGTCGAACACCATTAAAGTCAATGGGAGGAAAAATTTGGGTTTTTTTCAGCACTGTGTAGAGCTTCTACAGCCTCCAAACAGATGTAAAAAGATACATTATAAAAGGATACATAAAAAGATACTTTGTAAAAGAAGAGGAGGCAAAATGGCTCTTTTGATAGTAAAGGTTGCTGACCCCTGTCCTAGGTCGACGGAATACCTGTTTAATCAGAATTTGTAGACATTTTTATTTTTTTAAATACATTTAATCAATATAAAAATATTTCTAAAACTATTATATATTTCTTTGAAATGAGAGAACATGACAGTACTAATACCATACATGCCATGTCCCTGCACTGGTATAGTATGGCAGTCATGCCCTTTCCACACCGTGTTCCTGAAAGTATGAATATTGATGCAAATAACCTCATGGTTTGAAGATAAAACCAATTGCTACAGGTCCTAACAACTAAAGCGTGCAGTGTTTTTAAATATACTGTACTTATCCTTTCAATATCAGGTCAATACAGGTACTGAAAAAAAGACTTCTGAATAGCATTTATTTTTTACATACTATTACAATAAATCTGCATATCCGTCATTCATAACAAATACATCTTGCTAAATAATGTTGTCACAAAAGATCCTTTCTAAAGTTCAGATGCAGATCTGTAAACCAGAGTTTAATGCAACTAAAACTTGGCTTGAAGGAAGAATTGAGGAATATTTAAAGTCCACTCATTTCTTAGATCAAAGACAACATCTGCTTCCAACGAAAAGAGGGAGAGTGTGTCAAATAAACAAGATAGATTTAGTCATTTTTTTTTGAGTGAGCCGTTATTCGTTGACATTATGGGCATTTGTGGAATACCATAAACAGAATTTCTGGCATTGCCCAGACCTTACCTAAGTCTTGTGTGGGCATTCAAGTTTTTTTGTATCGGTCTATAAACAAGAAGCCTCAAAGACATGTCAAAAGGGATCACTAAGTGAATCATAACTTCAATGAACTGAATATGCATTATCATGTTAAAATGATGATAGACTTTTACAAACTGTTAGTATGCATTGTGACATTGGTAGGCCTGTTCATAATTCCTAGCATCTGCTCTGACCAAGGAAACAACTTGCAAGCCTCTGGCCAATGCCAGCTTTCAGGGGTAAAGTGCATATTATCTTGGATTTACACACAGACTGCCATGGGGTGGGAGAACATAGTTTGGCATTTATTAGGTTAGCAGGTTACAAGTATAGAGTTGTTTTGCTTGGCAGACAAGCTGAAATCTATTGGAAGTCTATACCAGATAACAATAATTAATTAATGTTCTTGGAATCCATTCCTAGCAAAGCAACTACTGCTTCCATGATGAGAGCAAACACCCTTCTATACAGCAGGGGACAAATCTTTCTTCTCAGGCTGTGGCTGATTTTAAGAAAAAAAATGAGCTGTAAAACTTTGAACACCTTTTGCAATCCATACACTTGGAATGTATTTTGCTGAAATAATTTCAAATTGGGCTTTCAACCTCCACTTGAGCAGCAGTACTCTTTGATGAATATATCCTAGAAGCTGGAGACTGAACAGAAAATTTGACACTGGTAAGCAATCCCTCTTTTTCTATGTTCAGTACTAGCAGAGCCAAATTAGCTACTAGTACTGTCCTTCCCTCACTAGGTCTGTTCTATAATGAAATACAGGAGGTCAACATCAATGTATATCTAGGTATTCACATTAGCTCCAATTACCAATTATACAGTTTTACTAAGTTAAGTTATTAGTGCAATTTTCTTGTGCACTCAGTACAGACAGTAAATCTATAGATTTGTTTATTTCTAGCCCACAGAACGTTTACTATACTATGTTCGTTTAACCATGAGCGGATTTCTGTTTTATAACTACAAGGTAGTTCAATTCCTTTTTAACAAAGATCATACTAAATCTCACACTAATATCAGCTTCTGAGATAAACTCAAATTCAGTCACAGTTTATTATGAGTTTTGCCAAAATGATTCCATGTTTTCCTAGAATTTCTATTTTTATAGGTGTCTGGCAACACCAGCCAAGAAAGTTTGGTTGAAGATATTATATGTGTAACAGTCTACTGCAGTGTTTCTAAACCTTTATAACATGGGGGAACCCTTAAAAACTTTCAGGTCTTTATACCCCTGGTATATTTACTAAATCCGCAGCTCATAGTATGGGTAGTGCTCAGTAGGAAGAATGTCTCTGACATCGCTACCCATTGGGAAAAATGTCACCCTTAAAGATAACCAAATCATTGGTGTCACTTAAACTAGCCCGAGAGGCACAAACTGCTCATTGCTCAAGGAACCCCTAGCAACCTCTGGATGAACCCTGATTGAGAATACCTGGTCTACTGACTAACAAATACTATATTTGGCTCTGTGATATACTGTACAAATACAGGTATATTGTGAAATTGTCATACAGGTCTGGTTCTTCCATATGGCATTGTTTTCAAACTACTTGAGGATGTGTTTAAGGAAATATACCAATTGTAGTGATAATTATGTCACCAAATTAATTTTTCATAAAGGTGATAACTTAATTTTTTATCCAGTCCTAATATATTACCTGGTCTTTCACAACACCCTGTCTGGTCGTTTTTCTGAGGTATTTAATTGTGGACACGTTCCTGATTTAAAGACTCCCATTAGGCTGCTCACTTTGCTCACTCCTTTTACCAACATATCACATGTGTATTCAGTGATTCACTGATATTAGTCCTAATAGTCCTGAATAGTCCTAAACTTCCCAATCTGAGTGTTGCATTGCAGAGAGACTGATACTAAGATTTAGGTTCACAGCTTGAGTCTAATAAAACATTTATTTTTTAAAAAAATAATACATAACTGTTCTAACTTTGTTTTATATCTGCCTGCATGGGGTATTTTGTATCAGTTCATGCAGTCTCATTATTCCATCAAACTCACAAAACAACTCTTAAGCTACTATTTCTTAAGTAAAGCGTGCACTAATCATGTACATTCATGTGTATGAGCAGCAAACTAAAGGCAAGTCATTAACAATTAGTTTAACATTGCTTTTCAGTCTAGTACGGAAACAATCTGAGCACCGTGATTTATATGTTGTGATGTAATACATTGCACAACAATATACCGCAGACAATAGCCATTAGATGACTGAACTTTTTACAGTAAAGTTTCTGGTAGAGAAACAGATATATGGCCTTCTATATTGGTATGTTTTTTATTAAATACATTCATACTGTAACTTAATATTTATAGTGGTTGTAGGCTGGGAAATGGTCAAAGGACTAAAACAGTATGTATACCAAATTTACCATCCACACATTTAAATAAATAGTTATGCGTTTAAAATTAAATAATCCCTTTCACTTAAATGTATGTAAACACTAACCATGAACTTTGCTTCCTTTTGGTCCCATATACATTTACCATTACAAATGAATTTGTTATACTGCATTTGTTTAAAGCTGATTATGTCTAATAACCCCTTTTAGTCCTTGCACTACAAAATTAGTGTCTAGGTTGTAGATATTTGAACAGTGGGAGAGTTTGAGTACTTTAGGACAACTGGGCAGTTCTATAACCACTTATTAGACTTTATCAGCCTGATAAAAATGCTGTGTGATGTCAGCCTGCAACAGGACCTAACAGGAGTTCATTTCTGGAAAATCAATTGGTATTTCTCTCTGGAGAAATGTGCATGTAAAACATTTTTTTCAAATTTTTTTTTTGCCCCAAAATGCATGTTAAGAATTAGAAATGCTAATAAACTTTATGTAACCGCAGGTCTTTTGTGGTCTGTGCTCCAAGGCATGACCTAAAATATTATTATTATTATACAGTATTTATATAGCACCATCATATTATGCAGCACTGTACAAAGTCCATAGTCATGTCACTAACTGTCCCTCAAAGGAGCTCACAATCTAATGTCCCTACCATAGTCATGTATCATTAATGTAGTCTAAGATCAATTTAGAGGGAAATCAAATAATCTAACTGCATGTTTTTGGGATGTGGGAGGAAACCCACGCAGATACCTGCAAACTCAATGCAGATAGTGTCCTGGCTGGGATTCGAACCTAGGACCTAGCACTGCAAAGGCCGGAGTGCTAACCCCTGAGCCACTGTGCTGCCCAGAGAGGAACAATTTGAGGTACAATTTGGCCATGACCTAGGCATCTGAATCTTTCAGCACATTGTACTACTCATTTAAGCATTCCATCCTTACAATTATTTGTGTTTACCTTATGGAGAGAGGCAAAGGAAGTCTACTGTTGACAACACCAGTACCAGCCTATAGAGAGAGGACAATAGTGACAGGGCAAGACTTTCCATCCTGTCCATTATTTTACTTCTTGACAAGTCCATGTTAGTAGTTTCTGCTGGTTCCCCTATGTGTATTATATTGTTCTAAAGTCTATAGGTACCCTTAGCGCTTAGATAATAAAATAACTAAACTGACTGAAAAACAGAACAAATTTCAACAAATGCTCAATGTTTATAACTTTCCTTCAGACTATAGAGGGGAAATTCAATTTATGTGATTATACTAGAACTATCACATTGTATAATTACTTTAGTGGTTGTGAATTGAATTCTCTGTGGTTAATATAGTGGTTGTAGCCTGTAGGCTAGAATAAATGTTGTATGTAAGAACATCAGGTATTTAAAATAACCATTACTGCTAATACACAGCAAACAAAACAGTCCATTAAAAGCTTTTTATCAATAAGTAGATTTAAAAGTTAGTGTATAGCTCAGTTTTTTCTTGTATGGAATTGCAAAGAGTTAAATTCTTTATTGGCTTAAAAATGAATAAATGAAAAGCAGTTGTCCCATGTTTTAAATATGCCAATCTCACACCAATAATATAGCATGAAGTAAAACAAAGCAAGTGTAAAAAGAGTTAAAGTATTGCTTATTCTATCAAGTACTTCTAAAATGGGCTGAATTCATTTGTTGATACCCATGGAAAAGTTTATAAATAATTGGATTAGAATGCTTTTTTAAATTAGCTGTTTTCTTTGATTAGTTTATTACACATGTCCAATTGTGCAATCAGTCATTCAGCCTATTTAAATGGAGAAAAGTAGTCACTCTTCTGTTTGGTCTTACCATTTATCCCACTAAAAATGTTGACCAGAGAAACCATGGAAAGGGTTATCTGAGATGGGAAACAAAATCATATACAAGCAGGACAATGAAGATCTATGACCATCTCCAAGCAGCTCAAAGTTCATACAACTACAGCTGTAAATAGCAAGAAGTTTACAGTTCATGGGACTGTGGTGACATCTTCCTAATATGGGGCCATAAGAGGAAAACCCAATGGGCAGGATAGGAAGAATGACAGACAAAAAGCCAAGGTCAACTGCTAAAGAGATGTAAACCAAAGGTCAAGGTTCATGTTTGTCTGATTGCACCACCCATTGCTTTATCACGTTTGTCTCAATAGGAGATAAAACACCCATTATTGAAGGAAAAACATAAAAAGCATTTTACAGACTGCATGCTAAAATGTGCTTCTGGGAAATTGTTCTTTGGACGTCCCAGCAGCCAATAGCAGTGCAGGAGTCAGGAGCTGATCAGCCTCTAGAATCCCCTTCAGCTGTGCACAGCCTAACAATGGATGCTGGGGATGCCAAAAATACATCAGGCTGCAGGACTAAAGGGAAGCAGGGACTCCTGCTATCTTAGTTCTCCTGAATGCTGCAAATGGCATCGCTGGACAGAATAAACCATGTTTTATACTGCAATGGCGCAAAGCAGGGAGTCGGCGGACAGATGAGCATCTCCTAACAGTGACGTTTAAACATGTGAGTAGACTCAAATTAAATTTTTTTACACTCATTAAAAATGTAAAATATGAGGTTCCAATACCCATTTTTGGTATGACATGCACCACTGTTCCCTATTACCTGACCATTATGCACTCCTGGTGCCCCTTTTAAATTCTGGACCTGCCACTGGCTCGATTGAGGCAAAAAGTAAAACTGACAATACTACCCCAGAGGAAGTGTACAGGTAGTCCTCAAGTTAAGGACATCCGACATACAGACGACTCCTAGAAAGGAACAGGGCTTCCCTGCTCACTCCTGTGCAGGATGGAGGCTCGATGGGGGGAGGGGGGTAGTCCGCATGACTTGCTGTTCTGCAAGTTCTGTAACACTTTAATGACAAAGACAAGCCCTGTAGTTGTTTCTTTTTTGCATTTCAAAGCACAGCTTGCTCCAGAAGTAAATGAATGTCTAGACTCCATAAAGTTTTTTTGGTTTTTTTTTTTTGCTTTGTTTCTGATTAACTCACAGTGAGGATTTTATACAATAACCGACACCAATGCTGCCTAATAATGTTGAGACAAACATCTGTCCTAACTGCATTTAATAAAATAATGTACCCGTTCCGACTTACATACAAATTCAACTTAAGGACAAACGTACAGTCCCATTTCGTATGTAACCAGGAGACTACCTGTATTTTTAAGATAGTAATGAGCTGGCTGCATCCCGCCGAACAAACATTGCACCTAGCACTACACTGCACATATGACTGAGCAAACATTCTTAAAAGGAGAACGACGTCATGTTCTATGCCTCCTCATGTAACATGAGGTACAATAATGTATTCAGTTTGCATAATCAATACGGACACAAATGATGTAAAATCCGCAGACCAGAGCAATGAGTCTTTAAAACTCCCCTTGAGGTTGCTTTATCCAGAAAAACTGTGTGGAGTTCATGTATATGGAAGACATGCAACGATATCCTAGGTGGGATGTTAACCCTGTCTAGGACTCTCTCTGTCTTGATGTCAATAATCCCATTAATGAAAATAAGTACTTAAAAAATCTTTTGAAGTAGTAACATATACCAATTCTTAAGGTTACTGAGTCTACAGCTGCTGTTAATCCTGCTTCAAAAGGCTTCTTATTGACCCTAATCAATTTGTACAAGCTCCTATAATATGCACAATTCTGCTATGGTTTATAACATTACCTTGTTCAAAAACCTGTAAAAAAGGGGCCAATACATACTTGCTATTGTAGGCAATACATTTGATATGCATGTATGACAGCTATGTATTTAGCTGCCTATTGTTTAGCTCTTAATACTGCATACAAACTTTTTATATCAACTTACCCTAAACAACTTTTTTTAAAATGACTGATAACCTTTAATCATTCTCTGTTGCAAATATCACCTTTAAAATGAGAGGAATATTAGATAAAAATGATATATTGCTGTGTAAAGAGTTGAACAACTTTTCAAGAGCTGCATTTATTATTTTTCAAACTTTGCATGGCTTCTTGCTTGTTATGTGTGAAAATGTTAAGAGGTGCTTAATCAGAACAGCACTCGATCCTTGTACACTGCTCATTAAAGTATAATTATTAGAATTTTGCATATATTATGCCTTTTATGGTTTGTGAGATGATCATTTCTACTCCCTCTGAACATGAATAAATAAAAGTACTTAGGAAGTCAAAATACACTCAAAATATTTATAAACTGTGAGTGAGTGGAACATGCAAAGATGAAGCAAAAAAACGTATCACTTTTAATGTCATTTTATGAAAACATTTGCAGTTCATAAACCATTTATAGAGGCTGTATAAATGCTCTAAGATAAATCATGTGGCCTTGTAGAAAAGTAAATCTAATGCAGGGTACAGAATGTCATCATGATACTGAAATATGGGCTGACCAAGCAGGACAGCCATGTACTCAATCATAATAAATCATTCCATTATATAAGACACAAATGATAATTGGAAAGGATTTAAATTCAATATTACAGGGTGAGGTTTATGTAATAGTAATATTTCAGTTTTGAGAAGTAATGGAAAGGTAACCCGCTATCCTTTTTATAGAGATTTTTTGATGGTGGTCTCCCTGTCTTTTAAATCTCAAGTTCTCATAGCTGTAACATCAGGTACGAAACAGTCCCACTCACCATTGGTATATTAATTCACTGGATTTCATGGAGAATACAACGTTCCCAC
This sequence comes from Pyxicephalus adspersus, assembly GCF_032062135.1. Taxonomy (NCBI): domain Eukaryota; kingdom Metazoa; phylum Chordata; class Amphibia; order Anura; family Pyxicephalidae; genus Pyxicephalus; species Pyxicephalus adspersus. The sequence continues at coordinate 41,211,016 of NC_092858.1, forward strand.
AAAATAAACAGCCTTGTGTAAATGCACATTGCAATGTATTTTCAGGGCATTGCATATATTTTTTAAGAGTCCAGCCACCCAATGGTAAGACACCTTGGTCAAATTTACCTGCGTCCGTATGTGTTATTTACCGATAACTTGACTATAACGAATTTTCTCCCTGAAATAATTATAAAAAAAATTACATACCATATACAGATACTGATAAATTTACTGTTGGCACATACACGTTACTGTTGGCACATAAACATCCATTCACAGCATAAGGCTTTGTGTGCTGGAATATTTATATGTTTATGGCAGGTGGAAAGGGGTGGTGGCAAGGTAGGAAGTTAACTTGAATAACAAAATACATGTCAGATGTTCACTAAGAATGCAGCATTAAGGCTAAGTTCAGACAAACAGTTGGAACAGATGTTCCCTGGTGGCTCTGGGCCTTGTTGGCACTTTGGACCTGATTTATTAAAACTCTCCAAGACTGGTGAAGATAGACTACCTGAGTGATCCAACAAACCTGAAATACATTTCCTAAATTTTTTTTCTATTAGTTGGCAAATGTTTTCAATCTATTTCAGTTTGCGGAACCTGAGAAAACTCAGGTTGTCCCATGATAGTCTATCCTCACCAATCTTGTAGAGTTTTTTTAAATCAGACCCTTGGTTTTATTATTTGACAGAATAGCTGGGGGCAGCAGGCATTACTAAATTGCTCACTACCAGGTCAGTTTATTCTGTATGACCGCCATGGGTAAGACATCGCAAACACAGTGTAAGTAAACATTACCGACACCACAACTTCACAGTTTATCTAAACATAGTCTTAGAACTTACCTACACTTACATTGCAGCACAATATATAATACAGCTTTATGTAAGAAACACCTCTTTAAGGATTAAACACAATTATACTGTTCTTCTGCTAAAGATGTATGCAGGTTTCCTGTGTATCTACAGTCTGTATTTATCTCGTGAACCTGGGTGAAATTAGCCTTAAGCTTCAGACTGGTCCTCTGAAATCTTCTTTTGAATTTAACACTGCTTATAGTGCAAGCATATTTGCCTATTATGGTACATCCCTTGGGAGCCCAAAACATTGTAGGTAGTGCTTCCTGTAGGCATCTTAAAGTTCAGTTTTTTCAGTTTCAAATGTTGAGTACAGTTAAACCTTTTTTTTTTACCTTTTTTTTTTACATAAACAGTTTCTTTGTGTAGTGTCCTTCCCTTTTTGAGGTAAATTTTTGCATATGATTTATATTCTGTAAAAATATTTAAATATATATATCTAAAACTACTTTATTACTCAAAATGGCCTAGAAAAGACATCACTGGATCTGGAACAAACAAGTTTGCACAATGTAGCAAGAGATTCTGATAAAGGTATCACTATGTTGTACTTTCCCCACTTAAAGCCCATCTCTGGGGGAAAAACACTTATGTATTTCTTTAATAGCTCCCCAAGAAATTGTGATTTCATGCAACCAAACTTTTAGTTTATACACATTTCCCAAACATCACAGCCAGACAGGTCTAGCAGTTTGATTTTAATAAACTTTCTTCTTTCCTATACCAGTCGTCCTGTACCTTCCAAAGGTTCTGGGGGTTCCTCAAACTGTGACCTCTAATTGAATGTGAATGGGGATTTTACGTGATCATACAGGATTTTTGGTGAAAGTTATGTGAATCTGGTGTGAAACCACTTTATAAATACATGGTTATTTTTACTAATAAACATGTTTCTAAAGATGGCCAGTGTTTGGGGTCCTTTAAAAAAGTGATAGACAAATGCAATCCAAGCAGGGTCTCTGTCAAAGTGAGGGTGATGGCAAACACACTGTATATTGGCAACAAAGCTTCCTCAGTTGCGTGGCAATACAGCTTCTGTCATTGCCTGGCAACCCAGATTTCTTGGTGCCCTGGCAACCCAACTTCTCTCCTCTCTCCCTCTGTGTATCTCTCAGTGTCCATGGGGCTGCTAGCCAAGGGAGGACACAACATAATTTTGCCCCTGGCAGGGGCTACAGGGGATTCACGTCGTTCACCATTAAGCATTTCATCCATCTGTCCCAGCAATTCAGCTCAATATATCACATCTCCACCTCCTGCCTCCTCATTGGACAGTGCATGGCAGAGGTGTGTGTATCACAAGAACGCAAAGTTCACATACCAGGTCCTTCTGATTTTTGCCAGGGGCATCTATTTTAAGTGGTTCAGCTTAAAAGGTAAAAAATAGACAAATAAAGGATACATGTTTGGATACATTTTCTTAGCAAATACTGTAGAGCTCTTTGAAGATCATGATACAGTATGTTTTAGGATGAAGCTATGATGTTATATTTATTGTTTAAATTTGAGCTGATATAGTGTTTCCTCGTGCTTTGTTTTTTTGGCAGCAGCATTAGTAAGAGTGAGACATTAGCCCTCCCCATGGTGGGGGTTCAGCCTTTGAAAATGGCTGAGAACTTTACCGAATATGTAACATTGGCACAGTGGTGGAAATGTCTTCATTAAATATGGAGCTGGAGAGATTTTGCTTTGTAATTCATCAAATGATACCCTACAAAATCATCATTTGTAGGGGATGTTTAGTTATTCTGTTATGTAGACATAGGCACCTTTAAAACTGGACAGATATAAAAGACACAAATAAATGTAGCACTGTATTCTTTAATATATTGTTGGGTTTTTGTTTAATGTAATTTGACAGGTCTTCAGCAACCTCTTGTACAGCTGAGATGTACAGTTCAGATTAGGAAATGGATTAAAACAAGTTAAGCTATGTATACACAGCAGATGATTATTTCTCAAGACAAACAATTGTGCTCTTTGTGGGTGAAAATTCAACATGTGAACATTGGTTCCCCAGCATTGATCATCAATCTGTCACAACAAATTGGTGAATGACTGAATGGGAAAGACATTTTTTTAATCATCTGATGTCCATCAGTCATCTGCAGAAGGCATAAGTAGGTTGTGCTGCAGCACTCCTGTGCTAGCAAAGGACATGTCCTTAGGCAGGGAAAGCAGACTGACAGAGAGGTAAGCTCATCAGTGCAGTGCCTCTTCATTGTTGATTCACAGGCTGGTGGAGGGCCAGGACTAATTTCACTGGAGTAAAATCCGGTTGTGTAAATATCAGAACTGAATAGAGATTTAACGTGATCATACAGGATTTTAGGTGAAAGTTATGTGAATCTGGTGTGAAACCACTTTATATACAACACATTAACAATACCGATCTTTCTTTACCGATAACTTTTAAGTACAGAGTGTATGGGATGGATAGCTATCAGGTCCTGACCAATAAACGGCAGAGATCAGGTATTCCTCTGTAGCAATGCTGATGGTTTTTAGTCCCCAATCACATACACTGGCAGTAGACAATCACCACTCTATATGTTTGACAGATGACCTACCTTACCCACACACACCATGGGGGTCCATTTTTAAATGGATAATGTGGCATTCACTGAAACATTCTCTGGTAGAGAATCCTTCATTTCCCTGTGTTTTCAATGGCACAAATTTATTTCTCCACCAGGGAATGTTTTGGCAACATGGGATGTTAGATTCACTGCTTTATAAAGAGAATTTATTTATTATGTAAATGCCCTCAGCAATGCACCATCACCTACTTTCACACATTCACATTGTATGCATCAACAGTGATAGTAACAAATAAAACAATATTCACAATAGCAGTGAATTTATTATAAAACCTGACAAACAGAACATTACAGCACTTACTTATTACAGCACAGCATTTCCAGTACGAGCCATGATGAAATCAATGACTTATACCAAATAGAACTATCTAACAGAATATAGTCAAAACTCCAGCAAGTTAAGTTATTCATTGACTGGGAACAATAGGTTGACTGCTGTCTACTTTTAGATTAGGCAGACAAAAATAACCTCTAAATAATAGAAACTCAAAGTTTAAGTGTATTACCTCTGTGTCACAATAAAGAAGGAGCTAAAGTCATACTGCTCAAACCCTGGTGTTTTTTTTTTGTTGGGGGGGGGTCATGGCCAAGAAACCTGTGCAGAGAGGGTTCATCTAGGAGTAGTGGAGAGTTCTCTTTAGCTGTTATCAATGGCAAATGGCCCATGGTCCTTCCAGGTGCAGTGACTGAGAATTAATGCAATACAGCATTAACCGTTTATGTTTGTTTTAACCAATCATATTGATGATATTTGTGCTCTTTGCTTTGGCCTGGTCTTTATCAGGACACCTTTCAATAAGGGCCCATAAATGAAATACCAATTTGATAATTATAAGAGCACCAGACAATGTTCATATTGGTTTTGTCATCTTGAAACTGGTGAATCCTTTTCTTCTGGACTGATCAATAGCACCTATCATCTCATGATTTACTGTATGCACTCATGTTCTTCTGAGCTGATTTAACACGTACTGTTAAAGGCTGATATCTTCAGTAAATTAAGAAACAAAAGACTTTTTAATTTTAACTTTACCAGTAGTCAGTACGTATTGGGCCTGATTTATTAAAGATCTGTAAGGCTGGAGAGGATAAACTTTCATCAATGAAGCTGGGTGATCCAGCAAACCTGTAAAGGATTTCCTAATAGTCACTAGCTATTTGTTAGCTAATGTTTTCAATTCTGGACTAAATCCATTGTAGGTTTGCTGGATCACCTTCACAGATGAAAGTGTATCTTCTCTAGCCTTGGAGAGCTTTATTAAATATTGTCAGCAGGAGACAATGAACAGTGATCACACAATACAATCAAAAATTGGAATTTGCTGCATTTATCTTTCTTTGGTGTGAATAGTTTGCTATAAGATTTAGGAACTGTTACAGTGTCCAATTTTCTTGTGATGGTATAAATATTGAATGCAAGCTTTTTTTTTTAATTCTGGCAGGTACTGGCTTTGAAGTCCTGTTTAAAATGGGTAACATATTTACATCCATTATGAAATAGTTTTATAAAGCCATTATTGGAGACATTATTGCTTAGCTTGGCTTATGCAGGATGCTCCTGTCTGGGATTCCTTTTATTCTGTTTTCTTTAATAAGCTTGAGAGGTGCATATTAATCATCCTGGATTTACAATGTAAATCTTGGCTCTTTAGCCAAAGAGTGACCCAAAGCAATGTCCCCTGAGACATCAATTGATAATCACACGTGTGCAGACTGTGATCAGAGAAGGAAGATTGTCTTTGTCATTAAAAACAGTTACTTGAAGCGTTAAACTGAGCATAATAGAAAATCATTTAATGTCACACAATCTGCCAGCAATATTTCTATTGTCAAAATGTGTTTTTCTTCACATACACAATTGGAGCAAAGTATCATGCAAATTAATGAGGGTAATGTTTTTATGATTGGTGTGCGTTTGCTCCACTGTGTTTGCAATGTAAGGAACATTCTCCAAACCCGACATATTGGGGGTATCTGTGGAGAAAATTACAATGAATCCTTCAAGCTTCAATAAGTAGGTTAATTTTATGAATTTGAAATAGAACAAATAAAGGGTTCTACTAATTTTTTTTTTTAACTAAGTATACATACAGAAATGTAATTTATTAAGAAGAAGTTTACTGTAAATATATCTGTTATTTTGTGTCCTTGGTTTTTGTTTTTTTGTTTTTTAATGAAATGAATTTTTGAATGGGAATTAAAGAAAATATTTTACCTATGTTGGCAAATAAAACAGAGCACAGGATGAAAAATACAAAATAAATAGTTTACCTTTTAAATCAAAATAAATCAAAGGCAAACAAATTAGTAGATCCAAAGATATCCAAAAGATTCAAAGATATCAACAACCTAATAAACGAGGATGTCCATCAATATATGAAAAAGACAAAGCTAATTTCAACTATCACAGGAAATTTGTAGTTACCGTAATCTACATTATTGTCTAGGTTTGAGATAAGTTTACTCCCATGCAAGACTTCCATAAAAAAATAACACTTACCAAAAGCCCCTCACTCTTGGTTACCTTAACTTGCTAACCCTAACCAAAAAAAAAATAAAACCTATAAAAAATAAATTAGAAGAAAGAAGCAAATGCTCTAATAAAACATGGACACACAGAGCTTTTTGCCCTAAATTGTTTTATTCACAAATATATTCTTCATATATTGCTGCTAGCTGCTTAATGTTTCCTCCAGCACATACTGACACTTCCTCCTTGTTAAAAAAATAAATATCAGTTCCTTTTAATTTCATCAGACATGTTGCAATTTCGAACTTTTACATAAAAAAATTATAGCAAGGTGTCAAATTTTTTCAGAAATTTTTTCAGAAAAGATAATTAACTGTGTATAGTTTGTCTCCACTGAATATGGAATGTGATGTATTAACTATTCTTTTCCTATAAACCTAGGACTGAATTTGAAACATCAGAACTCATCTCTTTTTTTTTTTATTGTTCTCACACCTGTTAAAGTAAAGCTTGCATTAAATATCATGACAAGGAGTTCTATGTTCCTGCAGAAGGGTGTGGGCATTACTGCCTAGGTGCAGGGGATTTGATGCATATCACCTGTGGATCATGAATATGATGCATATACCCATATGGATCATGAATCTCAGAAGCATACATTCACATTAAACTATTATATTTTATTATATTATATTCCATTATTTATGCAAGGTTCCCCTACAGTTAAAGCCTTGTGCTGCAAATGAAAAAAAGCAAAGTCTTATACATTCTGTCTATTAAACTCAATACATGATAATAGAAAACAACCAGCACAATTATTGCCCCCGCTTTTTTTCCCAGAAGTAGCATTTCTGTAAACCACAGTTATAGTTATAAACACCCACTTTTTTTAGCTGGTTGCCAGATCTTAGTTTTAATTGTAAAACCCCTGAACAAAGTATTGTCACAAAACTTGCTGGGTGGTCAGGTAACAAGTCACAAAATATTACCTGTCCATTGCTGAATGAGTCCTTTACAGAATCTCAAATCATAACCTAAGCAAACTGCCCATTGCAGTATTACAAACTAAATCTGTCATTGTAGCGGGTGTTGTCAATGAGTTAGGTTTGATGGCTGGTGCTCGTCATGATTTTAGCAAATTTATATTGCTGAATATTGTGATTGATGATAGATTTACTTCTGGGGACATATATAGAGATATTTTTATTTACTATCTTGTGCTTTTTTTCAGCCTTCATCCTGATGTCTATGCTATTATTTCTATTTTTTTTTATAACACTTACTGAGATTTAGTAAGGGGCACAATCTGAAGCCCCCTTTCCACTACAAAACTCCCACAACATTTGGGGCAGATTGAAGAGGATGAGACCCTCTTCCCCATCTATCCCTCCACCCCAATATCCCCCACTTTTGGGGAAAGCAGCTGTCTGGTATGGCCAAGAAGGGTGGAAAGAGCCCATACACTTGCTGCCTCCCCTTGCTTTTCTTTGCCAGCCAGGTACCATACCTAAAAAAGCTCTGATTGTAATATGGGGGAACCCATGCAGCTTTCTTTTATAATAAATTAGAAAACCCTACAACTTTAGGACATTTCAGTCATGTTTTTTTAACTTGTATATTAGTTTGCTACAAAGTATCCCCTAAGTATTAGTCCTATTCAAGTTAACTTTGTGAATGAATGAAAGTGTCCCATTTAAAGGAATGTTGATGATTGATCAAAAACTACTGTTTATACATATATAAGGTGTTAATAGTCTACATTCAGACACTACTTAACTCTAGCATATTTAAAATGTGTTTTACCGCTTCTATTTGAAATTTGATTTAGGAAAACCCTACATGGGAAACATGGCAATTTTGTTCATTGCTAACTGTAAATTTAAGCATAATATACATATTGGAATAATTTAGGACTTTATAAATAAAGGGTAAACGATGTATTAGAAAAAAACCCTGCAAATGCATTCAGAAAATGAAATAAATCTAGGTCAAAAATAAATCTAGGTCTATTAACATGAATTTTAAACAAGTCAAATAAATCCCAACTTTATCATATTTCCCTCTACAGAAACAGCTTGTATGGTTTGATCATCCAGATGGTTTGTCTACATAGAAGCTAAAATAGGATACAGACATAGGGCATCTTCAAAGAGAATGTAAATGATTGCTGTGCAATCTTCATATAGAGAAATGAAAAATAAATATATAACATGTTGATGAGATTTATTTTGTGACATTTTAAAATCTAGTAGGCTCATTGACCCTAATGTGTAGTGACATTGGACTGTAAGCTCATGTGGATGCAGACACTGGTATGATTCATTTATATAGTAATCTTTACAAAATAAACTGAATGAAGGACCATGAGTTAGTTTTACTTCTCCCTATCTACTAAATGATAGCATTTGGATTATTGATTTTGAGTGATTGGAATCTCCTATAAATTATTTATCCCAAAAACCCAAATTCAAACCTGTTTGTAAGATCTTGGAAAGTATGCAGGTTTTATTAATTTTCACTTGCAGCCTCCTAAATTCAAAGTAAATATTAATGATCATTCTACATGCATTTACCTCTGTGCATGAATGTGCTTAAGCATTGAGCATTGACATAGCCACCTAAAGTGTCATCTGACTCCACAGAGGACTTAAACTCCAATCCCTGGAATTAAAAGAGAAACCTTTACCCCTAAATTTTGGGTAATCTCTCAACAATCAAAAATATGTCCATTCTCGGCACTCCCTGGAACATATCGCCTGCACCCTCTGTCTCATTATCCTCTGAAAAAGCCAATCGGCAAAATGCATCAGAGACCTAGTTACTGTTGAGTCACCTGATGCTTTCTGGACCATTAAACACTTTAATTCTATTGATTTGATAGCTGAGCGTTGCCTGTTTTATTTACTCTGACAAATTACGGTACTTAAATATTACACTGTTTGCCAAAGAAATACTATTTTTTCTGGTTCTGAATCTCGGCCCTTTAAATAGGGTTTGAAACTAGGGGTTGGCACATATCAAGCTAATTTACTCTCTTTTTCTAGGGGTAACACAACACCACCCACAGAATTACATACGTTTGAAGTTTTAGATGAATAGTTAGGCATCAGGACCCGGTCAGGTTAGGGCCCAGAGAAAATACCCATGCCCCCCCCCCGCCCCTGTCTGAGCAGAGTGTCAGAATCAAACCTCTATTTGAAAGGTCATTGACAAACATTTATCATTTTTCTAACCAGGCCACCTAACAAACTGTTCACTGATTGGTGAAAAAGGATAAACATCAATTATTTAGCTATTGATACCTTCCACACTGACTTATGGGAACTCTCCACAGAAACAGACAGAAGTAATCAATAGTTTGAGTTTTTAGAGAACCTACAGAGCACATAAAATGTAAACAATTGCCTAGGTGGGTTCAGCCCAGTTGACAATGCAAGAAAAGTAATTCTTAGGACATCCCAGCCAAAGGCTGAGGGTAAGAGTACCTAAATAGGTTACATCATGATCCCAGTCCAAGAGCACTTGGAAGTCTAAAGACTCTCTAGTCTGATGAGTTTTCCACTAAGTATTCTACAGAGTACAAAAAATAAAAGTACACTCCCTGTTATCTGGCAGCCAAGCAACTGGCACTCCCAAGCAACCAGCACGTGACCCTGCCAAAAATAAAAATCAGAGTTTAAAAACGTGTCATGCTGTCAGAAAGCTGATGCTTCATGCATCATTCCCATGGCTCTAATGTGTTCTCAGCTCCCTGACATGTCCCTGATTAGGACCTCTACTGCTTTCCTGCTTAGTCACAATTGGGTCACATTTAGACTTTTTTTTTCTACTGCAATCATTATACTGCCATTGTTCTTCTTGTGGCACATTTTGATTGTATAATGCAGAATTTATGGTATATTATGGTATAGTATGGTATTGGGCAGCACGGTGACTCAGGGGTTAGCACGCCAGCCTTTGCAGCGCTAGGTCCCAGGTTCGATCCCCAGCCAAGACATTATCTGCATGGAGTTTGCAGGTTCTCCCCGTGTCTGCGTGGGTTTCCTCTGAGTACTCCAGTTTCCTCCCACATCCCAAAAACATGCAGTTAGGTTAATTGGCTTCTCCCTAACAATTGACCTTAGACTACATTAATCACATATGACTATAGTAGGGACATTAGGTTGTGAGCTCCTTTGAGGGACAGTTAGTGACATGACTATGGACTTTGTACAGGGCTGCGTAATATGATGGCACTATATAAATACTGTATAATAATAATAGTATTTGGTATAAAATTAGTTAGGCCTATTTTTGATTTTAGTAACACTCAAGCAACCAGAAACTGTCACGCACAGAAAATCAGGGCCACTAGGGGGCGCTATGGCTTGCATGGAGGTGGTGTGAGACCTGAGAAGAACCAAGGCGCAGAGCCTAAGCAGTAACCAGGTTTTCTCCATTGCCTGTGATTGTGAGGATGTTGCGCAGCTGGTTACTGCCAGGTTGCGGTCCTTGGGCACACCAAGGTGGCCAGATCACGGTACCAAATCACAAAGCAGAAGGATAGTGGAGGAAGGCTGGGGTCAAGCAGGCAGCAAGCAAGAAAGGTCAGGTCACATATACCAGTGATCAAGGAGACAGACACTAGTGACACAGGGGCCACTGCAGGCACAGGGAACACAGGAGACACTGGAAGCAACAGGAGGCACAGGTGACTCAGGGATATCCACAGACAGACAGGAACACTGGAATATCACAGGGAATTAGGCTGGGAACCAACAGACTGGACAACGAGGGGGTTAACACACGAGCTGGGCAAAGGAAATGCTGGATTAAGCCATAGGTAAACAGGAACGAACTCAACAGATTTAGGGGCTTGGCAGTCATGAAGACACGTTGCACGAACACTGAGTGCAGTGTGTGAGCTGGCTAAATAGCCAGAGCTGGTCAAGAGGCTATTTTCTAATTGGCTAGTGGATTGGATGTAAATGATATAGCTTGGAAACAGAGACATGCCCAGCATCAGAACTGCCCACATGCACAGGAGAGAGGGGTCTGCACTTTAGTGGGGAAGAGGTAAGTGTGACAAAGCTTTACAAAGGCAATAGTCATATAACTAGCTGTCCTTCAAAGGGGCTCACAATCTAGTGTCTTGACCATAGTCAAATGTCATTACCACAGTCAATTTTAGGAGGAAGCCAATTACCTAACTGCATGTTTATGGAATGTGGGAGGGGACAATGGTACCCAGAGGAAACCTGCAAACACAGATGAACCTGAAAACTCCAAGCAGATAGAGTCCTTGCCGAGATTTGATTCTGGGCCTTAGCTCTGAAAATTCCAGAGTGCTAACCTTTGAACCACTGTGCTGCCCACAATATGATTTCAGGTGGATTTACCTGAAATCACATCATGCATGCTTACTACTATTTTTAACATTTTTAACAGTCACTAGAATTACCTTGAACTCATGAGCAAGTTGACCATTACAGTGGCTGCAAAAAGTGAAGGTTCTGGAGTGACCTCCAAAATCTCCTGACTTTACTATCAATGAGCCAATGTTTCAGAACGAGCATGTACAGATATGTGTTGGTGTACTTTAGAGACATTCATTTTGAATGTAATCCCAACATTTCATCGTGCATTGTTGTGTTGAAATGCTGTGTTGCTAAAAATAGTGCATGCTTCTTTTTTGTGCATTCTGTGCATTATGTAGAAAAACGTTACATGCAACTTACCAGAGTGCAATGATTTAAAACAGGCCCTTCTTGTTCATTGACTCACTTATCTCTGCTATTCGTTCCAGGTACATGCTACTCATCTCTTACAATAATGCAATATTCTGTTAAATTTAGTTTGCAGGCATGTCGAACATGTGAGCTCAGTATCATATTGAAAATACTGCTATCTTAAATTTTGTTCACACTTTATATAAATGTTTCAGTCATGTCTTTCCTTTCCTCCTTTTCTTTTCTAAAAGTTACCCAAATCCTCTCTAAATTTTTTTTCCTATAACCTTACACGCCTTTTATCGTATGCCTCTGAAGTTTAATTTAATAAAAACTTTTTCTAAGTGAGGTCTCAAGCTCTAGTACCACATAATTGGACTGGTGGCAGAGGAGCCAGCTAGATTCTTATCATATTCATCTGTTATTGGTTATATTGATATTGGTGTTTATAAACGGTAATGGCAGATTGTTAAAGGATTATGAGAGAACTTTAAATTCTTCAGCATTTTGTACAAGTACTCAGAATGTAACCTTGATTTTTAGCAATGAACATTGTAAAGCAGTCCAGAAACAAGGACCACATCTGTTTCTCATGAAGTTGTCAGAGATACAGGAGCTTTGAGGTGTTAAGGAATGCCAGGAATGTAAGCCCACCCCTCAAGGGTACAGCAATGAGGTCAATGGCCCATCTTAAGCCCCCTTTTCTGTATCCTTTTTTTCTTTTTGATTTAATTTTATTTGCAAGAGAAAATTAGCTTACCTAGGCTTAACATGAAACAAAAAATATCATACAGATGTCTCTTTCTATGTATAGGAAAAGTAAGAATAGAGGCCAGATTTTTGTCAGCTGCCATGTTCTAAATAGTATAAAATAGGTGATTTTTGTAAACACCACTTATGGATGCAAGGGGAATATCATGCTGGAAATTTGGTTGAAGGGATGCAACCATTTACAATCTCCCACCCCCATTATCTCAAATTATCAGCATAAAAGTACTCTTCCCAGCACTGCATACTCATGTCAAATGACTTACTGGTAAAACAACAGACCTTTTAGCACAAACTGTAGGTATTAAAAGTAGTGAAGAATGGCGGTACTATTCATGTACTTTCATGTTGGTAGTTTTGATTTTGTTATTTGATCTTTTCCCTCCTAAAATACTTAAGCGGGATTGTTTTTTTTTTATCCTTTTTATGTAATGTGCAATTGATTTTGTTTGCTAAAAACCCAACTTTTTTTTAGTTTTTGGTAGCATGGGTAAGGATAAGAACTGCAGTCAGTTTTTTATCCATCACTCTCATTTGGCAACTTTTTCTCCTCCTGTCCTGGTGTCATTTATCAGGACATCAGATCAAGAAGTGTTCAGCAAATAAAGAAGGGTTCAGCAAACAGCAAAAGACAGCAAATGGAAAATGAGTTGACCTGTTTGTGTAAACTTGACATCATTTGTCAGAAAAAAATGTCTAAACAAGCAATGGTGTGTGGCCATCACATCATTCTGGCAATCCAGCATTGTTATTTCCAATATTAAAAATGAAAAGCTATGGCAGAGATGAAAAGGCTGTGTAACTGGGTATGGACAGTAATAGTCAGAGAAACAACAAGGCCAATTGTAACTCTAAAGGTTTTGCAAAGGACTACACCTGCAATAGGAGATACCTAGAAGTGGCACAAAGCTGGACTTTATCCAGGAATAATGGCAAAAAAGCCATTGCTGAATCTCTGTTGGATTACCATGTGGGGTTTGTGAAAAGCCATTTGGGAAAAAAACAAAATGATTATAAAAGACCTCTGGTCTGATGATACAAAAGTTGAACCTTTATGCTTTTTACCTTGAGAACATCAACCCCATGGTAAGGCATATCAACTGGTAGTGGTAACATTAAGTTTTAGCAATGGCTTAATATGATTTTGGATCAAGTTTACTATAGCCAAATCTCATGGAATTGTAGAAGAAAATTTGTCTGCCAGAAAAGTGAGATTAGAAGATGGGAGGGTTCTAGGAAAGCAATGGCACTAAAACAGCAAGATGTCAATTTGATGTTTTTAATCCAGGAATCATAATGTCTTAGAATAGTACAGATGAATCCTGAAATTATGTCCTAATTAGAATATGTGACAAGACCTGAAAATTACTGTTTATTAACAACCTCTATCCAACCTCATAGAGCAACTTTGCTAACAAGTAAGGGTTACTTTGAAAAATCCAGATGTGGAAAGCTGATGGAGAGTTCAAAAGTGGTGCTACCAAGTACTGTGGTAAATACTTATACCAGCAAAAAGTTTCTTTTTTTTTAATTTACTTTTATATCACAATAAATATATGTTGAATCTTTAAAAAGATAATCGTGTTGTGTAATTAAAGTACAAATTCCTAAACACATTTCAATTTCAGGATATAGCAGCACAAAATACCAATATGGGTTGAATACCTTATGTAAAGCACTTTAGCTTCTGGTATTCAGGTGCATAATTAGCAAGCACTGAAAGGCAATAGGATGTTGAATTAGATGAAGGGTGACACTGAACATGTTTAGATTGGCCCACCAATATCATAACAGGAAATCAAAGCTTTCCCTTTAGATGATTGAGTGTATTATTTCTACTTTTTGCATATGCAGTATGAGGCAGACAAAAGTGAATTTGAGGACAGAAATAAAAGGTTTGGTTTTGTTGTTGGTTCTAAAGCAGTGATGAATCATAGAGATATTTTACCAGATATGAGCAATATGTTCCTCTTGTGCAAGGCAATGACACCTAAAATAAGAGAATGCTATGTGTTATTTTGTCCCCACTGGATTAAAAATAATACTATGAAAGGAGCTGGAGTGTTGTTGTTGTTATTTTTTGGATACTTGAAAATGGGCATTCCATACCAGACACCTAACAGGATTTATAATAGGCTATCATTGGCCTAGCTGTTCACAGATTTACAGAGTCTTATATGCACATTGCATTTTGTTATTATGTATTTATATAGTGCCCACATATTATACAGTACTCTACAGAATCTATAATCATGTCACTAGCTGTCGCTACCACATTCTTTGACTAATGACAGTTTTACGGCGGGGGGATTCAATTAACCTACTAGTAGGTTTTTGGGGAAACCCACACAAACTCCAAGCAGATTGGCCTTTGGACAAGACTCGAACCTGGTGCTAGGTCTCAAGTGCTGCACAGCAGTGATAGCCACGGAGCCACAATGTCACCCCACATGTAATTTAACACTTGTTTCTTGTGTTAGACAGAAATCAAATATCTAGATAAAAATCTAGGTAGTCTTTTGTAGTCAATAATAACCAGTGAGCCTCAAATCTAATTTTATTTGTAATGCTGTATATACAGTTTAGTGCATACTTTCTGTTTCATGCTAGCTGTGAATATTAAGTCAACATGATTTTGCTGATTCTAATATCGTACATTACCATATTCAGTTTGTATTAAAGAATTCTGAGCAACATGTTTCATTTGGCAATAACCGAGTTAATGGCTCATAATTTAAAACAGATGTCTTATACAGTGCTGTAACACATTGCAGACATTTCTAGGGCAAGATAACTGTTTATGTTTAGTAGATACATTGTAAATTGTAAAATACTTCTTCCATTTAAAAAGGTTAAGCCATTTACTCAATAAAAAGAATAGCTATTGTTGCATTACAGAAAACATTATGCCGGCGACTAGATGCAGAACCATGTAAAATAGTAATATAAATTATAAGCAACATTGACCCAATATTTTAACAACGTAAAATCAGGCAAATTTTCATTATACAGGTGCTTGCAAAGTGCTGATAAATCAACATGCTTTAAAATGCCCATGGCTTGATACCCAAACTTCATGTTCTAATAAGTAACACTAAGAAGCTTTACACACTACCACCCTCTTATTGGACCTACAAGAACCAAATAGTCTCATCGTGCTATTAGCAACTGACCCTACTTTTAGGGAAAGCCTAGCACACACCAACCACCAGGCAGTAGTTTTGGGCAGAGATAAGTGGGTGCTAAGAAAATGAGAAGAAAAAGAAAAGATTCCATTAGGGTAAAGGATTTGACAATTTCTCATTTGAACTTAGATGAACTTATAGCTGACTATTGCATTCCATGTCTGCCCTCAATGTTGTTCTGAACAAGACATGGAAACAGGGTTAGTGATGAGACAGCAGTGAGGACATGGATGAAGGTACTGTGCAGCAACATTATTAATAATAATAATAATAATAATATTAATAATAATAATAATAACATGTATATACAAAAAACACGTTTTTGGAAGGCATGGCTTTACATAAAGTATGAAGGTCTTTGCCCATTGAAGCTGACTCTCTAACAGCCCTGGGAGCTTCAAGTCATTGGGATTTAATTCACCGGGTGTATCCTTATGGGAATTTTTAATGCCTAGTCCTGATGATGTACGTTTTGCTGTGTGGAAAATGGATAAACACAGGGTAAGCTGTCAGTTACCAGGCACACATATTTAAATATCTCTCCTCATATAGCATTTGAAGAAACATCATCCTCTTATCTGGGAGAAACAGTGTGCCCAGAAAATCTTAGCTGTTCTTTTTCTCCTCCATTCTATTCTCAAAAGGGAATAATGCTTGTGCTGCTAGTCCTGATACTGCTTCTCCTGCTCCTGCTGTTTTTGCCAGTGGGGGTCAGGGCAGGAATTTGGTGCAAAACATGTTCAGGGAGGACAATCTTTGCTTCTTCTGCAAAGTCATTTTCCTCCTCTTCTCCTTCCTAATCTTGCAGTCATCGGTCCACTGAAAAATGGCCAGGAAACAAGTGTGCACCCAGTCTTCCTTTGGCATACCAACTAAACACTCTCCTGGCCAAACTACTGGTGTTACGGTCCCTGCCATACAAACAGTAGCTATGGGACCGGTCAGTACATGTCCTTCATGGCCTTTTGGGTGAATGTCTTGCATGACACTGACACACACATGTGTTATCACCCAGTAGAATGCTCGTGGACGAACTCTACAGTTGGCTCCTCTTCTGATTCTTTTTTTCCATCCCATTTACAAGAGTACCATTCTACACTGACAGCAATATGTCATAGATGTTCCATTTCTTATTCCAGCATACGGAAGCTCAGCCACCGCTATGCAATGCTCCATCTAGTCAGTATGAGTGAGGAAAGTCACACTGCTTTCCACCATGCAAAAACAAATTGTGCACTGGCACTTTGCCTGCTAATTATGAATTGCAAATGTTGACAACAGTACCAATTTTGTAGCTGTGCAAGTTCTATCACATTCCCTGCTTTGCACATGTTCTGAAAAAGAGGGTGAACAAACTTCTGAAGAGATACCCTGGTTTACAATATGTCTTGGACATTGTCAAAAAGACTTGTGCCCATTTCAGTAGATCCTGCACTGCAAAAAACAAAACAAAAAAAAAAAAGGCACATGTGGCCTTGCAGAAGTGGAATAGTCTGGCGATCACATGCCCTCCTGCAAGAATTCAATACACCATATGCTTGTTCACTCATATGAGCAAATGAAAGCAGTAACTGACTAAATCAGGGGTCGGTAGACTTTTATGGCCACTAGGCCATTTCAGGGGTGGGCAGGAGCACACTAGGCCAGTCCTGTCCTGATGGCTCCACCCATCGCCAGGGAACGCCCCCTGAAGTGAAATCCCTCTCCTCCGTATGCATTGCGGAGGAGAGGGATTTCCCTTCAGGGAGCCTTCCCTATTTACCGCGGCAACAGCAAGGATTTGGCATTGGAGCTCCGGCGTCTCCGGAGCTCCAGCAGCTCCGGTAGTTCCTAAAGCCCCCTGGCATTGGGCTGGATCGGCCAGGGGGTGTTAGGCAGGAACGAACTACCAGCTAGGCCGTATTTGGCCTAAAGGCCGGAATTTGCTGACCCCTGGACTATATGATGCACCACAATGCAAAGATATTGGGTTTCTTTCGCCTCATCTCATCAGCAGGCATCTCTATGTTGCTTATTCTAGCTGCTTACTGCCAGCCCCAGCATAAGTAGCAGCAGCAGTACCACTATGAGTAGGGCCAACTTTTGGACATGATAGCCATTTATTTGTAGCTGTGGAGTCAGCATGAGGACAGGGGTTTATAGGATCAGAAGATATCATCCTATCTGACATGACCTATTCATCAAGGTTATTTAACTTTTTTTTTAATTACTGGGCTAAGTATACTATCCAGGTGATGGCTTGGGCTTGTCCACCTAGTAGTGTCATGTCAGAGGGAGTTTTGAGTGTGACCAATGAAATTGTTGTTCCAAAAGGCTTTATGCTGTCTGCCACCAATGTGGGGCAGTTGATAATTAAAATAAATAAATTCTGGATTAGTGATATGTTTCAGCCATCTGCTACTGAAGCCAAGATGAGATTGCACCATCACCACCAACTATTCCAGGTGCAGAATCCTAAAATTGTCTATATAAACCATTTTAGTGATTTTTCACCAAAAATATGAATTCTAACTTGTATTTCTCAACTGGAATTGTTCCAGCTCTGATTTTTTTATCCATTCCTAGAACCTCTCTAATGACATAATTATTGAGTGTTGAGTAATATGTTGGGACTGCATACTGTATAGACAGGATAATACAAGGTAAAAATATTAATTGCAGGAGTGCATCCAGGCAGGAATTCTATTACCCAGTTTTAAAAAAAACATATTTTTTTTTTTATGCTTAGTGCTGAGTGAATTTAGAGATGGTGTTAGGATGAACACTATCTGTCTCCTTATTGGTTGCAGAAACCTCTCTTTAGGAGGATCCCAGAAGTGCTGGTGGCCGCATGCCAATAGAACACAGCAGTAAACATGACAGCCAGACAGGACTGTGCTCTGTAAATCTCAGAACTGAAGTCCAGCTTCACTTTAAAATGTATACATTAGGTTATGCTTTTGACTTGGTGCAGCTGAGGTGCAATTTTCAGCTAGCGCTTCGTCCATAGAGGTGAATAGTACTACATGGAAAATGCTTAAAAACATGATTTATACAACATTATACATGTATACATTTTACACAAAACATAAAGGGTACAAGAAATAAATATAAAAAAGCAAGTTAAATGCCTAAAATGCACAAATGTATAACCAGGTGTACTTGTGTAAGTCTGATAACAAGAGTCACAGCAAAGATCATACCATATGAGCTGGATCTGAAAAATGAAGGTTTATTATTTATTGCAAACACACATACAAAGTCCAGAATCTCATCACAGAATAAATCTTTATGAACAGTCATAAGCCTTATAGAAAAATTACGGTAATCAAAGGTCATAAAGGAGATCCTATTTATCTTTATTTTCCAGCAGAATTGTGGCCTTCCAATATTCTGTAAACATACAGCAGATGTTTTTTAAACTGAATAAAATGTAGGTATTTGTTGTAAAATTTAAGGATATTTATTACTGAATTACTCCACAATACAAGCAAGTCAGGGATAACACCTGTGAGGTGGATCTCAAGGCAAACAGCTAAGTTGAGGGGTTTGAAACATGAAACTTGCAGATGTATTCAAGCTATCCTTGACTAGTTATTATTTCTGCTTCTTTTGTTGTGGACTTTAAATATTGTGTTGTAAATATATAAATCCACATATCTCTCACTTAGAATTACTGATAAAGTCACCAAATGCTATCTTGTGATGTTTGAAATGACATAGACACATTAAACACCATTGTTATAAAATTCCCTCATAAAGCTCTCATGGCATACAGATCAAAGGAAGTGATGTGCACTTTGTCCATTTAAAAAACAGCAGCATAGACAGACAAAATGTTCCAGACATAAACATTTAGGAAGCAACCATATATATGTTAATAAACTTGGAATTTGCCCATTACATGATATTCTGAAATTCTTATGTGCGTTAGGCTTTGGGCCACAATATGTCAAAACAATAATATACATACATATAAATCTAGAGTGAGAGAGAGAAAGAATGAGAAGGATGCATTAAAACACCAAAAATAGAACGCCCTGACATCCCTGTCGGACCCCAAAGTGCAGCAAAGCCAAGAAAGGGTATAAAGGAGGTAATAAAATAATAAAAATAGGTGTAACTTTTTTTCTGCACCATTTTTTTCTTTTTAAACATAATAGTAGAGTAATTTTAACTGAATGCAGAGAAGGACCTGCCAAGCTTAGACCTACATTTTTTCCAGGGATAATACAGCTGGCTGATTTGCTGTTTGTTAGGAGCACACAGAGTTCCTCATATAGAGCGGACAGCTGACACATGTCAACACAATGCTGCCTTATTACACAGGGAGAGCCCATTCTCCCTGTGTAAGTGCAGAAGGCAGCTTTTTAATGACAGGTTCCTTCTCCAGCTGTGCCCCCTGCAGCATGACTGCCAAGGCATGTGCCTTATCCGCCTTGGTATGGCAGCATATCTCTCCGTGAAAGATCCACTTTAAAAGAACTCTAGTACTGGCCATGAAATTTGCAGGATGTGCTACATGATTGTTCATCAACCCAGGGAGAGCTGTAAAGATTCTCCTATGTGCTACAAAGTATTTTCCACTGATTTTGATTACTAATTTTCATACTGAAAGCAGAAAACTTTACTGAGAACTAGAAAAGCCACGTAAGTGAGAATCCATTGTAAATGGTGAAAAGATCTTTTATACACCTGTAAAAATAAACTAATTTATGTAAGGCCTTAGGGAAAGCATATGCATAGTATGGCAGTGAAGCAAAGCGATGATTAGTAATGAGTAAACATGGCCAGGATCAGTTTGTTCTGAAGTTCATGGCAAGCCCTATTAAAGTCTATGTGAAAATACATTTGCATATACAATAGATTTGTTTTTCTTTAGGTCTAGTAAACAAGCTATTGTCAAATAAGAGGCCTTGGGAGCTGGGCACTTTTGCCCATCCCTAATAAAATAGATACCACGCTTGATGGATGCCTTAACACTGTAGGTATGGTTAGTTTTTGTTTTTTTAATTAATCAGATCCCTTTGCAGGCATCAAGCCTGGTTGGCCAGGAAAAGGTGTACAGGCACACGTCCGTAGAGCCTTATGTCTTCCTTTAATACTGATGGCTCTTATATTTCCACCTGTTAGCGTTATATCCTGTTCCGAAAAATTAATGTGGGGGTTTGTGGGAAGGGCTTATTATGGAATTTGAATGCCCCCCTCAAAAACAGGCTCCAAAATAGATGTCCCTTTACCCAGGAGAATGAATACGGGTGATAATAAAACACGCAGGGCCCAATTTATTAAAGCTATCCAAGGTTGGAGAGGATACACTTTCATTAGTAAAGCTGGGCAATCCAAAAAACCTACAATGGATCTGGTGCAGAATTGAAAACAAATAGCACATGGCTTTTAGTAAATCCATTCCAGGTTTACTGGATCACCCAGCTTCACTGATGAAAGTGTATTATCTCCAGCTTTGGAGAGCTTTAATAAAGACCCACAGACTACATAATAGACTACTAAAAAATTTCACTGACGAAAACACAACACATACTTACAGATCTTTGTTCATGTCCCCAATTATAAGTCTATCTGAATCACGTCATCCAGCAAGGTACAATAAGGAACAACCTGCCAATTGTAGCATAATCACCACTAAATGGGTATTATTCCTGGTCAAAGTCATTGACTATATTTGTCACTTGTATCATCTGGAATTCCCTGTGCTATTGCTGGCTATTGTAACCTGCTGACATAGTTCAAAGGCCATACACTGCATTATGTGATGCAAGTTTGTCCTGGTCATAACCACCAAAAGTGGTCTTGGGTTAGGGTCCATCAAATCGGCAACAAGCATTGATTTGAACCCAAATGCCATTGCTAATAATGATGTACTCCCCCCATCCCACATAGTCTTGTGTCTGTTCATATTATAGTCTTCTCTGCTCTTTTATGTTTACTAGATAGCGAAACTTTGCAAAAGTTTAGAGGAGACACATTTCAGACCACAGAGTTTGGGTTTATAAATACATTAGTACCGTAATAATATGAAATACCACTAATGATGCATTAGGAAGCTATTGTGACCCAGCAAACAAAATATTTGTTGGCTATGCTATTTATAATAAGGTGAAATGGGGCTTGATAGTTCACTGACCCTCATACCAACCCAGAAGTTACCTGGCAGTTAGACTGTATTTATCATTATATATAATTATTATATTAATAATATATATAGATGTTTTTCTTTTATGTATCAGTTCTACATTAAAATATTACAACTGTAAGCCCCTGGGAGATGTAGCCCTTATATATTATAGTAACAATATTGATTGTTGTGAAACGTGAGAGCTGGGGTTATATAGCAGAAAGGCTTGATGGAGATGGTGTCCATGTCTGAAGCAACAACATAACATTTAAAAGACAAAAAAGGATCATTTTTTAACTGGGGTTTAAACAGCTGATTTCTACAATCAAATTCTTATTATTATTAAACAGGATTTATATAGCGCCAACATATTACGCAGCGCTGTACATTAAATAAAGATTGCAAATGACAGACTAATACAGACAGTGATACAGGAGGAGAGAACCCTGCGCCGAAGAGCTTACAATATAGTAGGTCGGGGAAATCACGTCATTTTATTGTAATTCTTCTCTAAACAACTCATAACATCACAAATCATTTCCTCTGGTTTTATGGTGACAATTTCACTTTATTATATGCTGGTTTATATTCAGGGTTGAGCTCAAGTATGCGTTCTAAAGATCAGAAGATAAAGAGCAGCTGGACAATGGAAGGGACCGCATGTATCGTTATTACCGTTCGAATATCATCATCCTGCATGTCCAACCAAAGAAAATCATACAAAAACATTCAAGTCAGAGACAAATGTTTGTTTCCAAGAAGAGGAGTTGAGGGGGAAAATCTGCAGTAACCACATGATGTCGTTGAGTCTTTTCCCCTCCTCCTTTTGTCCCAAGAACATATGGGGCTCCTTTTTGCAGTGTTTGTTAAGCAATCCTCTCACCACAGGTCAGACCAGAGTAAAAAAACGCCTGGATGTCTCCCAGATGTGAATTCTTTATAGGATGAGAGAGAACTCACCCCTCCCCAATTTCCTGTGTCTGTCAGATGGATAAAGGCTGTGTTCACTCACATCACTGTACTTATATAAGCCACACTATACCTTCTTAATGCTCATGACAAACAAGGTGGGCAAGATTGTACAGCACCCAACAAAATCAAGAAGAAAGCAGTACCGGTATACGTGTAATGGGCCAAGAATTTTATTGTGGTTCATGCAGCTGGTCCGCCACACTTAACTGAAGCTAAAGTTAATTATCCGCAGATGTGTATTATTCTGTGTGTTTCCTGATGATGCTGTTTTGTTTTCCGCCTTTATTTGTTTGCTCACATTTATCTATGCCTTTGTACAAGGTTGACATTACAGATCACGTGCACTTTCCAAAGAATGTTTTAGACACAAGAAAAAAAAGGGAATGAAACCACAGCGGGATATTTGCAAACTTCCTTTAAAGTTCGGCGGGGGAGAAATGAGACTAAGTTTTGGAAGGGGGTACTATTTTATGTGTAAGGAATGCAGATTGCAAAATATAATTAGTTTATCTTCGCATGAACTTTTAACTCATTTGGTGCACATTG
>NC_092858.1:41235172-41262085 GCF_032062135.1 Pyxicephalus adspersus
ACAGATGTGATATCATCGATATCATAGGATACAGATGTGATATCAACAATACCATAGGATACAGATGCGATATCATAGATATCATAGGACATAGATGTGATATCACAGATATTAGGACACAGATGCGATATCATCAATATCATAGGATACAGATGTGATATCATAGATATTAGGACACAGATGCAATATCATTGATATCATAGGACACAGATGTGATATCATCAATATCATAGGATACACATGTTATATCATAGATATTAGGACACAGATGAGATATCCTAGGACATAGATGTGAATGCTCTGTGTGCTGTGGTGCAAAAATAGGGCAGATGTGTTATTTAATTAGGGCATGTGGATAGCCCATTAAAGTAATTTCTTAAAGCAACATGCATTAACATATGGCTTTCTTTCTCATGCAAGCTAAGGGGTTAATTTCCCCCCAAGGGTAAATTGTATATAAAATAGCACTTCATGAGCTAAACAATGCAATGCAGTAGGAACATGAGATGAACACAACTCCTAAATAAAAGACCATCATCAGGAATAATCCTTATTATTCCTCTTCTTTACCAGATGCAAATGTTTTTAAAAGTTTTTTTTTAGGTTTTGAATTCTTACAGTACTGACGTTCATTGCAACTTTTATCATTTTGCCCTATAGGGAACATGATGCTGGAAGACCTTCCTCTGCCAGGCGCTGTGATCACAGATCTGAATAGACATCTATGCAATGTGCAGCTGTGGCCACTGAATCCATGCCTACCCTGACTTTATGTATCTTTGCCCGGGGCCACCTGCACAATTAATATAATTTCCCCCAACCTAGTCCTCCCAGCTCAGCTAATGAACAGGATAAAGGACACTTTAAGTTATGTTCTAATACTCCTAAAGAAAAGAGAAAAAACAGCTTGTAGCCTGCCATCCAAAGCACTTATCATTCTTTTGATTGGTTTCACAAGTAGTTCTGGAGTTAAGCTGCGTACACACGGCAAATTTTTCTCGCCCGATAATCGGTATCGGCCAATTATCGGGCGAAAATCTGCCGTGTGTCCGATCGTCCGACGACCGTCCTGGCGGATCCATGGACGATGGACGACGAACGATCCTAATGAAAGGGAAGGGCAGAGCGCGCAGCAGGGTGCCGCTCCGTCGCTCTCCCCCTCCCCTCTCCATAGAGCATGAACGGTGCTGTATGTACAGCATCGTTCATGCATCGTGCAGTCTTTTCTCGTTGGAAAGGATCGTGAAAGATCCTTTCCAACGACAAAAATTGCAGGTGTGTATGCAGCTTTACTTACCTTGCTATTATCAGGTTGTCTGTATCTTTTTATAGCTGATATGTCCATGGCAGGAGAACGAAGAGAAAACATAGGCAGCCTGTGTCTAAATACTGCCTTCACCTACCTGATGATTGCAGGGAGCTTGGTAAAGTTAAAACTGATAACTGTGGCAGAGGGTGCAAGTCACAAATTAAAGGAAAAACCTCATTGTCCCCTCTCATGAGCTAAATTCCATGCTAAGTTCCTTCATCAAGCATAAATAAATTAGTCATATACATGGGGTTGGTGTACTACAGAAATGTGAGCTGTTTATTTAGCTATATAATTTATCGGCTTGCAAGGGAATTTTCACTTGGTGAATGAGGTGAAGCATTGCTGATTTCAAGCACCCAAACATGTGCAAGCAAAGAAAAAACGTGATTGTGTATTTCTTGCAATGTGTATGAAAACCCAGATACACAAATCTTCTATACATTTTACCATGGTAATGTAGCTTTGTAATAGTTATTCAGTCAACTGGACATGTTTAGTAAAGTCTATTTGCTACTGAGGCTAATAGCTTTTTCAAACTTTGGCAACTAACTACTACTAGCGATACTTCAAACTGGATAATTTAGCTTTATAAAAGAAACTAAAAAATGGCAATGTCATTTCAAAAGTAATTTTCAATATTTTTAAATTTACAGCTGACATATACCTAGGTGAGCCTATGGTGAAGGCAAACAATCCTGCTGTAAAGACACTTACTATTATTCTTATTATTATTATTAATAATAATTATAATAAACAGGATTTATATAGTGCCAACATATTGCACAGCGCTGTACATTAAATAGAGGTTGCAAATGACAGACAAATACTGTGACACAGGAGGAGGACAAGACCCTGCCTCGAAGAGCTTACAATCTAAGAATATGGTCAGGCAATGCTCTCTCTTTCCAGTTTGTTCTTCCATGTTGTCACTCTGTCACATGTTTTCCCAATGGAGACTGTAAGTGACCATGCCATTGCACAGCCATGGGCCATTGTTGTCACCACGAAATGTCACGCAGTCATCGATGGAGTGCACGGCACTGCACGCACAGAGACAGAAAGTGGCTGAGAAGCAGAAGATCAGCAGTACTGAGAGAGATACAAAAAGTATAAAAATATATTTTATATAATTTAGGCTTTACAATAACATTCTAAGTTTTAAATAGATCCTTTTTTTAAAGAAGTTTTTTGTTGTTTTTTTTCTTTTTTGCTTTCTGTGACATAGCTGAAATATTTTTTATACATGTTTAGTGTATCAGTGCAGGACAGCTGCTGTCTTCTTACCCCTGATGGCGGCTCGCACCCTAGGAGACTGGGAAATGGATGACATTTTTCTTCCTGCATTAGGACCTCAAAGGCCGTTGTAGGATATTTATAGACAGCAGTGACATGCAGTGTTGTTTTATCCCCAGTAACTGCAGCTGCAGCCAGGCTTGCCATCTCTATCATCTTCACTCTTCAGCTTAATAAAACTTTTGCAAGCAGTTATACACTAATGTAATAAAACATCTGGAGTTATCAGATCATAACACCTTGCTGTACCTCAATTATCACACATTTAAGGATTTATGAATCCACTAAAGACAGTTAAAACTCCTTTATGCTTTCTGGAAACAGAAATGAAAGAAATTCTGAAAAACAAGCCTGCAGTATTGTGTCAGAATTGCAAAATGTTAAAAGTAAAAAAAAAACTTGCTTGTTAACTTTCATTTCTTGGAAGAAGTTGTTTTGCTTAGCCTAGGGACTGTAAAGTATTCTTAGCCTAAGGACTGCTACAGAGTAAATAAATAAATCAATAATTGCACAAACTAAAAAAAGATAATAGTATAATTTCAATGACAAAAAATCAAAATATCAACTATATTAAACCAGCTATGTCACCTCATAACCTCAGAAAAAAGAATTAAACAAAGGTCTACCTGTAGAAAAAATAAGTAAATGCTTACTGGTTCTTCTGCTTGTATCCGATCTTACTGTATACATGGGCCACTCTTTCCGGAATGTCAGATTCCTGGTCCCATGCTGCACTCTGGTGGCCCCTAAATCATTACTGTGTCATGGGATCATAGGGTACAGAGAGGGACCAGGTGGGTGCCAAATCATGGCTGCTGTAGGGCAGTGGCTTAGGCAGCAGGAGTGGTAAGTATTTGCCTATTTCATAGACTAGCCCATGTTTCATTTTTTTTCAATATACAATACATATGTACAAATAATAGCAATATATGCACTATTTTAACTTACCCATTACAGACACTGCCTCACACTTGGGTTGACATTGTTTACAAACCTGATAATATAATACATTTAAGCTGCATACACACGTCAGATTTTTATCGCCAGATATCGGGCAAAAATCTGGCGTGTGTACAGTCGGCGTCGTCCATCGTCCGAACGACCATCCTGGCGGATCCACGGACGATGAGCGACGACCGATCCTAATGCAAGGGAAGGGGGAGAGCGCGCAGCAGGGTGCCGCTCCGTCGCTCTCCCCCTCCCCTCTCCATAGAGCATGAACGGTGCTGTATGTACAGCACCGTTCATGCATCGTGTAGTCCTTTGTCGTTGGAAAGGATCGTGAAAGATCCTTTCCAACGACAAAAATTGCACTTGTGTACGCAGCTTTACAACAAAACCAAAATGACAACCATAAAGTTGTGAGAAAAAGAATGTACACCCTCTCATTTTAAAGTATAATAGGACATATTAAAAAAATCATCTGGTTTTTAACAAGTTTTAAATATAGGTGAATACAACCTCAGATGAACAGCACATGACATATTACACTGTGTCATTATTTATTTTAACAAAGAGTACCGTAAGTCAAATTGCAGAAGCAGTGTGTATAAAAAATACACTCCTACCACTTCCATAGGAATAAAGTGGGCACGTAGAAGCCCAAAGAAAGTTTTGCTGCCCATTAATCTGGGAGGGATTTTAAGGAAGTTTGAAACAATTTGAAGTCCATCATGCCTCAGTGAGAAAGCTCACAAGTAGAAAGCATTCAAGACAATCTTCCCAGCAGTGGACGTCCCAGCAAATTCATCCCAATGTCAGACCGAGCAAGAATGAGTCAAAATTCCTTCACAACAATGTCAGGGATGAATAAAGTCATACAGAAAACTAAACTTACAACTACTGGTATTGCTGCTAAAGCTGGTTCTACAAGCTAAATATTCATGGGGTGTTCTTAGTTTTTTTTACCCTGTTTTTTTTACACATGGCATTCCCATTTTGGCTTCAGTTTTGTTAAATAAATAATGACCTGGAATCTGTTGTGTATGGGTTTACACCTAATTTTGGAACTTGTTAAGGGCCAGATGTTTTTTTTTATATATGTCCTGATACATATGGGTGTACTTTATTTTTCTCATGACTGTTTATACAATTATCGACACAATGGGCCTGATATATTAAAGCTCTCTATGACTGGAGAAGATAGACTATCATGGGAGAACCTGGGTAATCCAGCAAAGGTAGTGTTTTTCCTCGGAAATGCTTCCAGATTCTATAATTTTATTATAATTAATAATAATTTAATTAATAATTTTTATTCAATTCCACCAGTTTATGAAAAATACAAAGCAAAGACTGTTCAGTTTCAGTACTCTACGATAGATACATATTACTGGGCTTCTGGTTATCAAGATTGGTGATTAATTTGTATTGCTGAAAAACTTGACTGGATCTATTTGCGAGGACATAAACTTTATTTTTAAAGGGACGGTAAGTATGTGTTATTTATGTAAAGGTCCTTTTCATGATGAAGATATTTAAATGTAACTCTGAGGGAATTTCATCACTTTTATGGCCCCCCAGACAATATGCTTGAATAAGGTCTGATGAACACCTTAAAAAAAAATCCAAAGTTATGCTATGTAAAAAGTTTCATTCTGATTGACATGTCAGATTTTCCCTGAGTAGTTTTGGGCACAACATGCCTTACCTGCTTGGTCACTGCATCCGCTATATTATCTGCAGATAACCTAATTCTGTGCTACCTTAACCTCAATCCTAATTTGACAGGCTATTCACATTATCCCCCCCCATCCATTTCAACTATATATTCTTTCTTTCAAGGAATCAACTTTAGGCAATTGTCTGATACTAATGTATGCAACTGGCACAGGGAGTTTCCAAAGATCTGGTGGATAAGATTACTCAGGGATACAACACGGTGCGTAAGAGAATGAAAGAAGAAGGGAAACTTAATTTCAGATAATACACAGAGCATACAAGGCTACATCACCCAAACCCCAGACCCTCTTGTCCAAAGTGTGGTGTGACCCATGCCTCCCTGGTTTATTACCTAAGGAGGTGTCTAAAAATCTACAATTCATTCATAGACCCACAAAGTATGGGGTATAGCTAGACCCTATGTTATCTCTTTTTGGATACTGGGATCCTCACCCTACCATTGTTGTAATCTCCTGAATAATTATTTAGATTATTATTTGTTTACTAGTGGCAAGGAGAGCTATACTTGCTGCATGGATTCAACAGTATCCACCCGCACTCTCTAATGTGATTACTAGTGTTGGTGTTCGAATTCGGGTTGTCCTTATATATTACCCGAATATGGCTGTTCGAATTCGGATAGACACGACCCAAAAAACACGGGATTCGACGGCAGAAATTCTAGTGTGTAAAAAAAAGTGTTTAAAAAAATTATTGTTAAAGTAATTTATTGAATGTGTGTGACTTGTGTAACTAACTTTTATTTTTTTACAGGTTATCCCACAATGACAGGATGACTCCCAAGGCTGCACAGCTGTGGGAATCCTCCTGTCAGTGTGGGATCCCTGGGAACTAGAGCCTAAATGGGGACAAGTCTCCCATTTATCTCCACTAGTGCTCTGTGATTGGCTGAGGAAAGGTAAACCCTGTTGAGAGCTCAAGAGTCATTAGGATTTTCCTTTCCCCAGCCAATCACAGAGCACTAGAGCTTTTGAATTTAGCCTCTAGTGCCCCAGGGATCTTCTCAATGAATGCGGCCACGGTCGCATTAATTGAAAACCGTGTGCGATTCTCGGCACTAGAGGTTAATTAACCTCCAGTGCCAGGGATCTTTCAATGAATGCAGCCGCGGTCGCATTCATTGAGAACAGTGTGCGATCCTCGGCACTGGAGGTTAAATGGGGACAAGTCTCCCCATTCAATACTCTAGTGCTTTCTGATTGGCTGAGGAAAGCTTTCAGTTATTGACATCCGACATATGACTCCTAGATATGGGGCTTCCCTGCTTGTTCTATGTAGGATGGAGGCTTGATAAGGGGAGGGGGCAGTTCACATGACTTCTGCAACATCTTGTAACTCTTTAATGATCAAGAAAAACTGCAGTTGTTTCCTTTTTGCATATCAAAGCACAGCTTGCTCCAGAAGATTATGAATGCATACATAAAGTTTTTTTTTTGTGTGTTTTTCCTTTGTTTGTGAAACTCACAGAGAGGATTTTATACAGTAACTGACACCACACTACCTAACAATATGTTGTGACAAGCATCTGCCTAATTGCATTCATTAAAATAATGTACCTGTTCCCAACCTAATTACAAATTCAACTTAAGAACAACACTATTTAGACTACGTCCAGGTATTTCTTGGAGCAGCAATCATGTTGTCCTATCTCTCTACTGAAGTATACAATTCTTCTTTATTTAGAGATCCCCCCTTAAACCATGGGGATTTTTCGGACAATACAAGACTTCAGATCACTCCATTCTTATTACTCATCACTCGTATTAAAAATTATAGTATTTTATTTACATCAATAAAAAAGAGTTACAAAAACAGTTGTGCAGCACAGTCAGAATAAATTAATCAGCAACAATCTCATGTCATGTTTATTTCAGAGCTCCCAAAGCTTCTGGATATATCAATGTAATTTTTAGGAGACGCTCTTTTGGCCTAAAATCCCGGGCAGTGTCCCACAGCAGTATAGGGTGCTCAGCCTGATCCCTCCAGCGGCGGCAGAGTTCTGTAGAGAGTTTTTCGTGTTATTTTCTGTTGCTGACCATTCATTGCCTGATCCCTGACCCATCCTTTATATGCTGCCTGGACAGACCTCTGACTGTGACAACCACTAAAATAATAAACCTTTTAAAAACATTATATAAGCATTTAACATATTACATGTATTTATTTTTCATGCAGATGTCCAAATGCCCCCAGACTGAAGCTGGCTGCCCCCTACAATAATTCTATTATCCACAGCTCACTGTATATTAGTGTGGTGGTCAGTGGGAAGAATGCCTCTTACATCGCTGGCCACTGGGAAGTACACCAGCCTTACAGATAGCTAAAAATCATTGGCATTAGTTAAGCCATCCTGTGGGGTGCAAACTGCTTATTGGTAAAGAAACTTTGAGGGACAGATAGTGAAATGACTACAGACTTTGTAAAGTGCTGCATAATATGTTGCCGCTTTATACTGTGTCTCAATATTAATAACAATGACCCCTATCAACCCCTGGAGGAACCCTGGTTGAGAAACCCTGATAAAGTATTTTCCTTCACTCCTTTTGGGCAGCTACATAAAAGGTTAGTAGGAGGTAATGTTTTGGATGGTGGAGCTAGGCCAGCAGAGAAAGTTTAAAAGACTTGATTTTCTGTGCATTGCATACTTGTGGTGACATTAAATAAGTATTTAAGTACAATTTGTTGTTGTGCAGGTGTATTTTGGTTTACATAAATACTTTTATACCACCAGAGGGCAGCAAGCGATCATTACAAAACACTCATAAACCCATTCTGTGTAATATTTCCTGCTGGACCCTTCTTCAGCATGCATGTGCTCTAGATTTTGTTATAAAAACAAACCCAAGTCACTATAAAAGTAACTAGCAAGCTTCGAGTTTCTTTTTATAGCCGCTGTTAATAAAGAGTTCCACTCCTATCTTAGTGTTTTACCTTGCATGAACTAAAGGGTTCACTGCAGCTGAAATATCACAAGGAAGCCTTACAAGCACTGAAATTCTTCATTTTCAACAATTTGGCAGTAGATATAGCAAGGCTGGCAGCTATCATTTTCATGATGTATTTTGTAGATGTCCCATATTTAGATAAATGGTAGACATACCATTCCAAATTAAAGATCAGAATATAGGGAGGTATTATTATTAGCCACTATTTATATAGCGCCAACATATTACACAGCGCTGTACAAAGTCCATAGTCATGTCACTAGCTGGCCCTCAAAAGGGGCTCACAATCTAATGTCCCTACCATACTCATATGTCTTAATTACAGTCTAAGGGCAAATTGGGTGGAGTCAATTAAGGTAACTGCATGTTTTTGTATGTGCAGAGTGTGTAAGAGAGGAGTTCAGAGGGTGTGACGGCCAGGTACTGAATGCATCATTTGGTGATGATTGTGGTTGGCCTATTCATTCCCTATTGGATTGGTTCATATGATCAAGCAGGTAGGCTGTCAATTATTTGATGATACAAATTCTGTTTCTGAATCTGTATCTGCTGGAAGGGCACAATACCTTTAGTAGTGTCTAGTGGTCTAGTGCAAGTGGTTAAAGAGTATCAAAACTGTTTTGGAAAGAGAGGGGAAGGGCTCATTTTCATTGCTGTCAATGAGCTCTCGCTATGAGTGGTTCACCTTTTCTTTTTGTCCTGGTGACCAATGTCACAGTGACTGAGCCCCGGTTTACATTAATGTGCAGTAGTGTGCAAGTTATGGTATGCATGGTAACTTGTGGTGCACATGATACCTCATGTACAATTTTTGGTGCACTGCCATGCTTTAGGCACCCCATGTAAAATAGGTACACGGAAGAACATATCCAATACTGTGGCCATACATTAGTGTGAACCAGAGCTGAGCGTGGACCAACATGTAAACATATAGTCCTAAACACAAAACTCATTGGACATATTGGGTGACACTTTGGTCACAAAGGATTGGAAGGAGGCTTACACTAAGTAAGGTGACAAATCAGGAGCAGAGGATGCAGTGCGTTCTTGGACAGCTGCTTTAGGAGACAGATATGCATACACGTCAGACTAAACATTATTATAAATGATAAATTCTCCTTCTCTGAAAAGATGCGTTGTAAGGGTTCATTTGGTTTGAACATGTTGGATGTGGTGCAGGAGCTAAATCAAGGTTAAATCTGGGGAGAAGTCTTAAATATGAGTGTGAGGATTTGAGCAGGTTGGAGGATAGAAGAGTTTCATTTGCAGAGAGCAGAGTACAGTTAACAAACTAACTGGAAATTAAAGAGCAATTTTTTTATGTGTGAGGGGCAGGTAAGTTTGTATAGCTTTCAAAGTGATAGTCAGTAGTCTAGGTTGCATTTTCTGGGTTATAGGCAGCTGGTGGAGAGATTGGCAACACGAAGCAGTTTCATAAAAGACAATCAGCGGAAAGCCGTACATATTAGAGAGGGGTCAATCTTTTAGTAGGTAGACCACAGGGGTGCAGTGTTAGCAGATTTCTGCCTTTTCTGTGTCAACAAACAGAAATTGCTGTTGAAGATTTTACCTCACTTCCTGTTCTGCCAAAAATGTTTTAAAACTAAAATTATTAAAATAAAAATAATCGTTTGTTACCATTCCCCCACAAAATACAGCAGTGTGATACCGGAGATTACAGCAACAGAAGCTATAACTGTCCTGTGAAATGCAAACAGAAACAGTTGTTTGAGGAAGTGAGCTCAACTGCTGCAAAGTTTCAAAATTTCTCCAACATCTCCATTTTTCAGTTTACTAATAGGTGGTAATGGTTCATTCTGTCAATCAAAATATAAATATTCAGAAATCTGATTTTGCTTTGGTGACCAATATCTCTGCAGTATAGGCCCAGTGCAGTAAAGGTTACCAGTAAGATTAAGGTGAGATAAGTCAAGTCCGATAGTTTTGGTCCTTGTGATTTGGAGTGTTTGATCATTTAAAATAAATCCAACTCATTTGCATGCGTGAATGTATTGGCATTTCAATCTTTGAAATTAGTGATATGTTTATGTGGACTCAGCTAATGCAAAGTATGCTATGACATTCTTAAAGCAAAGCTATAGTTCTGCAAAAAAAAAAAAATCAGACAGGTTCACTATTGCAGAAGGGACAGACAATGTTCCTTTGCAATAAAACACACTTACTTGTATAATAGTTGTCTTCTTTTTAAAAATTGCTGAGCTGTGCATTTGCATGACCTGCCGGGTAATGCGCAGGGGAAAAAAAAGGTGATGCCTGCAATGGAATGGGGACAGGTGAGTATTTAGGAAATTGTGATCAGGAAGGTAAGGTTATTTTATTGCAGAAGGTACAGGTGAGGTTCTTTTTAAGTAAAGAACTAATACAAAAGTTTTTGCATTGCCTGAGAGTGGGTAAGAGTGGCATGAAAATAGGCTCTCCCTGGGGTAAACCAAGTTGTGTCATCTTGCTGTTGGAACTGTTGCTTTTTTGGACCATTGGGCCTGATTTATTAAAGCTCCCCAAGGCTGGACAGGATAAACTTTCATCAGTGTAGCTGGGTGATCCAGCAAACCAGGATTGGATCTGGTCCAGGATTGAAAACATTTGGTAACAAATAGCAAGAGACTTTTAAGAAATCTATTTCAAGTTTGCTGGACCACCCAGCTCCACTGATGAAAGTGTATCCTCTCCAGCCATACAGGGCTATGGATAAAAGTTCTGATTAACCAAGTGCTGTCAATTCAACATCTGCATTTTTCACTTTCTCTCATCGAAATTATACATTTTCAGAAATCTGGTTTTGCCCTGAATAAGATGTACAGGCTCATGTACAAAAAATTTATTTAGGCTTCGATCACTGAACAGAGCAATGGGAGTGAAGGTCAGTAAAGGATGAGTGTTTCCTGCTCGTTAAATTTTTCAAAATGTTTGCCCATGTACTACAACTAAATAGATAATATAGTACCATACTATTAAAAATATTATTTACAGCTGTAACTTTAATGCCCAAACCCAGACTTTGGACGGTGCTGGACCAGGCTGTGTTCCCTCAATGCTATGAATGCTGTATGCAGGGCACAAGGAAAGCAGCACCATGTTGCCCAGTGTCTGGTTAACTGATTACTGCCTAAAGTTCAAATATAAAGAGTGCCTATCCCTGTGAGATGATGTGAACTGCCATTGCTGAACGTTGTGTAATACATTGTGTAATATTTTTACCATTTGTTTGGAGCCGAGTTTTTTGCAGTATAATACAATGTGTGTACATATATTAAAGCAGAACTAAACCCAAAATAAAAAAAAACACACACTTACCTTTAATCCCGCAGGTTTCTTCGAGTTCCGCATCGTCCTGGTATCTGTCTTCGGCCCTTCCTCCGTGCCTGGCGCCAACATCTTCTTCTTTCTTCTTCCAGGGTCTTCTTCCTGCATCTCCCTATCTCACACTGCGTCGACGCGATATCGGATAACGTAGATGGGGAAAAAAGATTGCCGATTTCACTGCGCATTTCACGTTTTAAATACAGTAGAGGATGGTAAAACCAATATATGTGGAAATCTTTTCCAAGACAGTTGTCTCCAGTTAAAGAATTTTGCTGGTTAAAAATCCACGTTATTTTTCTAGTAATTCCTTGCAGTGGTAAACTCCTAAACCACCCTCCACCCCTTCCCCTTTTTTTGTTTTCTCTTTTATTCTGTCCTGTTCTTTCCTTCCCTATCCTTCTCTTTAATATTTCCCCATAAAACTGTTGAACTTACTGAAGACTGATGTTTTGAAGTTTACTGTGGGATATTTTTGGCGTACTGTTAATATACACAATTCCTGTAATGGCACTGAATGATATTGTTTATAAAATGCCTACCTTATCATTACTGTGCGGTATGTTTTTTTTGCCATGTCTCATTTTGTGTGTATTATCTCCCTGGTTTTTATTTATAAAACAGGAAATTAGACATTCCCTCACACATTCCCTGGTGAGAATCAGTTACTGCCATTAAAACTCATGAACCTAGAAATCCCTGTTTTATAAATATCGCCCCTTGAGTTTTTTCAATAAACATTAAATTGAAAAAGAAAAAACGAATTTGCGTGCACTGACTGTTTTGACAGCTGTAAATTTTGGATTTGTCTCTGGTACTGGAAAATAACATTTGCAAGGGGAAAAATGCACATTATAAGATATTGCTGACTGTAAAAACAAAGAAAAAAAATATGCACAGATTAGTAACATGATATTATGTATATCTCTCATGGAGCCTCATGGTGCATAAACAAAAAGCAAAAACCTAAAATGTATAGTGATTGCCAGTTAATTAATGAACAGGGTATCTTTCTATGTTCCATTGATTGCAGATTATGTCAGATAATTGCCATCTTTATCACTGGGCCAAACACAATAGTGTGTTATTTTTGCAGAAAGACTGTCCTCTTGTGGTTCATTTTGTGATTACATCACTACATAACCATGTTTAGATTGCAGATAAAACTTTTTATATAACCTTTTGCTAAGTTACTCGTATCATCCCCCATTTTGCTTTTAAAATGATGAGGTTCACAGACAACACATTTACATTTTACAGTCTAATTAGGGCAAATGTAAAGTTGGCTTGGGATTTCACATGAAAAAATGGGAAAATTTCAACTGAAAAAAGTTGAAAAAAATTTCAACTGAAAAAAGGAAAATTGGTAATTGATATTTTCCAGTGCTGCTTGCTTTACAAAACAGGTGGATGACCTTGTAAATTCATATTATATATGAAAAATGAATAAAACTCAAGATTAGTTTTTAAAGCTAAGAATTGTTTAAATATT
This sequence comes from Pyxicephalus adspersus, assembly GCF_032062135.1. Lineage (NCBI taxonomy): Eukaryota > Metazoa > Chordata > Amphibia > Anura > Pyxicephalidae > Pyxicephalus > Pyxicephalus adspersus. The sequence continues at coordinate 41,248,218 of NC_092858.1, forward strand.
AGTGAGTGGCTTTGAAATTATCGGTTAATGTCCTGTTATCTGTTTATACTAATTCCCCTTTGTTAGCTTACATAGGGTTAGCATTTTCTAAGTATGCCCTGCCATTACAATGTGTTGATTTCAGTGACTGTCAGGAAGGTAATATAATTATGCAGATATACTTTATTTCAACATTAATGCATTCATCTTTCAAGTTTAGGTTTTAGGGAAGGATGCTTAACACTGCAATGGCTTTGTGCTTGTGTCTTTTAGCTAGAGTTTTTTTTTTTGTTTCAGGAATGTTATCTGATAAATACATATCCACTAATGGTACATGCAAAGGATCTCAATTATCTCTTTCATTGTTTACTCTTCTAATGGAACCACCTCTCACAAAATTGGCTTACTTTCTGATGGTCGTCTGATTGATCTTCATACTTTAATGCTTACTAATTTTAAATATATTTATAATATCTGCTGCTGCCATGCTCAGAACATGTTCGCCATATTTATTTCCATTTAAATAGGCCATCTCTATTAGGTTCCTAGGCATTAATCTCTCATCTACACCTTGGCAATTCTTCATTCTCAGATTTAACATTTTCCTCTTCCTGTCTCTCTGCAACTTAAAAGCCTTTGCACATCTGGTCTGTTTTCCAACACAAAAATTTCTGCTCTTATATAACACACTGCAAGATTACAATAACTTCCAAGAACAAAACAATACTCGGCTGGGAACTAGAACTGGATAAATTATTTCCTGTTTCCTTCTGGTAAGAAGCCCCACCTCATCACACTTCAAGCTACTTATTGTTCTTATCATGGAAAGTGTTACAAATACAAATGTGCATACTTCTGATTGACTAGGTTAGTTCGGTGATTCACCTTTCTTGTTTATTTATATTTTTTGTACTTTATATGAGCCTGAGTCTCTATGCTTAGATTTTCTGCAAAAAAAATAACTAGCAGAAAAATTTAACCGAGGCAGGCTCAGCTGACAGGGTGTTGGCAGCCACAGACTCAGCACAGGAGCAGTGTTGGTTCACAGAGGCATCTTGGTTGGCCAGTGAGTACTTGTGTCAGTCAGTCAATCAGTGACATCTGCAGTGCGGATATGATAGTTGTTACTAACCCACCTTTCGTTCATTTTCAAAAAGGTGAGGCGATTGACATTTTCCAGCTACAGTCGTGATCGGTTGTCCGTGACCACTTCGCCAGGGGCACTGAAGGTTCTTTCGGACAGAACGTTGGATGCCGGGCACAAAAGGAGCTTGATGGCATAATGTGCCAACTGCAGGCAGATTTCAAGCCTGTTGACCCAAAAAATATTGGCGTTACCACTGTCAGGACAGGCATCCTCCTCATAACTGCTGTCGTCAACACCACCACCAGCCAGAAAGGAGCCAGCGTAATCATGCACCATGAGCTTCATCCGTTCTCGATGGTTATGCCTCTGCACTTCACTTGTTTGAGGTGGCCGCATCAGGTTTAGCCAGGCAACCAAAAAATCTCCCCTGCTTTGGCCTAGATTTTTGGATGTGTGCGGCCTGCTGCCCCTGGTGCTGCTGCTGCCGCTACAGGTGAGTAGGGTGGGGGCAGGGTCCGCCTAAATTCCCTGTGTGGAATGCGGTGCTCAAAATTCCTCACACAGCCGGTCCCATAGTATTCTGCTCAGGCAGGTCACTTTTTTTTTCTCTTGCGCCAGGTTGGGTAGAAACTGTGACATTTTGTCTTTGTAGCGGTGATCCAGAGGGGTGGCCAGCCAGTAATCATCCCGGTTTTTGATGCTGCAAATGCAGTGGTCCCTCCATAGGCATCGCAATATGTGGACACACATATGAAAGAGGGGTTCCCTGGGCTCATCCTCCTCCTGTCCCTCAGTAGATACCAAAACATCTTCCTCCTCATCACCCAACTCCTCCTTTCAAGCTGCAGCAGTTCCTGTTGTTCCATCGCCCGCACAATGCCTGAGGCTTGACAGCACAAATGCGGGTTGGATGGGTCCTGTCCAGCAGCCCCAACATGGTCTCCCTCATCATCATCATAATCATCTTCCTCCTCCTCCTCCTAAAAATCCTGATGCTGGCCAGTGTCTCTTCTTGCTCCTCCTGATGCTAGCTGTGCGCTATGGAGTGTAATGTCACCCTCATCCTCCTCCCCCATTTCTTCCCCTCCTCTCCCATCACCACTTTCCATCAGGCCACACAGGGTATTATCAAGCAGAAAGATGATGGGTATGACATCATTTCAGCCTGACTGCTCCTCACATTGTGCCAGGCCTCAACCTCTCTGTGCAAAGCAGACAAGAGTTCTCTGGCGGTTTGACTTTTCTCCCCCAAGGACACCAGTTTCAGCACTGCCTGGCAACGCATGTGCTTGAGGGCCCTCCGCTGTTGGCCTTTCAGGAGGAGTTTTGAAAAGAGAGGGGTTGACGGTAGAAGGAATGGAGGAGGAGGAAAAGGAGGAGGGAGAGGACTGGGGTAGCCCATGCTTTCCCACCACACCCCTCGGCGGGGGTACCAGGTGCTGTAATGCCCCTTGCAGACTACCGCCCACTGAGCTATGCAAGGCCACCCAGTGAGCGGTGAAGGAAAGGTAGTGTCCCACTCTGTGCCTGGTCGTCCAGCTGTCCATGGTGACATAAATTTGGCTAGACACCAAGAATGCCAATGCCCGGGAGAGGTTTTCCATTACATGTGCATGTAAACAATGAACAGCTGTGCAGGAAAAGTAATGCCTGCTTGGTATATTCCACCTAGGCCATCAGGTCACGGAAGGAAGCAGAGTACAGCATTGTGGCAGTAGCTGCAATGCCAATAGTTTGGCTAGATGTGAATTTAGTTTGAGTACTTTTTTGTTGGTTGGGCCCATAGCCTGATGCCTTGTGCAGAACTCCGGTAGAGTGGGCTGAAGGGACTGGGAGCTAGGGGAGCTGAAGGGGTCACTGGAGTACCCATCTTCCAGCGACATACATCGTCTAATGCCACGAAACCTGTGGGCAGAAGCTGATACTTAATCCCCGCTGGCTGGCACCACCTCCTTAGACCTAGTAGCAATGACAGTTGGAGGTGGAAAAGGAGTCAATGTAGGTGGAAGAAGAGAGGATGACATGGTTGCACCTCCTTCAAGAGAACGCAAGTACTGGTCCCACTTTGGTTTGTGGTTCTTGCGCATGTAGGAAAGCAGGGATGTTGTACCCAAATGTGATCCTGTCCTCTGCGGATGTGCCTGTGGCACAGGATGCAGATTGCTATGCATCCGTCATCGTCTTTAAGTGTCAAAAAGAACCACACTGGAGAGGTCCGTGCAACCACTCTCCTGCTCTTTCCCTTTGCCTGCCTCTGCGTGTTCTGGGTGCCCTGGGTCTGCTCCAGCTCCATCTCCCCCACGGTCACATCGTCTCTGGCTGTTCCCCTGCTTGTGCCCACTACTCTGTTTCTTCTTTGGGACTAACATGAGGCAGATTGGTGGCCCCTTCCATCCCCAGTCTTTTGCTGCTGCCTTTACTCTACGTCTGTTTCGGAACTTCTGCTAGCCCTTACATGCCCCGGTGGTATTCCGCCGATTGTATTCCACCCTTTCAATACATCTGCCTCCTGCTCTGAAATTCCAACTGTCAGATCCTCAGGCTGTTCGTCAAACAACAAGGGAGAGTGAACTGGAGGTACAGACACATTAGCCACGTAACTCCTGTCTTTGCACCTGTCACGGCTGTGCTGGTTGCTGCTGGTGCTGCTGCAGAAGAAGCGCCTGCTCTATTTGAGGCCCCTGGGACCCAGTCCACAATACTCCCCACATGACGTGGCTGTATGATTGTATTCCGCCCTCCCAATACATCTACCAGCGTACTGGTGCTCCGCACACATCCCAGACCTGTTTGACAACTTGTGGAAACCTGTGGGCAGAAGCTGATACTTAATCCCCGCTGGCTGGCACCACCTCCTTAGACCTAGTAGCAATGACAGTTGGAGGTGGAAAAGGAGTCAATGTAGGTGGAAGAAGAGAGGATGACATGGTTGCACCTCCTTCAAGAGAACGCAAGTACTGGTCCCACTTTGGTTTGTGGTTCTTGCGCATGTAGGAAAGCAGGGATGTTGTACCCAAATGTGATCCTGTCCTCTGCGGATGTGCCTGTGGCACAGGATGCAGATTGCTATGCATCCGTCATCGTCTTTAAGTGTGAAAAAGAACCACACTGGAGAGGTCCGTGCAACCACTCTCCTGCTCTTTCCCTTTGCCTGCCTCTGCGTGTTCTGGGTGCCCTGAGTCTGCTCCAGCTCCATCTCCCCCACGGTCACATCGTCTCTGGCTGTTCCCCTGCTTGTGCCCACTACTCTGTTTCTTCTTTGGGACTAACATGAGGCAGATTGGTGGCCCCTTCCATCCCCAGTCTTTTGCTGCTGCCTTTACTCTACGTCTGTTTCGGAACTTCTGCTAGCCCTTACATGCCCCGGTGGTATTCCGCCGATTGTATTCCACCCTTTCAATACATCTGCCTCCTGCTCTGAAATTCCAACTGTCAGATCCTCAGGCTGTTCGTCAAACAACAAGGGAGAGTGAACTGGAGGTACAGACACATTAGCCACGTAACTCCTGTCTTTGCACCTGTCACGGCTGTGCTGGTTGCTGCTGATGCTGCTGCAGAAGATGCGCCTGCTCTATTTGAGGCCCCTGGGACCCAGTCCACAATACTCCCCACATGACGTGGCTGTATGATTGTATTCCGCCCTCCCAATACATCTACCAGCGTACTGGTGCTCCGCACACATCCCAGACCTGTTTGACAACTTGTGGTGCTGCCTACAACAGTAGGGAGGAGTATGTACAACAGGGGGGAGAATGCCCCCTGCCAGACCAAACGGTCTTCTTTAGTAAATAGCAAGAGGTATCAAACACTGAAAAATCTGTATTTTTTTATAGTAGAACAGAAAATTTTCTATACAAAACGGTGTTTTTTGTTAAATAGCAAGAAGGTGTCAAACACTGAAATATCTGTATTTTTTATATAGTAGGACAGAAATTTTTTTTTACCAAACGGTCTTCTTTGGTAAATAGCAAGAAGGTGTCAAACACTGAAATATCTTTATTTTTTATATAGTAGGACAGAATTTATTTTTTACCAAACGGTCTTCTTTGGTAAACAGCAAGAGGTATCAAACATATCTGTATTTTTTTTATAGTAGAACAGAAATTTTTCTGTACCTAACTGTCTTTACAAATTTTCTTTACAAAATGGTCTTTTTTGGTAAATAGCAAGAGATATCAATCACTGAAATATCCGTATTTTTTATATAGTAGGACAGAAAGTTTTTTTTTTTTTTTTTTTTAACCAAACCGTCTTCTTTGGTAAATAGCAAGAGGTATCAAACACTGAAATATCTGTATTTTTTTTTTTAGTAGGACACAAGTTTTTTTTAACCAAACGGTCTTTTTTGGTAAACAGCAAGAGGTATCAAACACTGAAATATCTGTATTATTTATCTAGTAGGACAGAAATTTATTGGACCAAACGGTCTTCTTTGGTAAATAGCAAGAGGTATCATAGACTGAAATACCTGTATTTTTTATATAGTACGACAGAATTTTTTTTTAGCTAACGATCTTCTTTGGTAAATAGCAAGAGGTATCAAACACTGAAATATCAGTATTTTTTTATAGAAGAACAGAAATGTTTCTGTACCAAACGGTCTTCTATGGTAAATAGCAAGAGGTTTCAAACACTGAAATATCTGTATTTTTTTTTTTTTTGGTAGCACAGAAATTTTTTTTACCAAACGGTCTTCTTTAGTAAAAAGGAAGAGGTATCAAACACTGAAATATCTGTATTTTTTATATAGTAGGACCGAAATTTATTTTACCAAACGGTCTTCTTTGGTAAATAGCAAGAGGTATCAAACACTGAAATATCTGTTTTTTTATATAGTAGAACAGAATTTTTTTTTTAACAAACGGTCTTCTTTGGTAAATAGCTAGAGGTATCAAACACTGAAATATTTGTTTCTTTTTTTTTATATTAGGACAGAAATTTTTTTTATCAAACGGTCTTCTATGCTTCCCTGTATATATTCCTGTGCTCAGATCTCTCCTGATTGGGCTGCTTGGCCTTGGTCTGCATCCTGGGAGCAAATGATTCGCTCCCAGCCGTGATTCTCGCCATAAATAGTGGGCATTACCGCCCCCTGCTTTTTCCCTTGTTCGTTCGGCAAGAACACGACCTCATGGGGAATCACAAGGCCGTTTTCGCTTAAATGTTCGGTAAACGAGAAGGCCTGATTGGTCTCATCCCTATTGGTTATGGGTCTATGCTGTGTAACCTTTTGCCATATTTCTCTCTATATCCGTATGCAAGTCCTTTTTAGTAACCCTGTAGACAATTTGCAAGAATTTCACTCCACTTATATTCCCTCTTTCCGAACCTTAGGTAAGACAATTTTTTAACATTTTTTTACCCAAAACCTTGAGCCCTATTTATCCACTCTTCACACTGATATTACAGATACATAAACCTTTAATATTGAGTCCCAGGTCCCAAGAGAATTTATTCTGTATTTTATGCAAAATTATGCTCAATATCTTGGTCTCTCATCCCGTTGTTCTCTATCATTGGCTTCAACAAACTCCTTGCCTACTAGCTGAGTCTCTCAAAGGTATTTTTGATATTGAACCCAATCCCTCCACTGATCCTTAATCGTGGACTAACTACCACCAATCTCCTTACTCAACATTGATATAAATTTCTTGGGGATATAATCTGGGGGAAAGGATCAATGGCTTTTTAGGCCAACTCATTTATAAAGATCAAGTAGGCTTTATACCATGTAGACAAACAGGTGACAATATTTGCAGAGTAATGCAACTAATACATCTTGTCCACACGTGATCTAAAAATATGCTAAATACGTAAAAGCGTTTACCTCCTATTTCAACATATTCCCTATTTATGTGGTCTTTGCCAGAGTTGCCCCCTCTCTCATTTTGTTGATTTTGACTATCGAGCTTCTCACGGCCATTATGTTTGTAGACGATGTTCTGCTTGCTATTTATTCTCCTTTTGTTACATTTCTTAATTGACTCATCACTTTCTGGTCTCCATGTCAATAACTCCAAATCCAAGATCAGTGGATGGAAAGTGAAAGGGAGAGAAAGGAAAAGAAGGCAGAGAAATAGGTAAAGGGGAGAGGGAAAAGAAAGACAGAGAAGGAGTGAAGGGGATGAAGAAAGAGACATACAAGAAGAGAGAGAGGTATCGGGCGCAGTGAGTGGGGGAAGGGGAACGAGGGAGGGAAATGAAATGAAGGGAGAGAGAGAGATATAGAGAGGAGCGAGGGGGACAGAGAAGAGAGGGGGGTAAAGAGGGGAGAAAGTGGGAGGAGGAGAAGAGAGAGAAAAAGAGGGAGAAAGTAGAGAGATGAATGGAAGATGAGGGGGGAGGGGGGAAGCAGGGAGACAGATTAAGTGGAAAGAGAGGACAGAGCAGAGAGAGAAGAGAAAAGGAGAGGGAGGGAGGAGGGGGTATTGGGAGGGAGAATGAGATGGAGAGAGAGGAGTAATGCCTTCAAAACAAATGTCACCCTCCATAGATCTCTGCACTGTATGCAACCTTGGTATAATCACTTTCACGTGTTGTATTTTGTTACTGTAGAGATTGTCTGCCAGCAGCAGCAATTCCATGTAGACAAGTTGTAATGCCACCCCCTAGTGGTCTTACCATCTAGGCCACATTGGGAATTTGGGACAAGGTTATACTGCAGTGGTGCACAGTGCGGACTCTGCCAAATAAGTGTCTCTTAAGAGATTTATAAATAGACCCTCTCAGTATCATTGATAAAAATACAATTGCCTAACTGTAATTACAATGTTTGTTTTACTTTTTCTATCTTAAGTAATAACAAAGCTATCTCTATATAAATGCATTCAAACTTTAAATGTAAAAATCGCACCGGACCTAAAAGTGAAACTGCACAGGTGCAAGACCAGGGGATGTGTCTTCCTGAAAATGAAAAAGAAAGATGGCATGTAGCATAAAAAAAAAAAAAATATAGGCGAAAGGCCACGACTGGGTGAGAAGGGGAGGCGGGAAGAAGAAACTAAAAACTAAATTGAGGATTGGGAACCCATCAAGGTATGGAGTTCTTGCAAATGGAGCCCCACACGACACTGGGTTGTCGTGGGGCAAGGAGGGAGCGGAAGATGCCCGCTGACTGCCCCCGAGCCGGCGTGGTAGCAGCTGGGAGCCTGTTGTTGGGGGAGCGATATTTTTGGAGAGGAGTTAGTAGAAGAAGGGGTACTCTCATGGACCTTTTAAGAAAATTATAACTGTTTGGTAAAATGTGTGGAAAATGTTCAATATGTTAAAATGTGTGGAAAATGTTTTAATGTGTTTTTAAAATGTTTTAAATGATTGTAAAAAGTTTTTGAAAGTTTGAGTTAAAAAGGTTATAGTAATAAAACGGGCTGCTATGGCCAAAATTTTTGCCAAAACAAGGTGTAGTGTGTTTATTACAGGGGAATGTGGTTGGTGAGAACAGGGTGTTTGTTGCAAGGGTAAGCGTCTTCATATTCTCTACCATAGTCATGCTAATCTCATTGTGCATCGTCTTTGAAGAAGAAAGAGAAGGAGTACCCCCCCCCCCAAAAAAAAACATATTTTTTTATTATCTAAGTGGGTTAGCCACACATTTATATAATGTGAAAAATGTGGTGATGGTTCACTTTAGGCGTATGCATGTAGGAGAGTTGATGTGGTAAGCAGATAGCTAGAAAGAGAATAGTTCATGAAAGAAAACATCAGTCTTTAAAAAGTCAAGACAAGGAAAGCAGCTAAACTGGTCTCGGAGTCACAGATGTCAAAGAACATTTATTCATTCCAAGGCAGTGACTTATTTCTAGAAAGATTGCCAAAGAACTAATATGTATCTGGGGAGTTTTGTAATTTTTTCTATTTTTTATGTTTTGGATCATAACTAGTTTTTATTGATTTGTCTAAAAATATGTAAACTAGCCGGTGAAATGCACAACAGGAAAAGTAAATCATACCATGTATATACAATACAAAAGACCCCTAACCAGATCACTGGGATATACCACACCAGCTAAACCACCCTTGGGGTATGTTGACAGCTTTGGGGTGAATTTTACAAAGTTTCCAGGCAACTAATATACACACAGACTATCTGGTATGCAATTGTAATTGTTGTTTTTGCAGTCTACTCACATGTTTTGTTCATGATTTATAAATAGATGTGTCAAAATGTGTCAACAAAACCTTGTCCAAAACAGATTGCCAGTAGCCCCATACATTTCCCAAAAGTGAGTTGGCTTAAAGCACGCCAAGTTAAACGGAAAAAAAAGTGTATATTGTTCTGAAAATATATTACAATTAGGCCTTTTTTAGCTTATATATTAGAATATAAGTGTAAACACCGCCTCTATGATACACAATGCAAGGAACCTTGGGTTGTGTAGTTTCAGTAAGTAACCTTTCATTGCAGCCTCCCTGCTGCCCTCTAGTGTTCAGCAAGAATTAGTGAGAACCACCAGGAGCCTCAACACGTAGGAACACATTTTAAAAATATATTACTTATATATTGATGTGTGAATATAGCTTTTGATTAATTCTTAATATAAGCACTGCAAATTTAAATCACATTTAAACTAGTCTGGTAAATTGTCTGCATTTGTTGGTTTTTTTACATTATACTACCAAGCAAATGCTTTTACCACAATACTCTGTAATAAAGTTGCATCATGATTCAGGAAGTGTCATTACAGACTTATTCTATATAACTGTTACAGTGTATCAGTGTCAACAAATACTTCTCTATAAAGATATGACTGTTGCTACCCAGTGGCTAAATTCACATACTACATGTTCTACTGTTTTGCAACATGTTATCGCTTTTATGTTGACTGGTTCTTGTTTGCTTGGTTGTGATTTTGTTCCATGATCAAATGTCTTCCCATCCTAATATAATAAGCATATACATTAACTAAAAGCTGAAATGAGTTTGCACATTCTATTTTATCATGTTTTACATAATAACTTTTTATTCAAATAAATCTTAATAATAAAAAGTATTCCGTTACTAGCGTTCTAAATGGTATTCTGTTATACATTTTTGTGCTTTATTTTGAAGGTTTCTAATGTAGCACAGTCCCTATGAACTTATGGGCAGATAAGCGCAGAAGAATTTTTATTTCCAATCACAATGCACTATTAGGCTTTAGAAGGGCTCATAAGGAGACTTACCGAAAGTGTCAGTGTAAAGCAAGGAAAGGATAGGGAAACTTTTTTTTCTATTTTTTAGAACAGTGGAAGAAATGTACTAATAAAACACAAACAAATATGTTTTTTTTTTTACTTTACTGACAATTTATATATAGTGTCCCCTTAAGGGCCATGTCTCACCCAAAACTTTGTGGTAGCTACAGGTATCTGATTACTTTCTGTGGTGATTTGTTGTTGCCTGCCACTTTGCTTCATTAGGTCGATATGAACTCTAACAAATGACTGGTCTCCATCATCCACATTGGATAAAATAAGCACCTTCTGAACCTGGGGATTCCCTAGGTAGCTCCAAATTCTTCAAATAATTACTGTGCTTGATGATTATATTTTACTATAATATAGACCTTTATTTGGAATTCATTTAAAAATGCAGTTTTGGTTGGGAGTTGGTGCATTAAACTTAACTCTTAATAATGCCTGCTCCCCACTACCCTAAGTTATTATATTTTGTATATTGATAAGAACTGAACTTTTTAACAAACAATTGCTCCGCATCTTTCTTTCGGAGTATATCAGATTATGTGGTCCTGACTCTCTGGAACTCTCTTCTTCTTTCTATTCTTGCTCCTACTTTCTGCTCATTTAAAAGAGCTCTTCAAACTTATCTTTTCAAATTTGCCTACCCGTCTTCTTCTGCCTCTTAAACCCTAACTACTTACCCACCATTCCATACCCCCCTCCTATTGTGTGCTACTTCTCCCTCCTCTTAGATTGTAAGCTCTTGGGCAGGGTCCTCTCCTCCTCCTGTGTCACTGTTTGTATCTGTCTGTCATCTGCAACCCCTATTTATTGTATAGTGCTGTGTCTCTTTGCATTATTTTTATTATTATTATCATTATTATTAATAATAATAATAATATTATTAATAATAATATTCATCATCATAATCATAATACTAATGCCCTGAACACACATTGAATATGAGTTCTTTATAAACAAATGACCTGTGTGTAGCATACTTTGAGAAAGAGGACTCTTTTATGTTATTTGAAATTGCCCTTTGGCAGAAGGCCACCCTAGAGAACTTCAAGGTGCAAAAACTAATAAGATAGTTGTTCACAAGTGGGTGGATGTATGCTGATATACCATTTTTATGCTGATTAATTTCCTGCTGGAAATAGCATCTCAAGTGACAGCGGTATATATTCTTTTATGACAAAAAGGTTGTTTAAATTACCATGGTTTTAGAACCATAGTTGTCCCTGGAGGCCACAAATGTTCTGTCCAACCCTAAAAGTTGAATGACCTACATGGCATTTGATATATGTAAACAGAAGGTTACCTGGTCTAGTGGTTATTTTGAAAAGGGCTAATCTGAAAGAGTGAGCAACCAAAAGATCTAAGTAGCAATAATCAATTTATCAACCAATTGCTGTTTTTCCCCACAAAAAGCCAACATCTGTTTACCAGTTTCCAACCTCTTTTACATTTGACCTGAACATAAAAGTTTAAACAGGCTGAGAGTAGTAACTGGTCATTATGCCTCTTGATTATCAATTTTATTTGGAAGTAGCAAATATCAGTTATGGTTCTATTATTGGAGGAAACTTTATAAAGGTACTCAAATTACCCTCCTGATACGATATTGCAGAAAAATTTACTAGTATTGTAGAATTTGCCCTAATTTGGTTCAAGGGCCAAATATTCATTACGAATGTCTTGAATCCAAACACCATTTATAAATAAAAATAGAAAGGACAGCAGAAAACAATGCAGCTAAAATAGTGGGCTATATAATGTGCAGACTGCCGGAAGCAGTGCTTGCAGCAAAAAAATGCTGTATTTGCAAATAAACTAGTAAAATAATCCCCTGAAAAACAATGAATATGATAATGACTGATTTACAACACTAACACACTACAGTCTGACACAGAAAGTAGATTGTGAATATCATGTACAACCATCAGCCAATAGTACATGTCATGGTCCCTGGCAATGAGCTCATGTGTACACTACTTACCATTCAAAAATATCAGCTCCCTCTGCCATTTAATATACACAGCTCTATCTTCACTTTCAACTTTGTCCCTTTCTGTAATAACAAACAAATGACAGTACAAAGTTAAAGCAAATGACAGTACAAGGTTAAGAATATTCTCTTATCTCTCTTTACAATTACAAAAGTTGACAATTACAGTATTTTCAGCCATTTCAGTGCACACAGAACAAATTAGCATTTCTGTTAAACTAATTCACCACACACTGCTACTGAAACTTTCATTGTGGGGGTCTGCACTGAGGGAGGATTGTCAATAGGGGTAGACTGTCATTGAGGAGGGTGTACTCAGAGGGGGTCTGCACTGCGGGGTCAGGCACAAATAGAGGTCTGAGGGGTATATACTCTGAGGGTGTCTGTCACTGAGGGGGGGTCTTGCTTTGAGGGAGGGTTCTCTCACTAAAGGGTTGAAGATGCGAATAGAGGAGGTACAGAGTTTCTGTGTAGTCGTAACAAGTTCAAATTCCACATTGGCGCACATAGGTCCATAGCTACACCACTGTACACATACAGAATTTATTTATTTCAGACAGCAGATTCAGCATTAACAGTCCTCAGTGACACCCATAACCTGCATTAGGTCACTGAGATCAATGCTTGATAACATCCACAAACCTTGTCAGGACAGCTCTTAAGCTACATACACACGTGCAATAATTGTCGTTGGAAAGGCACTTTCACGATCCTTTCCAACTACTAATGACTGCACGATGCATGAACGAGTGCTGTACATACAACACCTTTCTGTTCTATAGAGAGGGGAGGGGGGAGAATGACATAGTGGCACCCTGCTGCGTACTGTCCCCCTTCAGTTCCTCTAGGATCGTTCGTCGTCCATGGTCCACGTATCCGCCAGGACGGTCATTTGTATGATGGACAACGGGCGCTGTACACATGCCAGATTCTCGTCCGATATCAGCCCTGAGCTGATTATCGGACGAGAACCATCGGACGTGTGTACGTACCCTTATTTCTCTCACGCGTTAGCTTATAACCACACTAAAAACTTCTAAGGTGAAAACAACAGTTCAATGTTGTTTTTTGTAGCAAAAAATATACTTCTGTCAGGGCCTAATAAAATATGACAGGGCCTGCATTAAAGTCAGCATGATGGACCATTCCCTTAAATTTCTGAACGAATAGGAAGCTTCATTGTCGGGGTATTGGGCACTTATTGTAGTAACTTGATCAATGTGAGACTGAAAGAAGGCTGAGCCGAAAAAGTTCAAGGCAGGCAGCGAACAGATGTGGTCAAGATCAAACAGGATTTTTATGTACCATAAGACTTTATGCACAACTGAAGTTGTATGAATCCAACCATCATAAAGTCTCCTCTCCTTTCTCATCATCTCCATCTACTACCTTGAACCGCTTGAGCCAATTCTCTCAGATCTACTCCGTGCCCATTCCTCCACCCTGGCCCTCGCCGTAACCGAACAATTCAACCTGTCCCTTTCTACTTGTATCTACCCTTCCACTTTCAAACATGCCATAATTCTCCCTATCCTGAAAAAAACCCTCACTAGACCCCTCCATACCTTCTAGCTACCATCCTATCTCCCTTCTCCCATATGTCTCAAAACTTCTTGAGTGCCTTGTCAACAA
>NC_092858.1:41263026-41277005 GCF_032062135.1 Pyxicephalus adspersus
GCTACATCTCTTTGCAGTTCTCTTCATTGGCTTCCATTTCACCTAAAATTCAAATTCATATCATGTTCTTTGCCTTTAAATCCCTCCACAGTTCTTGTCCCACTTACCTTTCTGACTTGGTAAAAAAATACTCCCCGTGCCGCCTTTTTTCGCTCCTCCAATGACCTACTACTGACTTCCTCACTCATAACCTCGTCACACACATGGCTCCAAGTTTTTTATAGAGCTGCCCCACTTTCTAGAATAGTCTTCCTCTTCCTATTCGGCTTGCTCGTATTTTCTCATTTAAAAGAGCACTCAAAACCCATTTTTTCAAACTTGCCTACCCATCTTCTTCTGTCATTTAAAACCATCACTACTTTCCACCACTACATATCTCCCCTATTGTGTGGTAATTCCCCCACCTACTAGATTGTAAGCTTTTTGGGGCAGGGTCCTAGGGTAATAATAATAATAATATTAAAGACAGCTAACAGGTGCAGTCAAGATCAAACAGGATTTTTATGGACCATAAGACTTTATGCACAACTGAAGTTGTTTGAATCCAACCACAAGAGTTGGTAACCAGAGAAGCAATAAGCAGGAACTCAAGAAACACTGGTGAACACTGGATGATAGGTGCACATAAGGGTCACTGAAGCACCAGGGGTCAGACAAGGTCATGGGTAATCAGAAGTCTTCAAAGCACAAGGGGTCACAGGAGGTTGCAGGTACCCAGTAAACCGTTGCCTTTTAATTTGTATACAAATGCATAATTTGTGTGCAGCTCTGTTAGAAACCTGATGTGGCACCACTGGCCAATTTTTTATTACCTCCATTTTCTGTTTGCCTTCATCACACAAGTTCTATACTTTCATGGAAATTCACTCCATTCTGAACAGGAATTCTAGGAAGCAGGTATCAGTAAGGAAAAAGTAGATGTTTTAGGATAAATTGCATAAGAATGCAGACCACCTAATATCACACCCACACATGACGCTGATGTATTATGGGAGCCATTGGCAGTGCAGATGGGGAGGGGGATTAGGAAATTTCTGTTATTCAGAAAGGAAATAGACCAGGGGAGTGAATGAAGTTACAGGGCCTTGCTGGAACTGACACATACAATCATGAGAGGAGATGCTGATATATGAATGATAAAAAAAGGGCTGATGTTCAGCTTTATTCTCCATTGCAATGGGAATAACAAGGTTCCTGATGATGTGACCACAGTATTCATCAGCCATCGTAATCACTGAAAGTTTGATTACATTACATTTGATGTATTACAATTTACGGAAACTTTTTTCCACCCTGCAGGTGCCACTTTCTCACTAAACATTCAAATATTAGGTTAAAAACAGTTATGTGTAAAATAACTGAATGGAAATTTTAGCCTCATGAGCAGGGTATTTATCATAGCAGAGAACAAATATATGTATTTTATATGTGTCCTTAAAGTACTTTACAGAGCTTTCAAGAATTGTAAATGAGTTAGATAAGCATAGATAAGATCATAGAGATATTGTCACATTACCCAATGCATACCAAGGGTGCAAAAAAAGATCTATGAAAGTAGGTGCCAATGATCTCAAGTCATGAGGGCAGTGACAGGCAGTGTCATCAGGGAGTGCCTGTACAAGAATAATTGTATGTTGTATGTCTCCCCCATCATCTTCAGTTTTTAAATTGTACCTAAACTCACAATTTTCACTTTACATAAAAGGGTAGACAACTCTTTTATGTAAAGTAAAAATTCTGTTGTTTGTTTTTTTTTTTTAAGTGCAACACCTTTATTTTTTAAAAAACAAAGGGTGCAGCACCACCTCCTAATGAATGGGAGCGCAGAGCCCCCCCAGATACCTACGTCACGCATCCTGGATGGCTCTTGGGTGCACCTTCTGTGCATGCCCGAGCCCTTTTGTCAAAGTACAAAGTTCACGTATACACGTGAAATCAGCAAGTTTTTTTCGCATCTAAGTCATCCGATCTTGCGCCGGGGTCAGTGACACAGGAAGAAGGACTCGGAAGTAGAGGAGAAGATGGCGATGGCCTGGAGCGCTGGCCCGAAGACAGATGCCAGGACGACGTGGGATCTGATAGAAGAGACCTCTGGATGGATCAGACTGCCCTGAGGGATTGAAGGTAAGTGTATTTATGTTGATATGGGGGACTTTTAGGTTTAGTGCCTCTTTAACCCCCCTAGCGGTAATCCCCAGTGTGACTCGGGGTGGAAAAAATGTGCAAAAAGCGGTAACCCCGAGTCACACTCGGGGTAACTTTGGGGGTGCCCCTTACCTCAGCCCCGCGCTCCAGCAGTGATCAGATGATCCCGCTGTAATGCCAGGGCGCCTCTCTGTCAGGGGGCGTGGCTGGGTGGAAAATTTAAAAGCAGATTACTGAGTAATCTGCTTTTAAATGCCGCCCGGGTCCCCGCCACCCCACTGCTCGCATCCGCAGTTAGATGCGATGCACCATGCAGGATTTCTGCATGGTGCATCACATCTAACTGCAGATGCAATCACCAATAGTAAATTCTGCCCCCAGAATCCATCACTCCATCGCATCACCCGGAACATGTCACATCGAGCAGCGAGCAGCTGCAGTAAATTCCGGGGGTGATGCCAGTGGGAAATCGCCTTCAGCTGCTCGCTGCTCGATGTGACATCTTCCGGGTGATGCGATGATGGATTGGAACTGATGCGAGTGATGGATTCTGGGGTGTGTCTTTTTATGACAGTAGCACCTGTATATTATACATGGCTGCCAGATATGTGCAAACAACAGTAAGCAAAACACACCTAGCTTTGTGTATAAGTGTGATATTCTGCCTAAACAAACAGTTCTGAAATGTTTAGTCTCAGAAGACATAAACTTAATTATAAATGCAGACCTGCAATGTAGTATAAAATATTATGTGTTTTAGATATAGTATAATATATTATATTACTGCACATGACTACATAGGTGTCCTCTGACTACAAGTGATGGACTTTAATTTCTCTACAATCTGTCCTGAGTGGTAGAGAAGTCATTTCCAAGCAAACTCTCACACAGAGGAAATTTGTGCAATGTTTAGGGCTGGGCCTAAGCAAAAAAAAGAGAAAATTTCAGGCTGCCTGCCAGCTTTCTGTTCTCAAATCAGGAAGTGAAATCAAGAAAAAAAATTACGCAGCAGACAGTAGAAAGATTTTAAAGCACTGAGGAAATGCAAGAAGCAGTGTGTATTATTATTATTTGTTGTTCTTCATACAGGTCTGACAATTGATCTGTTATTGGATATTGGCTAATTGGCAGATGAACTTCGCAGCTTTTA
Organism: Pyxicephalus adspersus; assembly: GCF_032062135.1. NCBI lineage: Eukaryota > Metazoa > Chordata > Amphibia > Anura > Pyxicephalidae > Pyxicephalus > Pyxicephalus adspersus. The sequence goes on from NC_092858.1 coordinate 41,266,322, forward strand.
TTTCTACAATCAACAAGTAAGCTGCTAGAAACTGAAAGAGGAAAAGTGTCTGTGTGGGGGAGGTAAGAGTAACCTACATCATTTCCAATTATCTTCTTTTATATCTATACATTTATATTTACACATATATATAAATATTTCTATCACTTTTTTGTGTGAATGTCACATTTTAAGACGAATGTGATGGCGTAACCTGCGTTCAATCTTCCTGGAACAGGCTGGCTGTAGAGTGGAGCTGTCCTTCCTTCTGTTGACGTGATGTGGAAAGTACAATGTCTGTATTTACAGATGTCATTTATTAATGGCTTCTCAGACCACCTACTTTATAAACAAAGCTGAATAATAAAGCATAAACATACCAAGAAGTCATTTATACATTTTAACACAAAGTATATAGATAAGGGACACACCCCTACTAATAATAACAACTAATATTAACAATAGGCCAATGAGTGGATAAACCTTTTTTGTTTTGGATATAATCATTTAGGGGGTTGGGTGAAAGTTTTGATGAAGTTGTGTTTTTATATAAACACAAAATAAAAATTTCCTAGATGGCAAGCTCTTCAGGGCAGGGACTTCTTCTGTGTCACTGGCTGTATCTGTAATTTTCAACCCCTATTTAATGTACAGCGCTGTGTAATATGTTATAATAATAATAATAATAATAAATATTATTATAATGTATACATCACACAAAAAAAAAGACAACTGAGTAGTGGGCAAGCGGGTGTTTGCTGTTGTCAAGTTAGTGATTTCTAAAATGTTATGGGATTTTGAACATTTGCAGGTGTTTTCAGAGTGGTTGTGTGCATTTGCATGATATAAGTGTTAAGCGGCTGTGTTCTTGTGGGAATGTCCTATGTATATATTGAAGCCTGGATGTAGTAGTGCAGCCTGACTGTGGTTAACAGACAACAAGCAGGTGGAGCTCTGTGTAAAAAAAATTATGGAAAATTCCCAGCACAGAGCTATCAAGGGTTTTGTGCCAAACATTTATTGCAATACAACTTCTAAAACATCCGTGCCTAATCTGCTAGTAGTCTTTTACTATTTGTCACTATTTACACAATAGGTGGTGAAACATTTGGGTAACAAAAGACCACACAGGTCTCATTTTATTTTAGGGCAGTAAAGTAGCTTTGAGAAAAGTTTTAATGCACATTTATCTTTTATGTTTTTAATTTGTATATTTAAAAATACACTTTATATAGAATAATTGGAACCAGAAGTCTCTTGCAAGAAAATACATAGTATACCCAGTTCTCTAAAACAACGGTTGCCAACCGGTGGTCCGCGAGAAGATTTTGGTGGCTCTGGTTGGTGCACCCCCGAGCGTAGTCAAGAGAAGAACTCCGCCGGGGGGACGAACTGGCCAGAGACGCGGACCACGTGCCCCCCAGCAGTTCCCAATGCAGGCTCAGGTCTGCGATGGCAGAGTGGGCAGGGTTATGGCGTTATGATGTTATTATGAGGAGGTTCCTCCCTTTGATTGACAACCGGCTCCCTGCACATGTGCAGTCAAGAGCCCGTAATTTTAGTGGTCCACGAGACCAAAAAAGGTTGGCTACCGCTCGGTCTTCTACCTTCCCCACTTTTCCAGCGCTACATTCTCAACATTGGAGTGGAGAATACCTGTGCAGGACACTTTTGTGACATCTTCCAACCCCTCTGTTCCTGCAGTCAAAGGAAAGAACCACAGTGAATCAGAAAGGGACACAGGTACTCTGCTGAAAGTCCTTAGATGACTGATGGAGGCTGCAGGACTAGAACAAGGGAGGGAATGCGGTATGGGCTGTTGGAGAAGTAAAGTTTCCTACCCCTTCTCTTGTATAAACTTTCAGCACTATATTTAAAAATTATTAATTTTACTGTTGCATACAATACCAGAAGCCATAACAACTGATCTGTGAATGTGTAACATGTCTAAAATCATTTATTAATATTAAACAGGATTTATATAGCGCCAACATATTACGCAGCACTGTACATTAAATAGTGGTTGCAAATGATAGGAGAATACAGACAATGACACAGGAGGAGGAGAGGACCCTCCCCCGAAGAGCTTACAATCTAGGCGGTAGGGGGCGTCTCATACAATAGGAGGGGAGATATGTAGTGGTGGGAAGTAGTGAGGATTTACGAGATGGGAGAAGACAGGTAGGCAACTTTGAAGAAATGGGCTTTGAGGGCTCTTTTAAATGAGCAGAAAGTAGGAGCAAGCTGATTAGGACGAGGAAAACCATTCCAGAGAGTCTGGGCGGCTCTAGAACAGTATACAGTAAAGTAATACAGAGAAACAATTTTAATAAAATACTGCTTATGTGTAGCAAACAAACGAACACTAGTTCGGGGGGGAGGACAGGTATTTATCCAACGCCACACAGAGAGTGAGAGACCTGACATAGTTGGCTATCATTATGTGAGGAGACCTCCACACACATATAAAACACAATAGTGAATTTGTCAAGAAAAAATAATTTAGATGGGAGGGGGCCAGGATTGATCCATTTATGAAAGACTTCTTTTTGGGCCCAGAAAAATTCTTTATTTTATTTCAGCTTTATTTTTGTAATAACCTGAAGCAGTTGCTTTCATGTATGCTATCAACAATCCACTTGTTCCCTTTTTTAAGTTCCACAATTTTTGCCTTAAAAACAGAATGGTAATAGAATTGACGTACATGTGATGTGGTGTCTCGCTATTTATTGTAAAATGAGCATGTGCCAAAACTACATTTACCAACAGATTGGGAACAAGTAGGTACATTTGTTTTGTTCCTTCTATGATAAAGAAATCTCTTTTTCTTAACTTTAATAACTAGGTTTAGTTCAGCTTTAAGTGACACCATTAGAGATAGTAGTCCCCTTTGCTCCTCCTTCAGCAGATACATGAAAGTTTAGGCAGGGAGGAATGGGATGGAGGAGGTACCAACACAGGGGGTAATTAGACATTCCCAAAAGAGAGAAAGGCTAAAGAAAAAAGGGGGCTATGCTAGAGAATTTCTTCATTTTTTTCTAGTAAATACAATGTAACAATGCATATAAATAGTACATTTATGGAAAGGAAAACACTGCCTGTAAGCATTAAAATGCTGCATTTTACTGTGCTTTTACATGCATTCTGTGTCCAAGTTTAAGCAGTAGTCTCCCTGCACAGACCCCACATCGTCCTAGACCATGCCTTTAGCTCTGCAATCTACAAAATTCATGCTTCTTGCAATTTGGAGAGCTCTAGCTTCCTGAGGATGTGTTGGGCCTCTGTCGGGAGACCATTGGTTAAAAACAAAGCAAGGCTCCTGCAGGTTGAGGCTATTTTGTAGAAAATATAAACTAATAAACTTCACCCACCTTTCGTTTTGATGCACCTGGAATAGTTTTATTTAATTTTACCTGAAATTTCACTTTGTTTTAAGGACACATGTTAATGGTATTTTTTTCTGATCCATGACACAAGTGTCAGACTACAGGGACCATCTAATATTAAAATCATAACGATGTTAAACAAGCATAAATAATGTATCTATAGCAAGCATTTAGCATTTAAATGCTATTCTTGAATTATCTTAAAAATCAGGAAGGCGAATATGGTGCCAGTGCCACTGTCCCCCGATGGTACTGATTCCCTCACAAGACCTGGCGGTGTTGGAACTTAGTGGTGAGAAGCGCAGAGGTGGCACCTGAAGTTCATTGAGGAGTATCTTGATTGTTGGGTAGGATTGCTGCTCCGAGGACTGGTGCACCTAGCACATCGTGCAAGACCTTTGTGGCCTTACCTTGTATCTTGCACAGATGTACAGGCTCCTACAACTTCTGCTTGCATTGTCATAATAATCATTTTTTTAGCTTGTTCAGAGGGAAACGAAGAAATCAGGGATGATAAAAAATATTATTAAACTTCAGCTTTTAGTCAGGTGCTTCTCATTTCAGTGGAGAAAAGAAAATAAACACCATCCACATCTGCTTGCTGAATTAGGAAGAAAAGCAATGTGACTAATTGTAGTTCAAGCATGGACATGTGATTCACTGGTTTAGAAATATCACTGCTTAAAAAAAGAAAAATAGATGCCGGTGAGACCCCCATGTACAAGATAGGGAGTAAGGATGTGAAAGACTGTAAAGCCATTGTAGGTTTTTTTTATTACATTGAGTATTTACAAAAAAAAACATGCATAACTTTTATTAAGATTAGTAGAACTCCATCACCAGTGACTGCCAGCCCCCCAATCTAATAGCAGGCCCCCGCTCAGCCTCAGGAGGCTAGGTGCACCATGCCAGCACACAGTAGCCCCAGATCTTCTGTGTCCAAGGGATGGCATCTGGGGAAGGACAGAGGACCAGGAGCCCACAGATAATGCAGTACAAAGTATTCCAGCAATACAGAATACAGAGCCAGAGATCATACACAGGTCTTCAGATCACCGGGCAAGTTGGGGGTCACAAGTACAAACAAGCACATCAGAAACAGGCAGGGTCGGCGACAGTAAATCTATCGAATAACACACCAGCAACAGGACAGCCTACATAAACATTACAACAGGCAATAGGTGACTGGGAGCAAAGAGACTATACAGTCTTAGCAGCCAATGGCAGCGCAAGATTCAGACCAGGGACAACTCTGCTCATTGGCTGCAGCCAAATCCCTTTCAGCTGCACACAGTGAGAGCAGAGGATGCCCAGAGACCAATCACGGCTAAACAGAAACTTAGGATGCTGCAGATCACAGAACTGACAGCTTTTGCTTGATCTCCCTTGCTACATAAAGCAATGCCATTGGAGGGCAACTGGGCAGTGGCTTACTACATAAGATTGCCGGCTACATAATCGTCTTCTAACAGCCAGGTTTAGAGATTTTTTCCCTCCATTTCACCTTTAAAGAATAAGGGATATAATGATCCAGATATCAGCATGTCTGTGGCTCCTTATTTGAGATCCAGGCTTGAAGTGTCTTGGATGGATTGGGTGGGTGAAACACTCCCTCCCTCTAGTAGGCCAGGAATATGAAGTGGCTATGGTGCACCTGGCTTAGCGTAATAAAAGGAATTGGATTCCACTAAAAAGAGAAATTGAGGTTGAATCTGAGATTTGTAGTCTTAGAGATAGCTCTTGCAGAAAGTATGCAATGCAACTCAACAGATACTGGAATGCTATACGAAGCCTGTATGAGGCTTGATATGCTGGAAAGCCTACGTAAGGCCTGTATTCTGGAATGCTGTCTGGAGAAAGGTCTCCAGATCAAATAAGCTGGCCAAGTAGGTCTGGTGTTTTTCCTTTCACATGGATGGATGTGATTATTTTAATAAGGTTGACACAGAGCTAAGAGGACATCTATGGGTACCAGATGAAGCCTATGCCACAGTTGATAGGAGCAATGGGCAAGAGTTAAAAAAAAACTATTGTATCCTAATGCCAGAAATTTAATATAGATGGATTGTTAGTTTGAAATTCCGCATAGAGCTGTAGAGTTTTATTTTTTGTGGAAAATGGCTTTTATTCCTATATTTGAGCACCAACTGCTTGAATTGATGTACTCTGTCTGCATCCCATTCCCGTTTAAGCTAATCTAAAATCTAAAATCTTCTAAAAGATGAAAAAAACCAAAACATTTTCTCCATGCTTGTTGCAATAGTTTTGTATCCAAAAACAACAAAAACATTAGTAATACTTGTGTATATATAGAATTGGTCCTTTTGGTAAAATGTTTTCCTGTCCATTTTCCTATTATGACAGCCATGTGGGATCTGTTTAAGGCAAAGGTTGGGCATTGAAGGAACTCAGTTCTCAGTATAGGGAGTTATTTTGCAGTAAATACCAAGAAGAAAAAACTTAGGAAGCAACTTTACCCTTATTTAAAGTAAACTTTTGTTTAGGCATCTGTCTTCTTTCTAAATATTTAAAAAAGGTGGTCTCACATTTGATTCAGGAAATTGTACATTTTGAAGCTGTGTGCATATTGGGTAAAATTTTGATCAATCATCGGTGAAAATATTACACAGTAAATACACCTTAAAACATAGTTCTACAGATATTTATACCACTGGCTGTGTCCTCAATGAAAAGATTTTCACCCTTAATAACAATGAACACAGCTTTTTGTCGCTGTTGCTGCATGTGTCCTTGTCACAGTTAATTAAGAGAAGTCTTCTCTTCAACTTTTCCTTACTGTGTGTAAAACAAGAAACAAAATATGTGCTTGGAGTTCACCTAATCTTAATAAAAGTAAAGCACTTTGTTGGCAAGGTAAACAGCAACTGTGAGCCGTTAAATTGAGGACGGAGCAGCTGCTGCCTAAGATGTACAATAACATTAGGCTCCTAGTCATTGGTTGCTATTGTAAAAACCAGGCTGTGTACCATTGTTAGGACACACACCGGGCAGCATGCCCATTAGCTGGTGGTTGTTGTGGCACTTCCACTGAGTACTGAGAATAAGCTAATTAAGTTTACTTAAACAACCGGTTTATTCAGTTCTATTAGGAGTGAACCTAGTGTCTGTTCTAAAAACTAACACTACATATAATAATAAAGATTCACCTATTACTTTATAACTTTCCAAAAAACAACTAATAAACTCTGCAGTTTAATATTGTGAGTTTCTTATATAGAGGGTGGGGGAATTTTTGCACCCCATAAATGTTATAAATTATCTGGCCTGGACAATTTTTACAGCAAGTGTTTTTTTAAGAACATTAAGGATGTGGTTTCTCCTTATTTATGTTGAGGTTTTACATGTTATGGAAACTGGTACTTTTCCCAAAGAAATGTTACCAACACTTATCTACAGCAGGGACCATCCTAATAATTCTAATTTTATCTAATTAAAGAAAACCAATGCTAAGATTTAATGTGTATCTAAAGGTAAACTCTTGCCCTTAGAGTAGGAAAGAATAAGAACCCTGGCTGTTTTTTTTTTTTTTTGCATAATTTGTCCCTGTTTATCCTTGTCACCAGGAAAAAAGTAGTAGTTTTGAAACTTGTCTTTTAAACCTAATTTCACGGCATCAAAATGCATGCCAAAACTCATGTTAAATCGGAGCTAAAGTTAAAATAAGGAAAAATGACAAGCATATTTTATTGCAAAAGGAACATTGCCTGACCCTTCTGCAATAAAAAAAACCTGTCTACTTTCAATTTCATAACTTTTTATTTCTTCTTTAAAATCACAGTCTTTACTGCTTGGCTGGTTTAACATGTGCTACATTTTTGTGGGTTTGGAATGGGGAAATTTACCAGGCCCTATCGTGACTTCCTGTGTACTCTTTAGTAAGTGCTCCAAACATTGTGTGCTGGTACCAATAGATTCTTGCAATTCTTGTCTTTAGGGAATTATGTGAATGAGAAGTACTTCCACCAGGACACACAAAAAATTAGTTGGTTATTGACATTCTGTCTCTATCCAAGACTAAAAACAAATTGACATACAGATAGATATGAGATGAGCCATCTGTAATATGGGGTTTAGGCTAACATACCTCTTAACTCATTTACTAAAGAACACTTACACCCCTTTACTCTACTTTATGTAATTATTATATCTCCAAAACATGCAAACAGGTAACTGTCTTCGCCTAAAACTTGCCATGGACTATATTATTGCTAAATGACTTTGGTAGTGACATTGAGATTGTGAGGTCCTTTTAGGGACAGTTAGTGATATGACTATGAACTTTGCAAGCTGCTGCATAATCTGTTGAGGCTGCATAAAATACAAGTTAATAAATAATATCCATCGTTATTTTTAAAACATAGTTTGGTTAACTACAGAGGCTAGTATAATATAGAAAATGTATTAAACAGAAAAAAGAAATAAGGGAATACAAACTGGTGGGATTACCTTTCTAGATAGTAAACCTGTCACCTCATTAGAAAAATCCAAATTGGGTGTTGGGAATGTATTATGGACATGCTCTCCTGTTATTCAGTGGAAGTGCTTAGTGCTTAGTGTAGACACCATGGTGAAAAAAGTGTCTAGGATAATACAAATAATCTGTCACTATCCACCCTCTGCACCTTCAAGCAGAGAGGGGATATTGGCACAGCTGTCATGTGAACAAGTATACTATTGTACACATGGGTTTATAATATAATTTTGTAGGCAGTACAGGTATATTTTATTACTTTTTTACCTCTATTATTTTATTACTTTTTTGTTACCATATAGTGTAATACTGGTTAAAAGTAAACAACATTTTTGTAGATGATAATTTGTATTATTTTATTTACGTTGACTAGCTACCCAAATTATCCCACTTCTATTAGATACCTAATATGGGTAAAATAATTTTTGTTGTTATACGCTAGTCAGTAGTAAATTATTTTTCTATAAACTTCCTGGAAAGCACAGCTGGAAATCACGTTTTGGAAAATCTAACTGTTCTCTAAAGGAAAGAAGCTCTCACTGGGAATATTAAGATTTATAAAAAAAAGTAATGCATTCATAATCAGCTAAATAATTCAGATGGCATGCCATGCAACAAAGAATGGCAAATAAACATAGATACAAAACTTGCAGTATAGTATTGCAATTACAAACAATCGGAGTTTAAATACTATTCAAGAACTTTAGTGTAAACTTTAGTATAAACCTTAAATTAAAGCATAAAAAAACTCAAAACAAAAAAATCACACTTCAGTCTATCCATATGGAGTGCCAGGTGCCGACATCTTCTCCTCTCTTCATTCGCATTCTTGTTTCTAGGTCATGCGATCTGGAACTGCGCAAGCGCAAAATCGGGTGACGTAGATCGGGAAAAAACTTGCCGTTGTGGCAATTTTTTTTTCCATTGATGAAAGGGCTCCTTCTGCGCATGTCTGGGATGCATGACATAGGTATCCCAGGAGGCTCTGAGCTCCCATTTATTCTTGATCGTCTAGGCGATAAAGAATTAAGTGGGTTTGGTGCCACACCCTTTTTTTTTTTTTTTTTTAATGGGTGTTGCACTTGAAAAAAACACAGTTGTCTGCCCTTTTATATAAAGTAAAAATTCTGAGTTTGGGTACGCTTTAACAATAAACAGCATAAACCATAAATTAACATAATTCACATTATTAAACATTATTTTAACAATAACCATTAAAACCCTACTGGTTGCTGGTCCTCGAAGGCACCCCAATTACACAGTGGGTCTACTTCACCAGAATACACATATATAAACTGCTGCCAAACCTCACAGCTCGGGAATGACATAACCCCTCTTTTACCACAGACCACTGCCATATGTTATCCAAAAACCCCAATTCCACAAACCATGGAGGCTTCACACCAAAGATGGGTTCCCAATCCACCGTAACCGCATCAAATGATCACTAAAACTCAAAGACCTCAACCGCTTACCCCTTCAAACATCATCCTAACAAAAACTTAAACATAACCCAAAACAATCCCAAAAAAAGAAGGGTGGGTGGGCAGGAAACTTTCCTCTTACCCTCTCTAAGCTAATGGCCTGCCACTTCCTATCCTGACCTTTTACCATCCTAACTCCTTCTTCACCTCCACCCCTTAACCCCAGCCCTTTCTAACTTCTGAAACTAAATAATTAACCCTATCCTAGCCTGCTCCCTGTCTGCCCACTCATGCTGGCCTTCCTCTATGCTCCTTTTCTCATTCGCTTACTTTAAATAAATATTACATATTGTGGGAAAACACTTTAATCATGCACATTGTGCGATTTCTACAAAAAGAATGAGCTCCTTTAATAGGAAATGGCCTTAAATTTTATACACTACATTTAAAGCTAACTTTCTATACATGTCATAACTATACTATTTACTTCTGTTATTGTGGTTTCAAAAAACTTTCATAGAAAAGCAAGGTTCTACCATTGCTGCCTGAAATATACATATGTCTTGTCTATTTAATGTGTGTGTGTGTATATATACATAAATAAATAAATAAAACTTTGTAAAACTTTCAAAGTTTTTCTGTTTTCTGTATACTTGTTAACATTGAAGTAATTTTCATAATATAATCTCAAAATATTCTGCATGTTCTTAAAGCAGTGCTGGTTTCTTGTTTCTATTCCTAAAATGACTCTCCCCAGTTTTGTGTGTTATTTAAAGCTTTGCATAGGTGATCATTTGACAAACTGTGCTCTTGCAGATCAAAAATGGCTATGAGCCAATGTTATTTCCCCTATTATATGTATGTTACCGAATATGCTGCTGGGTTTTAAATGAGCTTGCCTTTTTGCGATGCTCATCCTACTGTTTGAGTATCCACTTAATGTGAGCCACTACAGGGCGACTTTATAATAAAATCTACCTAAGATTAAGGGTTGCTTAGGAAAGTGCTACATTCACATTTAAATACTGAGTAGATGGTATAATTAGACAGTGAATGCAATTGCAATTAAGCAGTGAGGATAAAAATATTTAAGATTATACTTGTATTGTTTTAGGCTTTTTCATTTATTTGGATCATGTAAAGAAAAGTGCATTTGACCTAACTTGTATGAAGTTCAGGCTTATTAAAAAGGGTGAGTGTGTGCCCAAAAGGGATTTATCACAAAGCATTGTAGTATGAGTATGACTGGATGTTTAGAGAGTATATTATTACTTATGGATGTTTAACCACCTAAGCGTTACACTGGGGTCTAGATTTCTGTACCAAAAGTGATCCACTGTTTTTCATGAATTTTTTTTTTAAATTGTAGACTTGTAACTTACAGAAATATGTCCGAACAGGGG
>NC_092858.1:41278137-41287197 GCF_032062135.1 Pyxicephalus adspersus
GGTCCCGCTGGCACCCGACGAAGGCACCCGACGCTGGAGAGATCAGCGGACGATGATCGATGGAGGACAACGCTGGATGAGCACAGGGGGACCAGGTAAGTAAGGATGTGAAAAATCTCGGGCTTAAGCATCCTTGCAATTTTTTTTTGCCCGAGCGAAGGTCAGGCTTAACTGCAAGGAGGTTAAGGTTCACACTTCATCACAGCTGATGAAAACCAGGTGAGGCACACTGATAAACTGACCCAATGATGTATTTAAATGCCAATGCTGGCAAGAAGGGCATGTCCAATGAAAAGTAATGCTATTGATTAGTTACATCTCTAGATTCTGCCTACTCTGACACATTTTGCCCCAGGTGTTCAAAGAGTTTTCCAGACTTTGTGTATATGCAGTATTGTGCAGCAGCTTTTATAATAAATCAGTTCGATTTTGGACCTTACCTTGCAGTGTGGCCACTTTTGTTTTTTTCACAGTACAACCTCGTATTTTTTTGTTTTAGTAATATGTACAGGTATAAATTGTTTTTGATGCTCGTGGTATTAGCTAGTTATATTAGGAGTACAGGTAGTCCCAGGGTTACTTATGAGATAGAGACTGTATGTTTGTTCTTAAGTTGAATTTGTATGTAAGTCTGAACAGGTACATTTTTTAAATAAATGTAATTAGGACAGATGTTTGTCTCAACAAATCATTAGGCAGCGTAGTGTCAGTTACTGTATAAAATTCCCACTGTGAGTTAATCACAAACAAAGCAAAAAAAAAATCTTTAAGGAGCCTAGACATTCATTAACTTCTGGAGCAAGCTGTGATTTTTGATATGCAAAAAGAAACAACTGCAGAGTTTATCTTGGTCATTACAGAGTTACAAGAGGCTGCAGAAAGAGCTCACCCCCTAGCATCACCCACAACCTCAGCTGTGTTTAGCAAAAAAATTCTTCCGCAAGTCATGCAAACCGCCCCCTACAAGCCACCGTCTTGCACGCGAGCAAGCAGCGAAGCCCGTATGTATCTAGGAGTCGTCCATATGTTGGATGTCCTTAACCCGGGGACTACCTGTCGTGTGTAGAATTTATAGTGCTGCAAATGTTTTTATTTTAGTTTTCATTGTTTATTGCATGGATAGGGTCATTTTTGAGTCTGGACCACTGCCTGAGTATAGATTTAGCTTTAGAGGTTTGAGAACCTAAATAAGTGTGAAAAAATAGAACCTATATAATTTTTTATTAAGGTTACTGTTAGCGATTGGAGACTGCATGATATGTCTGATTATATACGGTTGCATAGCTTAGTACATTCAGCTCACGTTTGCCTTGCATGGTGAAGCTCTTCATTTACTGACCTGGAATATGTATGCAGATAAGGACTTTTTTTTCTGACGTTCTTGATGCACACATTTGTCAGTGTCAGTGGATATACAGAAAAAAAAAGTTAAAAAAAAAAAAACATTTTTGGGGATGTGAGTCAATGCCAGATTTCTGTACTGAAAAGTTTATTTTATTGTAGGCTTGGAAAAAGGTTTGAACCTCAGGGATTTATTGCTTTGGAAATAGAAGAAAGATTCGTGGAGTGCTGCTTCTATTGAATCAGTAGGTGTACTCACCCAGGTCTTTAGTAGAATAGATAAAATAATTCTCCCCATGAAGCTCTCTTAGAAGTAGTGGCTAAAAGTTTCAAACTTCAGTTTGCTCAAGTAGGGAAAACAAAAGAAAAACAATGCAAAAATCAGACTGTACAAAATCCATACTTGATTTTATTACACTTCTGATATTATAAAAATCCAATGTGTTTATATATATATATATAGGTGTATATACATATATACAAATATATTTAAATATATTGGGGGAAGGTGTGGGTGTATATACAAATATAGCCAAATTTATACATGGATGTAAATTACCAACTCATTTTTGATTTCTTGATAGCAGCCTTCAGCATACTCATATGAGCAGATGGTCAGAAGCCAACAAAAGCCCTACAGGCACATGTAACTGCAGTTGTAGATGATTTTTGTCTGTCTTTCTTGGCTTCTTGGTGATGCTACAGTCATAGAATAGCAGATTATCATTACTCCTTTAACTTTCTTTCATTTCCAGCAAATAGTACAAACTTGAGGTTAGATTTAAAAAGAACCAAAGGGGTTCTGTACCTCCTGGTCATCACGCATGCGCAGTGAGATCGGATTTTTTCATTCTTCATCACCCGATCTTGTGCCTGGGTAAGGTGACGTAGAATGAAGAACCTGAAAGAGAAGACAAAGATGGTGGAGCCCGGAGCGGATGCAGGGACGACACGGGACTCAATGCAGGACACCCCTGGAGTGATCGGACTGCCCTGCGGGATTGAAAATAAGTGTATTTTTTTTTTTGAGTTTAGGTCCTCTTTAGGTTAAATATACCATTTATAGGGTAGCTGCAGAGGGAAGTCAACTCACTCTTTGGAGCCCAACTTCTACCTTGTACACTCATTATCTATTATAACTTTGCAGCTCTTCAATCATATGGCTGCCTCTCTTTTTTTTTTTTCTCAGCACCCTGTGCACTTCCACACTTTTTCTCTCTTATACGCTTCTGCATTGCATTCAGAGATTCTTATCTGCATACCTGGTGTATTAAGTCCGTATTTGAGTTACTGTTGCCTTTCTATGTCGTCAAAACTCATCAACAAGGCATTTTTTACCCAAAGAAGTGATGATAATTCTGATATTTCCCTTCAGATTGTAAACTGTCTGGGTCTATGTAAACCTTAGAGATGGTTGTGTGTGAAACAGATCAGCAGTTTCTGAAATACTGAGACTAGCCGGTCTGGCACCAACAATACGCCACACCTTTCCTCATTTTGATGCGCCCTTTGAAATGCAGGTCTTTTTACAGTTTAATAGGTATAACTTATAAGTTAGAGGTTAGTGAGTGTATTTCTTCCAGGTTTTCTCCTTGTTCCTAAAAATATTCTCTTAGGTTGAAAAAGAGTTCCTATGCTCTAACAAATGTACATGACAATCTTTCTCCATTTGTGTTAGTGACATAATGCTACATAATATTATCACTGTTACCTTAAGAACAATATTAACTTTGTTCAATAAATTTTTACTTTTTATTCACTTATGGACTTTAGGTATACTACTCAACTGTGTGATGTGTGATACATCCCTGTGCTCCTACTCTTCAGGTTCCTGACCTCTTTACCAGCAAATCCCACCTGTAAAAATGATTTGTTTTGTAACACAGGAGCAGATTTATTTGCAGTTCTTTTGAAAACTGACAACAAAGTTTGCAGTGTCAATAGGAATTATCATGGTATTATTGCTGCTTTGATATTACGGGTTCATCTCCTAAACTGCAAACACCATAAATTAAAGGAGCATTGAAAGTTACCCACTTCACTGCCAAAATGTTAAAATTCCTTTCATGCAGACCAATTTTTTTTTCAGTTTTGTAATGCATTTTTTATGTCCACTCTTAGTTTTATTAGTGGTGGTTCAAAAGCAGTTAATATGTAATTATTTAAATAAATACCCTTAGTTATCCCAATCAGCCCTAAAGTAAATCCTTCTTTTCTTTAGCTGTTATTTTTCTGCTGATTAGTTTAATATGTTGTATATATATATATATATATATATATATATTATTATTTATATTTTCAATTTGAATGTTTTTGCTATTATTGTGTTTCCCCATTTTTTAGTATCATAGTAAAAATGTACAACATTTAAAAAGTAGTCCATTTGTAAATAACCAAGTTTTATAATAAAAGTATAGTTTTGTGTCATTAGAAACTAGACAAATTAAAAAAAATGTGCACATTCATATACAATCACCCTAGTTAACTTAAGCTTACCCTGACCAAAATAGGAAAATGTAAATACACTTTACGTTTTCTCTATAGACTTAATGGAAAATAAAAGATAAGACTGAAAAAAATTATCTGGTTTGTATAAAAATGTTTACTTTTGTTATCATAAGTAATGACAAGTGTATCACCAATCCATAGCAGGTATGTAAAATTTGCTCTGGTTCATAATAGGTAAACAGAGAAGAGAGGTTGTGTTTTAAATAGTTTACTGGTGCTATACTTTGTAAATTAACAATGTGTATTAGCACAAGTTGAGTTACATTTGCTGGGAAATACTATAACATGATCCTCCCCTTTGTTTGCTACATCCCCATCTCTTAGATTGTAAGCTTTCTGGGCAGGGTCCTCTCCTGTGTCATTGTTTGTATCTGCCTGTCACTAAAGGTGAAGTTGTCCTGTAAACCTCTTTAAATTGCAATTCTGTTTTGTATAAAGGCACTGTGAGTGTGTCTTTAATAATTGATAAAAGACAAATCAACATTTACAGTTAGGTCCATAAATATTTGGACAGAGACATTTTTTTTCTAATTTTGGTTCTGTACATTACCACAATTAAGTTTAAATGAAACAACTCAGATGCAGACTTTCAGCTTTAATTCAGTGGGTAAAACAAAAAGATTGCATAAAATGTGAGGAACTAAAGCTTTTTTTTTACACAATCACTTCATTTCAGGGGCTCAAAAGTAATTGGACAAACAAAAAAGCTGCAAATAAAATGTTCATTTCTAATACTTGGTTAAAAACCCTTTGCTGGCAATGACAGCCTGTAGTCTTGAACTCATGGACATCACCAGATGCTGGGTTTCCTCCTTTTTAATGCTCTGCCAGGCCTTTACTGCAGCGGCTTTCAGTTGCTGTTTGTCCGGCACCCTGTCTGAAGTTTAGTCTTCAACAAGTGAAATGCATGCCCAATTGGGTTCAGATCAGGTGATTGACTTGGTCATTTAGGAATATTCCACTTTTTTGCTTTAATAAACATCCTGGGTTGCTTTGGCTGTATGTTTTGGGTCATTGTCCATCTGTATTATGGAATGCCTCCCAATCAGTGTGACTGCATTTAGCTGGATTTGAGCAGACAGTATGTCTCTGAACACCTCAGAATTCATTCGGCTGCTTCTGTCCTGTGTCACATCATGGATAAACACTAGTGTCCCAGTGCCACTGGCAGCCATGCACGCCCAAGCCTTCACACTGCCACCGCCATGTTTTACAGATGATGTGGTATGTTTTGGATCATGAGCTGTTCCACGCCTTCTCCATACTTTTTTCTTGCCATCATTCCGGTAAAGGTTGATCTTGGTTGCATCTGTCCTAAGAATGTTTTTCCAGAACTGTGCTGGCTTGTTTAGACGTTTTTGAGCAAAGTCAGATCTAGCCTTTCTATTCTTGAGGCTTATGAGTGTCTTGCACCTTGCGGTGCACCTCTGTATTTACTTTCATGCAGTCTTCTCTTTATGGTAGACTTGGATATCGATACGCCTACTTCCTGGAGAGTGGTGTTTACTTGGTTGGCTGTTGTGAAGGGGTTTCTCTTCACCATGGAAATTATTCTGTGATCATCCACCACTGTTGTCTTCCGTGGACGTCCAGGTCTTTTGGCGTTGCTGAGTTCACCAGTACTTTGTTTCTTTCTCACGATGTACCAAACTGTAGATTTTGCCACTCCTAATATTGTAGCGATTTCTCAGATGGGTTTTTTTCTGTTTTTGCAGATTAAGGATTGCTTGTTTCACCTGCATGGAGAGCTCCTTTTACCATATGTTGTCTGTTCACAGCAAAATCTTCCACATACAAGCACCGCCCCCTCAAATCAATTCCAGGCCTTTAATCTGCTTAATTGATAATGACATAACGAAGGAATTGCCCACACCAGCTCATGAAATAACCTTTAAGTCAATTGTCCAATTACTTTTAAGCCCCTGAAATGAAGTGATTGTGCAAAAAAGGCTTTAGTTCCGCACATTTTTTACCTTATTAACCCTATTAAAGAGCATAAAAAGGCAAAATGACTGCTTTAAAAAACATTCATAAACCATAGTATAGTGGTTAACACAAAATACTTGAAAGAAATGAGACAAATATATTGATAAGCATCATACTGATAAAAGATAACATATACCGCTATGTTCTAGAGACAGTTTGTTTATCAAGAAAGCAAGACCTTATCTTGAATGATTCTCTTAAACATAGTCATCAAAGATTTTAGATTCTGCTGCTCAGCCTTTCTACTAACTGTGGACAAACTGCAGCCACTTCCATTCTGAGTCCTATAATACCTTTCTGAACCAACCCCTCAGATATATGGTATTACTTCATATCTTCAGCATCAGACTCCATCAGCTGACAAATCTTAACAATGACTGGACAACTTCTTGTTTTTGGTAGTTTTACACTGAGAAAACTAGCTGCAACATAAACCTACTACATTGGTAGAATTGACCTTCCTCGATTACTCGACATTTACTATTACAGACCCTAGAAAATTTGCTTTCTTGCGGCTTAACGGATCAATCACAACCTTTTTTTCAATATGTCTTTTACACTTTGTTCGTGGACTGATCGTAGGTCTTGGAACCAACTCCTCTGATATATGATATTATTTATTTATTTTTAATTATTTATTCATTTATTTATTTATTTTTGCTGTTCGTTGTCTGTTGGACCCTTTACTAATATATATGTATACATTTGCAAGATAATTAAGGATCTTGCTTTCTCAGTATTGGGGGGAAAAAACTGAAAAATGTTATGTAGCAGGGGTCAGTGATTTAATATATGCTCAGCACCAGTACCTTTAGAAAAACTTCTAAGCATGGTCAATATTTGGAAGTTTTTAGGATGAATAAGATCATTGGAAGGAGCACCTAAGAAAGAATATTGAGAATAACTTGATCAGAATTGATGGCACCTGTATACATTTATTAATATTGGAGTATTTCTGGAAGAATGTTTTACTTATTATACTTACTGGTCATTATATATAGAAGGAGCTATTAGGAAGGAAGGTATTAGCGAACGTCAGTATATATGAAAGACCTTTTTTTTAGAATAATAGTATCTAAAGACATATGTTCCTATCTATAAATTTAAATCTTTGACAAATCTATGGAAAAGTTCTGAGAATAACTGTATCTAATGAAGGAGATTCTAGGATGATGGTATCAGTGAAAGAAACACTTAAGATGGTCATTATCTAATAAAGATGTTTTTAGGATGCCAGTATCTAAAGTAGGAGTTTTTAAAATGACCAGTTATCTATGGAAGATATTATTTACATGATGTTATCCATGAGGGGCATTAAATAGGGTTGGGTTTTATGTATACAATAATGTATTGGTATGAAAGTATTTTAAGAAAAAGTTCTTAGGGTTGTAGTATCTATTGTAGGAGCTGCTAGGATGTCAATATCCTCAATGTCACTATGTAATCAAAAATGAAGTATCTTTTTTAGATTGCAAATTTGTTTCATTTACATTCAGCTGTATGTAACATGCTGGTTAACAAAGCTGAAAAAATTCATTAATGCCTAAATACATCCTATAATACTTACAATTACTGAGCATATACAGACATGTATATGTATGCTGAAAGTATCAGCAGAAAGGCAAACAAAAAGCTATAACAAAATGTATTAATGTAGCGTAAAAACAATGGAAATAAGAAATGAGGTAAAGAAGGGGTGTTGCTCAAAGTGAGATGCATACTGCTAGTTGTAAATGCTGTAACAGTAGATGGTACATGTGTAAATGGTACATGTTCAGATGGAGATCTCCAGTACCTAGGAATTGATTGAGGTAGTACAAAAAGGAAAAATTCTGAAGACTGGTATTTAGTAACTTAGAAGGAATGTGGGATGTATGTTAAGAGTGTAAGTTTTGGAGAGGCTATGACATTATTCAAGTATACAGTATTATATAGACCGATCAATATATATCACGGTTTTTAGACCTGTTTTAATTAAATGTGACACCAGAAGCAAAGATCAGAATGAGTAGATACATTTGATTAACCATACAGATTAATACATTTTCCTATGCTAGCATAATCAGCATAATCTACTAATGATCAAAAAAAATATAGATGTAATATGTGATGCAACACTCAGCCCCAGATTCAGACAACTATTATGTAAAAAGTACATTTATAGGTGAAAGTGTTTACAGTATGTGCAGGCCTTGTGTAAACTGCAGACATTTTTGACAGTTTTTGTATGCATCATGAGAAATGAAACCTGATAATACTGTTTGAGATGCCTGTTGACTAAGCAATCATGGCCAAATAATACAACAAAGGAAAGTATACCAAATATGAGGGACAATACCCTAACAGAATCAGTGAGTGTTGAGGGATACTATTACATTGAAATACAAACCAAATATTATCTGTAATTGGATATTTCCAAACTCCCAATCCCAGGATGTTCAAATACTCACTACTGATATTGAGCAAAAGCGCAGGAAGCCAGACAACGTTGATAAGAGGAAAAGGTCAGAAAACATGTTACCGAAATTACATTAAAAAAGGATGCCTATATTTAAAAAGACAATTTCTTAGGCCAACTTTATTGAGATTTGAAACCCCATTCTTAAAGGTGAATGGAAGGTAAAATCAAAAGTCTCCTTTGCAGTGGGGGTCGCCTTGCACTCTAAAAGTAGTATGTTTTTTTTGAAGGAGGTGACATAAACAGCAGTCTTCCTTTCCTTACCTTTCCATGCCTTTTGATGTCATAACCCACAATCCAGGACCAACAGTCCTGCATTGTTTGTTGCTGATCCACAATCCAGAGCATTGGAGAGACTGCTGGAGCAGTGGGGGATAGTACAACCGAAACTTCTGTTCATGTTAAGTTCAGGTTTAAAATAAAAATCCTTATCTTTATGTTGCTTTACTTTTTACAGTGCTTGCTTTTTTATATCTACCAGGGGTTCAGCCTTTTACTAGGCAGATGTATATGTTTTTGTATGCACGTATTTCTTTGTATATTGTTAATTGAGTTGTCAGTTAAATTACCATATTTTTTGCCCTATAAGACAGACTTTTTCTTCCCCAAAACTGGGGGGGGAAAGTTGGTGCGTCTTATACGACAAATACCGTGTTTCCCCGATTTTTGATAAAATAATTAAAAGACACTTACCCGATAGCCGATCCTGTGTGTGTCTCCTCGATGCTGGCTGCAGTGCAGAGCCAAACTGAAACTAAGAAGCCGGC
>NC_092858.1:41292678-41309688 GCF_032062135.1 Pyxicephalus adspersus
ATGGCACAGAGTGATCAGAAGGGGACAATCAATGGCACATGAGTGATCAGAAGGGGAATACCGGTATGAATGGCACATGAGTGATCAGATGTGTATGCAGCGTGGCAAGAACCCCCACTCCTCCAGACTGATATCTACCTCAAAAGACTTTTTGGTAACTACTCCCACCAACCATGACCTTTCTGCATTACACAATGGAGGAAAAAAGGTGGGGATAAATAATACCATCATTAAAATCCTGTTTATCGTGGGGGTTACGGTCCAAAGCCACCCACAAATAAATGAAAATCTGCGATACAGGGATGCCACCCCCAATTGCTTTTTGTTTTTTGTTTAAGCCATAAATTACCCCCACAGTCTTTAAACACATGCAGAAAACCAATGGAAGAATATATAGAGTTTTAGGTAAATTCAAAGACGTTTCACATTTATAGTGAGTACTGTATGTACTGTACAGTACTGTAATGCAGCGTAGCCTTTAGTTCTTTTTCAGAATCAAAATCTGCTATATACTGGTACCGCGATATATGAACCATGATATAGAGGGGGATTATTGTATATGACCAAATGGAAAGGTCTTTTTTAAATATTTACCATAACTTGTTCATTAAGGTCATCTAAATCTGTGAATCATTATCTGCGAATCACCTGGTTGCTGACCCTGTACTGTCTGACCTCCCATTGTGTCCCTTGTCCTGCTCTTATGGGCTGCTGGTCCTTCCCCAGATGCCATTTTTTGTGCACAGAAGTCCTTGGGGCAACCATGTGCTGGGATGGCGCTAATAGCCTCTGATTACTCTGGTAATGAGTGTGGAGTTAGATTGGGAGATTGGGATTTGGTCAGCACTGGTGCTGGACCAGGGCCTTACATTTTCTTAACATGCAGGTAAGGTACACAGAAAAAAAACTGACTAAAAACATGAAAACAAAATAGAACATGCTTAAAAAAACACAGAGGTGTAAGATACAAATTTCATGCTCAGATCTGCAAGGGGTGGTAATTTCTTTTGGGCAGAGTCCTCTCCTCCTTCTGTGTCATTGTTTGTATCTGTCTGTCATTTGCAACACCTATTTATTGTACAGAGATGTGTAATATGTTGGCACTATATAAATACTGTTTAATAATGTTGATCATATCTTCAAGACTGCTGGAACACTAATATTTTCAGGAGAAAAGGATTCACATTGGCAGTTCCCATACTTTCCCAATACAAGTTTCCTTCAGGCTTTAAGGTGTTGCTTGGGCTCGTATTTTCAGTTAACTTAACTTATTTTCAGTTAACTTAAAAAATCACTGCCTGAACATAGATCATTATTACTAAAGCAAATGACTTGGCTTGGTAAACTAGTCTAACAAGAAGAGAACTCTGTGTGCTAAAGAAACCTCTGTGGCATAAAATATGTCAGTCGATCATGTTTGATCATGTAATGTCAGATTATATGCTTTTTGCCCAGGTCTTCACATTAAGAAAAACATAACCAACCATCTGTACACAGATGTTGTGAAGAGCTATTTCTGTCACTGTACTGAACCCCTCCAAAAGAAAACTGCTTTACACTTTGTATTTTCTTATTTTTTCAGTTACAGTTTTTTACAATTGTGAAAGTGGGCTGCTTTTTCCTAATTGTGTCACTTGTCACCATAACCATTTTGTGATTAGGTTGAAGATGTTATAGAGTAGGTGACCCACATGGGGATCAATTAAAACCTCCTTTATTCCCCACCCCAAATTAAATTCATGAAAGTAAAATGGGTGAGATGATTTTTAAACACATTCTTTGAAGAGAAGGTTTGTCACTAACCTAAATGTGGTACCATGGGCTAATGAAAATGTATACGTATGTATTATACAACTTCGTGTGCTCTACTTTTTTGGTACTAAGAGAGATATTTGTGCTTTGTCGTTTTCTGTTATGCCATGCAATAGGGTGCCACAAATTACCTTAGCTTTCAAACCCAGAGGGCTCAACTTTTTGGTTACAGTGACTAATACCTAATGTGAAATCAATTTATGCATCTAGCTTGAGATCCTTACATCCATACAAGTACTAACACATAACCTATCCTTAGTGATTCTGTAACACAACTTTTCCCATCTTGCCCTCCAAGTCACATTACATGCTGCCCCTCTCACCACCATACACATTTTCCATTTTGAACTTAAGGATGCGTTGGGCCAAACAGTTCTAGAACCAGAGACATGATGTCTACTAAGTGTGTACATTCGGTTTTTAGAATGTTTTACCTGATTTTAATAATGGTGGTCTTTCTCTTTTTCATCTAGCATGTAAAAAAACAGAGGGAGACAAATATTTGCTTCAGCCATTCTCCACTCACCACCATTACCAAGAGCTGACATTTATTGTTTCTGGTCTAATTGATTGTAAGGTGGGGGATCATATACCTGGTGTTGTTGTCCTTTTGTTAGATGGAACATTTTGAATTTGTTGGTTGGTACTGAAAATAATTTTAATTAATTGCCATTTTCTGGCTTTAATTATTGGGCCTTACAGTTTCCAAGACAATGGCCCTGATTCATGAAAGCTCTCCAGGCTGGGGATAATACACTTTCAGAAGTGAAGCTGGGTGATCCACAAAATATGGACTGGATTTTTCAAAATTAATTGCTATTTGCTAGCAAATGTTTTGAATCCTGGACCAGATCCCTTCCAGGTTTGGTGGATCACCCAGCTTCACTTCTGAAAGTGTATTATCCCCAGCCTGGAGAGCTTTCATGAATCAGGGCCAATGACTACAATTATTAACAGCAAGGCCATATTTAAGCCATAGTGCATGATTACATTCATGGTTCTGAACGCAAATATACCCAATCTGCAGTTGCTAGATTTTCTCCCTAGACCATTTTGCAAGTTATTATTATCTTGTATTTATATAATGTTAACAACTTAGTCCTTAGTCATGTCAAAAAGTCTTCTTTAGAGGAGCTTATGTGCATACCATAGTGGAGGCAGTGACAGCATCGGCAATAATTACCTCCATTATTATTGGCAATGTTATCAATAAATATCCAGTTAATTTGTGTCATTGGCAGATAATAAAAAGCTTCCTCTTAGTAATTTATATTCAGTATATTGGTGTCAGTGGTATTACCATGTATCTATATATCAGTATTATATTTATGTTCAGTTATTGGCAAGATGAAGATCACTGAAGTACCTTCAGTACCTATGTTCAGACAGACTGGAAGGTTGCAGTGCATTTAACACTTTCTCATGCCCCTGTACCGCTACCTGTGGTGAGATGCTTTTACCCAAGGCAACCCATAAATAATGAATGGAGACAGCAGTGTGTGGTTCAGTCCCTCTGGCCTATAAAATGTTCAAACAGGTTCATTCGAGAACCCATGCAGCATTACAGGTGGCTGAGCAGCTGCAGTATTGAATTTAGCCTTATTGTTTGACTGTTCAAAGTAGAAGATTTGGAAAATTGCAACAAATATATAGGTGTTGTCTTCCCTGTTAAAACATTGTAAATTTGTTCAGATGGTTTTCAAATCGAGACGCTGCTCCCAAACAGCTAAGGGACATTTCAGGCCCCCTGTGAGTTTGGCATTTTCATTCGGGCTCAACTGCATGACCCTTTTTTTTTAAACATAACAGCATTTTACTTTGCAGCAGATTGAAGTTCTTTTCCCAAAAGCAACATGTTACCTTTTGGCTGTGCAATTGAAGCTTAAAGATTTGCACTACAGCCACATGCAAATCTGGTTGCCCACAGTGCAGTTTGCCTCTCCCAGCTGCACAGGAGCAGTGAGTCGGAGGCCAGAAAACCAGTTTTACAACACAGTTTTACTTGTGACTAAATTACAATTTGTCACACATGTCCTCTATTACAAATACATAACTAGGTTAGATAATCCTATATTTATGTCTGCTTTAACTATCTTCAAGTCCCATATCTAAAATGATTAGAAAGGAATTAATTGTTATTACTGATGATAAATGTTTTTTTTACAGGTTGTTTTTCAACCACCTGCCACATTTGCTCCTGATCACGGAAGAGCTGGAATTTTTTGTTCTAGGAGACTAGAAGGTAAGTGACAACCTGATTGTAAAATGATTATTTACATTTTAAAGGGGATCTGCTATCAAGCAGAAATGACTTTCACATCTAGTCAGATATAGTTGCATGTTTTGAGTAAATACAACAATGAATAACTGTCCTTGCTGACCTGATTCTAAAGGTACTGATTGGCTAGTTGGTGTTCTCATACTCTTCCTTTAATAACATCTTCTAATCACTGACCCCGAATGAGTATGCAGCTCTATTGTGTCTACAGTGTGTGACATAAACAGTTGAGAAACAAAAGCTAGGCAATTATTCTTATTCCATATGTTGCTTACACACGTGCAATAATTATCATAGGAAACTAACGACTGTTCGGAACCTAACGACCGTTCGTCCAACAATTGAGGATTGTCTTTGGAAACGAACGACTGTCCCGGTGGATCTGATTGAGTGACCATTCTCGCAAATCTCTTGTGTGTACGGTTGTTCAGTGATCGTGGGTGGTTCTGCAGTACACTTTCTCCTTTACACGTCACTTCCTGCATCGTTCAAATGATTGTATCTAGTGTGTGTACATTATTGGTGGATTATTTTTGAATGATCATATTGTTACAGCATGTACACAATTGTGCACAATACGATTGTTTAAAATAATTGTGCATAATCGTTGATCTGTAGTTAGTCGTTCGTTTTCTAACGACAATTATTGCACGTGTGTACCTGGCTTTAGATTGAATTTAGCAATTGTATCTTGCATAATATCTCAGTATAGGTGTTTGCATAATCTCTTCAATCTAGGTGCAGATATTTCGGAACAACCTTTGCTAGGTTCCATATTTCTAATAATGCACAAAATTCCCACTTCTAAAAAGTTTGGCTATGTTAGCTTGAATTTAAAAGTATAAATGGTTTCTATATTGATTTACAAATCAAATGTTGATTTACAACAGTGCAATGCTGATTTACATTTCACCGATGCACTTGTAAGTAAATTTGTCTTCAGGGTGCTTGAAATTTGGGTAGCTCATACATTTTGCAATGCAACATGGCATTTTTTAAATGTGTCTGTTTTTGGATTTAAAATAGTTTTCGGTGTTTGGTATGTTTCTTTTACAATGTTTTTTATTGAAGAACTTTGGAAAAACTGTAAAAAGGCAATCATCCAAAGTCAGATGCAAAATGTAAAGAATAAGGTCTATACAAGGGCCTTACAACATCGTTGTGCAAAGCTTGTAAAAGAAAAGGGGGTAGTTATGGTGTTTGACCATGGAAGAAACAAAGTGATAAATTTGAAGGTAACATTTCTACAAACATTTCTATAGTAGGAACTTTGTGAGATGTCCTAAATATTGAAATTACTTAACCACAGTGAACGTCAAAAAGGAAAACACATCTGTGAACCATTTTAATGTCGAAAAAGGAACATCTATACCTGGGGGAAAGAGGGAGCAATTACCAATATTGAAATAATCAGCAGGGAAGTTGCTTTTAGTGTTACGAGTTAGCTTTTAATATTGTAGTTCAATTGTAGCAACTCATGATATGTCCATTAACAGGACAATCAATTATTGTCATAACACTGATCCCAGACCATAGCTTTTATTTTATAATAAATATGCTTGTTTTGACAAAGCTCATTCAGGTTCCAAAGTATTTTTTATTGTCTGCCACAACATTATCAGTTGTGATGGTTCTCAGGTGTGCAGCTTCATGATCATTTTTTGGACTGCCCTTACTACTACAGTAGTATACCTGCTGCCTCATCGTTATGGGTACAGACACCTCCACCTCTGTTTTTTCTGCTGACAGGTATTATCACCCCAGTATGCATGTGGATCTGATCTGTTTGGCTTCCTAAACAGCCATTGGAGGCTCTAGGCTCATTCACATTAGATTATGACTTGATCTAGCTAGTATACTGAAATCCAGAGACTCTAGACCAAATCTCCATCTGTCCAGAGACTTTAGTCTTGTGTCAATGGACGAGTTTCACATAATTTTGAGATGTTTCTGAATAAATTTGGAATTCATTGACAGGTGCAGTCAATGTTCAACTGTCCTTCTTCTGACATCATTTAACCTGTTAAAGTGGGGTTTTGCACTCCTGTAGGATTGTATGGAAATGCAAAATGTGCTTAAAGCGAACAAAAGTCTTTAAACATTGGCACTAACAATAAATTGTTTGTGGGTCCCCATTCTCATTGTATAACTATAGGCATGCAGGGCTTGGTTTGTTATTAGGTTACAAAGGCTGTGGTTTGGGACACTGTCTGCTTGGGATGGTGCCCCCCAATCCCCCTTTAAATGTCCACAAGTCTTACTTAGCACTCCACTACTACTAACACTAAGCCTAATTCCCTGTCAAACATTTTGCGTCTATTTCTCCAATAGTAGTAATGTTGATCGCTGGTCAGTGAAGAAGTAATAAAGATATCATTGATTTTAGTTTAGTGGTTATTTCTCTTATTGCTAATTCTATGCGACTCACTTGTGGAATGGCATCAATGCTAACTATAAAATACCTGTTGCATGCTGATGAAGACAAATGTACATGACATTTTTCCTGATATTCTGTTTAAGGTTTTACCTTTTTTTTAAAAAAAGAACACTGGTTGGTTCAATAAGATGCTGTGTCTCTGTAGATATGTTTTTTAGTTGTATCGGTACAAAACTGATTTGTCTCAGTGGTCATGTTTTAGATTATATATATATATATTGTGACAGTGTCCCAAAAATGGCAGGGAAAGTGCATTAAAGGCTCCAGGTAAATGAAAGTGATTAGGTTTGTATAGGTTTTTAGGAAGAAACCAGGGACTTTGGGGCCCTGGTGCCGGCCAAGGGAGTGAAAGGGTGGGTTCCTGGACCCAACCCTGATTTGGGTTATATGCACCTGCACACAGGTGCAAGGAAGGAAGGAATTGATCAGCAAGAGGCTAAGAGAGAGCCAGTATGGATTCCAGGCTGAGAGAGAGCCAGAGTGGATTCCACGCTGAGAGAGAGCGAGAGTGGTTTCCAGGCTGAGAGAGAGCCAGAGTGGATTCCAGGCTGAAGAGAGAGCCAGAGTGGATTCCAGGCTGAAGAGAGAGCCAGAGTGGATTCCAGGCTGATATACTGTGATTTCATCATATTCAAAAACATTTGTTTTGTGAGCTATTGATTTCCTTTTTTGGATGGGACTTTCCAGCATTGGTGTAATTGTTTTCTATGTAGATGTGGAGATCTCTCAAAAAAAATACTAAATCACAGTATTGTAAGGCTCTTGAATTAATTTTTGTTTATATTGTTGTTGTTGTCTTTTCAAATCTTGATTACCATGATTACCTTTTTTAACACAGTGGATTTATTTTGAAGAAGAATTAGACCCTTTACATTTTTAGCAAGGTTGGAGGAGTTTGTGGCTATTTTGGTAGTCATATCCAGCCAGCATTTACCTTGCAGAAAGTTGCTGCCTGCCAATGACCTCACCTGTGACACAACTACATGCTGGAACTCATTGTCGGCGATGCTGTAGAGGCTGCTCCTCTTCCCTACCTTCTCCTCGCTCTAGTCCTCTTTACCTACCATTTTCACCTCATCTTTCTCTCCCTCTTATCCTTCTCCATTTCTATCCATGGCCGTAAACTTAACATGACCTGGGCATGTCCCACATTATTAAATCCCCGTCAGTGATTTTTTGGATGGCAAGGCCACAAGTAAAATGCTCCCAAGCGTTTACAGTTTATTGGAATTCTGGGTATCAGTATAGCAGGGGTAAGGGTGTTGAGGTTGGTTTGTAGGTAAAAATAAAATTATGTTGAGAAGAGATGTTGAGTAGTTTATAGTAGCCTAATAATATGTTTCTAGACTATTTTTGCTTGGGCCTGCTCCAGTTTCTTCAGGTGTTGTTGAAGTATGAGAGATGTAAATGGCATTTAGCACAGTAGCTGTTTGGGAAGACAGCCAATTCTGTCTGCAGTCTTAATTTATTACATTGTGTATACATGGTTACTGGCTTTATTCCGTCAGTCCTGGCTCTCACTCCTGTACTTTATTTTAACATACAAACATAAAAAGGGTACTCACTTTTTCCTGTCAACAGTAGACGGTCTTGGTAAGTGCCTTACCATACTTACGTTTGCTGAAGTCTTACTAAAAAAAGTGTTTATATAGAAATATTATAACAGATTATC
Organism: Pyxicephalus adspersus; assembly: GCF_032062135.1. Classification (NCBI taxonomy): domain Eukaryota; kingdom Metazoa; phylum Chordata; class Amphibia; order Anura; family Pyxicephalidae; genus Pyxicephalus; species Pyxicephalus adspersus. The sequence continues at coordinate 41,300,878 of NC_092858.1, forward strand.
TAACCACATAACCAGTGATGTTTGAACCAAGCTTTCTTGACCCTTTTTACCATGGAGGAACCCTAAAATAACTTTCAGGTCTTCAGGGAACCCCCACTATATACCAACGCTCACCTGTTACTAGTATTAAGTAAAAAAGGAAAATATATTCAAAAAAGCTAGGCATTCCCTTAAAGCTTTTAGGAGAAATCTTGCCAATGTGATATATTTAGAAATGCCACTCCATCCCATTCATTGGGTTTCTTACAGTGCATCTGCGCAGGACACATTATTGGAATTTGAGTCTATTCTGAAGTTCAAGAGGCTACATGGATTCACTGGTTGAATTATGTGTAGTAGAAGGATGTTACAATCATTAGGTATACGTCCCTTCACTCCCTGAGTAAGTTACACTGCAATTGTTAAACATTTGACTGTGCTACTAATAGGGACAAAGAACTAGTCTGGAATATTTCTGTCTGTGCAGTAAGACATATACAGTAATTATCTCTACTCTGTCACTGAAGTATAAAACCTGTATATGCTTGAATGATTTCACATAGTGCTATGAGATCCTAAGAGCTCTGGAGTGTATCTTGCTCCGTTGCTGAATTTTTAGGGGAATTTTTTTGTGTATTGAATTGTTTAGTGATAGGAAATTTTCACATGTGACAATTGCATAAAGAGATACCATAGAGAAATATGACCCCTGCTTCCCAAGTGGTGGTTTCTGGGACACATGCATTTCCTGTGATGTTCTGTGTGGCTTTTAGTAGATTTAAGTAATGTTAACAACAAGTCTTATGAGGCAGGAGACAACTACTATAGGATAGTTATCGTCACTGACCAGCTCTTCTAGCACATAGGTGGTTCCTGATCAGATCCTTTGGTGTGACTGCAGTCTCAGACAGCTTTCTGTAGCATGTTCTTCTCTGAGTGTCATGTGTGGTGATCTCAGGGGCCGCACTTGTGGTCTCAGTATCATGAAAGTTGACCACCAAAGACCATGGAAGTCACTGCTCTGTCTCTGCCACCTCTTGCTTTGCTGGTCATCCCATCATTGGGATGGATGCTCTCCCCAACTAATAAAGTGTGGGAGGTGAGTATATGCAGAGCTTTTTCCCTCAGTGAGGTCAAGATTTGCATTTTTTGGTTTTTGATCATAAAAATCCAAATTGTTACCACAAAACCAAACACAGACAAATAATAATGGCTGTATAAGACAATGTAGACACTGTCACCATTTCCTGCCAGGGTCCCTACACAGCATTACTTGTCCATACAATTCCTACACCTTTATTGCACTTAACCTAGTCCTTAGTCCTTGCCAGTACAGTCATATTAGTTTAATTGTTTCACTGGTTTTAGGGGGGTTGTGGTGTCATAGGAGTCTACAGTTTACCATTCATATTGTATATCATGGCTAAATGAGTTTTGCCACTAAGTTTGTGTTTGGACAACTAGGCTATGTTTACTACACTTTCATGCAGCAATATCACAAGAACCCATTATGACCCAGTATGGTAGCTGAAACTTAAACCTAATAATTAGATTGCGACCAGACAGGTCTTTTATTGCAAAAGGGCCAGTCAATGCCCCTTCTGCAAAAAAATAAACATGCCCACCTATTCAGTTTTTATTTACACTCACTCCCCCAACCAGGTTTTTTTTAAGGTTCTGTATCTTGGGCCATCTTTATTGACCAGTGCAGAATGATATACTGGAAATCCCACATACGCACACAGGAATTCATTCATTCCCGGCATTGAATGATAAGTGATTATTGAGAAAAAGATTGCAACCAGGCAGATAAGTTTGTTTTATTGACAACCATAAACCTGCTTAGTAAAAATCCTTTATCATATTTGTTTAGTTCTGCTTTAACATCCATCAGCTGATTTACTAATCTATCCACTTACAGTATAATTATTTAAAACAAAAGGATGTATGCAGGAATGTTTTCTATTCATGTTTTCTATTCTTAGGTGAAAGTCCGTGTATACGTAGCTCAAGGTTCATCGGCTTTTGTCAGAGCTTACAGCCAAAGCTTACAATTATTACCTTAATAGCTCCTCTGCTGAGAGGACACTTCCAGCTGTCTGCCCAAACTTCTTGGGTATCAATCCCAGGAAGCAAAAGTCTCAGATCTTTCCAGAATCACTGGGCAGACTTTTCTCTGTACAGTAATGTATCCCTTTCTGTTCAGGCCCCTGTCAGCTTTATTTTTGGTTTGAATAACATAAAGATTTGGATGCCCTTTCAGACTTTTATTACTATACACACCAAAATATCATGGTTGTCACCAGCACTACAAATGAGAGAAAAACTGCTTAAAAGGGGATTTCCCTTCACTTTGGAGAGTTTCCTCTGACTCCTTATTTTCTGTAGCTTTTCTGGAACAAAAAATGTAGGGAATTCCCAAAAACAAACACAATGATTAAGAGCAAATGTAAACCCCAACTCGATGACGGTTTTCTCATGAACTATGCATCATAAAAGCTTGCCATGTCATACATTATTGCAGTGTTTCAGATCTTCTGTAGTCTCTGTGGAGCCACTTCCTCTGCATACCTTTGGCACATTGGGAGCTGCCTTTCATTGCTTAATGTTGATATGGGTCATTTGGGTCAGTGATGGAACACTCCTGAACAATGAGCATCAGCAAGGCTGCTCAGAGTTTCACTGTAAGTGAATGTGATAGAATGACCCTCATGTACAGAAGAGTGATATCTGTGAGGCCTAGGTTCAACGACAAATGCCTAACTAGAGGCTAATCCAACAAATCAAATAAATCAGACAAACCGCATGGAGAGAACCAGTGGCAAACCAAATTGTTGCATGAGAGCAGGTAAGAGGGAAAAGCAAGGGTCAAATATGGGAAATAAACAAATCAGGTGAATTATCAAAGGGGTAGAGTTTGTCATCAGAGAGCAAGCTGAGGCTAGTCCAGGCAGCAATCAATAAAAAGGTCAAAACTAGGTATTGAGGTTGGGTACACACGTGCAATAATTGTCGTTTAATCTTTCACAATCCTTTCTAACGACAAAAGACTGTGCGATGCATGGACGAGTTCTGTACATACAGCGCCATTCTGTTCTACGGAGAGGAGAAGGATGAAGCGGCATCTCTCTTCCCTTCATTTTCGTTATGACCATTTCTCCTCCGTCGTCCGTGGATCCACCAAGATGGCTGTCTGGACTTTGGACGACGAGCGCTGTACACACGCCAGATTCTCATCCTATATCAGCCCTTCGATTATCAAACGAGAATCATCGGATGTGTATTGTACCCTAATCTGGAAAGTGAACCCTTAGCAGTTACACAAACACTATAACAAACAAAGTAATCAGGTGCTGGTTTGTTCTGCCCCCGGCCAATCAGGGGTCAAGGAATAGGTCAGGGTTACAAGGGGAGCAGATCTCCAAGTCAGCGTGTGTATTTGCCCCATAAATTATTAAACTCTTGTTAAGACTGTACATGTAAAACATACTGTTGCATAACAACAAGTACAGACATCCCCCAAGTTTGGTATTTAAAGGATTTGTGTACTTTCCCTGCTGTACGGTATTTTTTACAAAATGTTTGCATTAGTTTATGTCCCCCATGACAGTGCCTATTCCTTCCTTTATATTTATTTTGTGAAAATAGTTTGTCTGTTAGCCCTAAAAAGTCCCAAAATTATTCAAGATCTGCCCCTGTCCCCATAGATTTTAATAAGATATGCCTCGGGTCAGGTTTGATGAGTTTGGAACAAGTAGTTAAGCAGGGTGAAAAGTAGCTTTCTTTCCTCCAAGTAAGTTTTTGTTCAGCAATTCAAATTATTTTGTAAATCAAAGCACACAGATTGAGTATATCAAAAGATCCAAAATGTACACAACAAAACAAACACATAAAAATACAGTTATTTATCATTATTTTTTATTTGCATCTGGGGCAGAAAGCATCTTGTCCTAGCTGAACTAGTTAGACTACCCTATAGGAAAAATAATTCTTGATCTTGCCAGAAATGAAATGTTCTTGACACTTTCTTGTGATTTAAAAAGCTGATTCATAAGCATTAAGCAATGTTACATTGTTTGTGTAATCTGATAATCTCTGATGAACAAAAAGGGGTGAATTTGTTTGAAATCAATCCATGGTGGCAATAGGGGAGGAGTGAACAAAGCCATCCAGTATAAAAAAGAATGTTAGTTGCAGGATTACCTAGTGAAATATAAGAAGAAAAGGGCCAGATTTTTCGTTTTGGGTTTTGTATATGCATTAATGTGGCTATAGACATTAGAGTACAGTGAAATATGGTTAACTACCCCACTTAGAGGGTGAATAAATTTGTTCCATAACTCATGAGATGGTGGTGATTGCCTGAAAGCTTAAACAGATTTACTAGGGTATATTTTATACTTTTATATGAACAAAGCTCCCAGAATTGTATCTGCTTAGATCTGCTTAGACAATAAAGAGAATCTTTGCATTGTAAGGTCCAATTATGCTGGCCAGGCCCCCTGCCCCTTTCTAAAATCACCTACAATATGTAAGTAAATAAACATTACTTTTAAAGAAAAAAGTTGACATTGTACTTCCCTCTTCCCTTGTCATTTGCAATCTGGGCAAGTCACCATTCTTCCAGGTAGATTTCTGCAGAATGCAGAACAGACAAAAACTCACAAAAGGACACTCCAATCCAATATGCAAGAGCATATTCATGTTAGATTTCACTTGATTTTTGTTCTCATGAATTTTTAGTCCCAGAAGGACTAATATTATTTCTATGCATGTATGTTTTCCAGCAACATATATATGAGAAGGAGGAGAAGGTCCAGCTATTGTAAGCAGACCTTTCATGTTAGTGCATGGGAAAATGTATTTCATCTTTATCCAACAGTGGGTACCAGGTAAAATGCCATCTGTATGTGTGCTTTTTAAATTTAGTTTAGTAAAGCATTGTTCAGGTAATTAGGGAGGACATGCAGTCTTTTTAGTATGTGGAATGGGAAAATATTGAACTTGGAAGCTTACTATTGCCTAGGGCCATGCCATTCTTTAGACCACCACAATAGAATTTTAAAACTTTAGTAACTACTATGGCATCAGTCATTTTTTGGTAACCTTGTTTGTTAGCTTAAGGCTAAAATGCAGGCCACAATCACTTAGGGGCACCCAAAAGCTGGTAGGTTTGAGTTTGGACTACTTAAAAGGTGATATGTATCCTGAAAAATAAATGTTTTGAATGGATTTGAGGCAGCACTGGGTAAGAGCTGACAAAAGTAATCAACATTTACATGGCATATTTATATACTGTACTAAGGAAGTATAAATATGTGAATCTGAAGAAAGTTGAGTTAGTTCTTAGGTTTAATGTTTCATTACACAAAAGATGGAACAACAAAAAGGTAAGTTGTCTGGTTGTGTCTGGTTCAAGCAATTTGAGTATAAGTAGAGTCAGAACAAATAGGTTAGTGAAAGAACTGACAGTCAGGTCACTTACCATCTCCACAAAGTTGGCTCTGGCAAGCAAATTTTTTAAAAAAAATACAGTCAAAATGTATATATTTAGTTTTGAATGTATTAAGTTAGAGCATCTGCCAGGTTTTTACTGGTATCTTTATTTTTGTCCCTCTGCCAAAGGTTTTATTAGACAGAAAGTAAACAAAAAAATCTGCTACAGGAACAGAAACCAATAAAAAGCCAATAGAGGTTGTAACCTTACTTGCTCTACTCTCACCCACTTTTCAACTCTTCCCAAAAAAGAATTGTGGTTCCACTTCTGCCTGAAATTCTATTATTTCAGACTGCAAATATTTTGCAAATGTGTGCATTGTGGAAAGAGCCCAATAGTTTGTCTAGAACAGCGGTCGCTAACTGGTGGTCTGCGGACCAGAAAATGTTGGTGGTCCACGGCTCTGGCCAGTGCGCCCTGAGCGGGGTCAGGAGAGGAACCCAGCTGGGATGGTGCACCGGCCAGAGCGGAGGACCATGTCCCTGTACGGATTGCTGGCTCAGGGTGGTGGGCGAGTTGTGTTTCTGGACACAACCCGCCCACTCTTGAGCCTGCGTTAGGAGAGTGGGTGGGGTCTGGCATCATATCGTCACTATGGGGGATGTTTCTTCCCCTTTGAGTGACACGTGTATGCGAGGTCTGGTAAATTTAGTGGTCTGTGAGTCCGAAAAGGTTGGCAACCACTGGTCTAGAAAACTCATGCAGTGAATGTTACTGAGACCTGGATTTCCTCTTGAAGAGTTTGCAGCACACAGGACAAGAATTTGATGAACACATCCAATGACAGGCTACCACGCTGACACACCTGTCTCTATCTTTTACAGAGGGCTGTGGTGGATGTCAAGAATGACATTAGCGCAATCTCTATAAAAGATAGTACATGGCTAGCCAAGACTCCATTTTCTATTAGTCAGGGGCAGAACTTGGAACTGAAAATTTAGAGACAGCTGGCCATAATGTTTGTCCTGAATTGTCAGAGTATTCCATCCATAAGCATTATTGTCCACTGTTTGTGAGAGCTTTCAGTACGGGAGGTGGAATTGTCAGTCCAAAATGGACTATGCCATCTGACGCTAGAGAGAAGCTTTTCATGTTCATTAAAATGATTCAAACCTGGATTAGTGACCAATTTTACAAACCTGTTCCTGTTGCCAAGGAGTAAATGCACCACCACCTACCACAAATAGTGCCACCACCACAACCACAAGCAGCAGAGTTAGATTAATACTGGCCTCAGGCAGTCCATGGTTCCTAGAATTTGCTAAATGAAATGATTTTTAGGCAAAGTCCACACAGATGTTTTCCCCAGCGTTTAACCCGAGGCTTTAAAAGCCCATGTTTGAAATTCCTATGCATTCCAACAGGCTAATCTACACCAGGGCGTTTCTTGGGGCACATTTTTGAGCATTAAAGATAACGCTCATTGCAACTTTTTAAAAATTAAAACTCGGGGTTAACATGAGTAAATGCGGGTTAACGCGGGTAAATGCATCCACTGCTTTCAATGGGGTCGTTTTCCCGCATTTATAAATGCTTGCAGCTGAAAGGATCTGCAGGTTTCTTGGCTCTATTCCTCTGTGATCTCTCACCATCCCAGTGTACTAGTTTATCTATTCTAGATCTGAAATTAATTGGCTACATATTTTCAGACACGTACAAAACACCTCATAATTCATAAATAATTGACCTTATCTGAGTTAGCAAAATTAACAAGGACACTCGTCTCGACAGAACATTAGATTTATAGAATTTAAACAACCTAGGAATACATTCATAACTAAGCTAGAATCTGAAACAAAATGGAGTGTGTCAGGAACAAAATGGAGTGTCTCAGACCCTTTCAGCAGCATTGACGTTTTTCAGCAGTTTAAAGGCAAGATTTAAAACGCCTGAATTTTCAAAGAGCTTTTAAAGCCTCAGGTTAAACGCTAGAGAAACAGTCCGTGTAGACCCAGACTTGTGATTTTAATGGTAATTTTTAAACCTTTTGAAAAAAAATGTAAATTCTAACTCTGAATTTCAGAATCTGGTTAGATTGTTTTTACTGAACTGACTCTTCTTTTCCGTTTAGCACACCTCTGTTTGTAAGTGGTTATTATTCTATTTATGTTATTTGTGGTTTTTTTATGATAATTAAAAGGACAACAGTTTAAAACCCAAGGGGCAGCCTTCAGTCTGAGGGACACTTGCTGCCCTCGGCCACCTCCCTTTGGAGGCTCTCAGGGGTCTGTGTTGATGCTTAATCAGGAGGAAAAGGAATTTTTTAAACTGACTTCTTTTTCAAGGGTCCCCCCATGTTTAAAATGTGGTGTTTATTGACAGTGGCCCTTAAAGTGACATAGTTGGAGATTGTTACAAGTTGTGAGTGAGTTTTCTCATAATATTTACAATAATTGATATTACATATAAATGATTCTGAACTCTTTTCTCTCCAATTTTACAAAAATATTATGTGACCTCTGGATGTTTGACCCGACTGTAGGACAGTTGGATACCAGTGGTCTGGAGTCACTTCAAGGTCATATATATTCGACCTAGTGGGAAATATTATTTTGAGGTTTTGACCCACTGGCTTGTTTTTTCCATCCTATCTCTTGATGAGATCAAACTAGCTCTATAAAAATGTTGGATTGTATTGGAAACTAAATATTTCTAGGGATCAGGATACACAAACAGTCCACTTTTTTAGGACATGGACTTGATATATTAACAAAGAGTTTTCCAGGTAACAGTTAATTAAACTCATGACAATGTTTCAGCATACCACTTGATATGACACCGAAAAACTCAGGTCAGGTACTCTAGGAGCATTAGACTTTCCTTGCTCCCAAAGTACGAAATCTTTATCCTTTAAATGATACAGGGAATTTTTTTCTGTTTTTGTTTTAAAGTATTCTGATTAGATTAGAATGCTAAAGTTTTCTTGTTTGTTACTTACCTTTCTGCTTGCCTATAGATTGGATGTTGGACCACATTGTGTTTTGTGTAATAACATAACAATTTTATGATGTTATGTTATTTTGATTTGTATTTTTTTATGCTGTTGTTTCTTCTATGTGAGTTTTGTATTGATAAATAGTTTTGATTAGAATATTTAGTGATATGAGGATAACAGGGTGTAAGTGACTGTATATGTTGTTAATTACTATATTATCTGAAAAATTATTAAAGATATTTGCAAACTGCCTCTGTTTCTTAAGTAGGTGTATACCACATTACAACAGTATAGTATAAAGCTACGTACACACTTCCAATTATTATCGTCGGAAAACGAACGACGAAAGTTCCTGCACGATATACACGAACGATCGTATAGCACCGATCCTGCACATAGA